>NW_024871148.1:162500-566869 GCF_019054845.1 Dipodomys spectabilis
TACCATTTTTCTGTATGTATGTATGTATGTATGTATGTATGTATGTATGTATGTATGTATCTATCTATCTATCTATCTATCTATCTATCTGTGTATCTATGTATGTATGTATGTATGTATGTATGTATGTACCTATCTATGTATCTATGTATCTATGTATCTATGTATCTATGTATCTCTCTCTCTCTCTCTCTCTCTCTCTCTCTCTCTCTCTATCTATCTATCTATCTATCTATCTATCTATCTATCTATCTATCTATCTATCTATCTGCCTATCTACCTACCTACCTGCCTACCTACCAACCTACCTACCAACCTACCTACCAACCTACCTACCTACCATCTGAGCTGTCTCTTTGACAATTCTTGGGCTGAACTCAAGGCCTAGCACTGTCTCTAACACTCTACTACTTGAGTCACAGGACCAATTCTGGCTTCTATCTGTGTATGCGCTACTGAGGAATCGAACCCAGGGCTTCTTGCATGCTAGGCAAACACTCTCTCACTAATCCACATTCCCTGCCCCCTCATCCTTTTTCTTAAAGGTAGTTTTACATAAGTATGCTAGCATTTTATGTCCCCAAGTGTATTTTTTGAACACAGGTTATTCCTATGAACCATGATCTTCTCTTCCCCTGCCTGATTTGTGATGGTTCCTGCATTGGCCTCATAATAAAATGTAAATAAAGGCTGCTGAGAGCTTTAGTGTGCATTATATAAGGACACATCCCTGGAATCTGGGAAGAGAAAAATGATGGGGCTGAAATGAACAGAATGATGCAGTATGCACAATGAGCATATCTGAAAAATAAATCAGTAAATAAAATCAGAAGCATTGCATACAGCCTGTTTGCACTCAGGGAGGTAATATACACCTGTAAGTAGGGCATTAATACATAAACTTGGTCTTTGCTTTTTGAAATTTTTTTGGTGGCCATCCCATGGCTTAAACTCAGGGTGTGATACCTTCCTCAGCTGTTTTGCTCAAGGCTGAGGCTCTACCACTGCCACAGCTCCACTGCAAGTCATCAGGTCGTTCACTGAACTTAAGCGCCTCCCAGGCTTTCCTGCCTGGTCTGGCCTGTATCTCTTATTAGGCCTTCTCTTTCAAAGCTGGACCTCTACCCTCTAGGCCACTGCTAAACTTCTTGTTTTCTGGTGGTTTATTGGAGACAAGAGTCTCACAGACTTTCCTGCTAGGGCTGGCTTTCAATCATGATCTCCTGAGGAGACTTCAAGTTGTTTTCCTCAGGGATTCACCTAGGAGCCACTCCACACAAATCTTTCCTCTAAATCTTGAGAGGTACTAGAGAAAAACGGAAACAGGAAGATGTTTCTAGTGTGTTCTAGAGACTCAAGGTTGGAGACACAAAACACTCATAAATATTAGATCATTTTCTAGGCAAAAGGAGCAATGCAGACAGTATGAGGATCGTTCTAGCTTTCGGTCCTCATACCCTGAGACAGTAAATTAACTGCATCTCAATGCTAAGAGACAGAACTGGCATGTCTTGTGGACATTTGCTCATAAATCTTGTGACACTCAATTCTCACTTTTGGTTTCAAACCTGTGACTAGAGGGGATGATGAGTAGAGAAAATCCTTCTCAGAGAACGTAGCTGTAAAGAACATTGAGTAGTTGACTTATAAGCCCAAACCATTGGAATAACCCTATTAACAAGTCAGATTGTCCAGATTATAAAATGAAGAAGAAAAGAAAGAAGGTGCCTGTGTCTGCTGACTGTAATCCGTGCTCCTCAGGAGGCTAAGATATAGAGAATCTGAGTTCGAATCCAGCCAGAATAAGAAAGTCCATGGTACTGTTATTTCAAAGAGATAACAGAAAAACCCAGAAGTGGGGTTGTGACTCCACCTTAATGCACTATCCTTGAGCAAAAGGAGCTCAGAGCAAGGCCTAGTCTCATAGTTCAACCCTTGGACCTGCCCCTTCAAAAAGAACCTGCACCTCCATGTCTTTGTTTATGTATAGATATATTCCTATAAGTGAAGCTCCCGAGTAGCTATGATAAATGGAACCAAGGTAGGAAATTTGTATTCAATACAATGAGTTCATAACACAGAGATTGCTTTTATGACATTACATGTTCCAGGGCTCCCCTCACTGCTCCCAGTGTAGCCTGAGGGTTTCTCTGCATCCCAGGCCAGTTGGAAGAAATCTCTTTCATTGTCTGGACAGGCACACAAAAGGCCTCACTCCTGTAGAGCTGTGTATCAAACAACTTTATCTGAGCCAATTAGTGAGGAGGAGTGTGGGCGGGCTCCAAAGGTCAGGAGAAAAATTCCTCTTTGTACAACAAACTATCTCTCTTCCCAGTGCTGTTTTTTTGACAGGAAGCCTTCATTTGTGCCAACTCCCATGGCAGGCCAAGTTCTGTGCACTCATCTTGTCTTTGTGAGACTATATTCCAAAGCTCAGATACAGTGCTCAATATAATTCGGAAGTCCTTCTGGCAGACAACTAGGGCACTGAACCTAATGAAATGTTCCATTGAGGGAAATGATGGGCCTATGATGCCTTCTCTAGTTTTCTGGAAGCTTTGGAAATCCAAGCACATGTTGGATATCACAAAGCTTCCTGTCATCTAGAGCTGGTGAAGCTCATCTGATTTTGAAACATTTGTCCTCTCTTAGTTGGGCCCTGGGTGACTAGGTTTTGGGGTTGAACACAGGGCCTGGGTGCTAGCAATGAGTTCAGAACAGAAGTCTAGTGCTTTACCATTTTGTTTCACAGCTTCACTTCTGCTTTCTCTGTGTGTGTGTGAGTGTGTGTGTGTGTGTGTGTGTGTGTGTGTGTATGCATATTCTAGTCCTTGAGCTTGAACTCAGGACATGAGCACTGTACCTAGTTTCTCTTCTACAAGGATTGCCCTCTCCTACTTGAACCACAGAGGCACTTCAGGCTTTTTCCTAGTAATGTGGTCCTGAGAAATCAAGGGCAGGGTTTCATATATGCAAAGAACTCTACCCCTAAGGCACATTCCCAGCCCTCTACTTCAGTTTGTTAGTGTGTATCTATCTTTTTTTTATTATTGACGGTTGTAGGAGTGGAAAGCTGGGCCTGGCGGCTCTCTCTGAACTCTTCAGCTCAAATCTTGTTGCTCTACCACTTGATCCACAGAGCCACTTCTGGTATTCTTGTGGTTCATTGGAGCTAAGTGTCTCAAGGACTTTCCTGCCCAGTCTAGCTTTGAGCCATGATCCTCAGATCTCATCCTCTTGAGTAGCAAGGATGATCAGCATGAGCCACAAGCACCCAGCTATCACTTCAGGTTTCTTAGCGGTGAATTGGAGATAATAGTCACATGGGACCTTTTGTGTCTGAGATAGTTTGGAACCCAGATCCTCAGATCCCACTTCCTGAGAGGGGCAGGATGACAGACCTCTGCTATAGAACCCTAGGCCGTGACACTCTGTTGCAAGAGGTTCCTTGGCTCCACGTGGTGAAGTGCTATCCATGAGCCCAAGAGGTAAGGGTCAGTGCTTAGGCCCTGAGTTCAAGGTTCACAACTGAGAAAAACAAAACAAAACAAAACAATTGTCTGCAGGAGACAACTCACTAGTCTTCAGTAATACATAATTTTGTTCCCTCCCATGGGGATATATCTGAATGTCAATATTCTTGTCTGCATAATCATCTCAGTTATGGAGTTCTTACAAGGACAAGATGAAAGAATGCACCCTTTGATGGACAAAACATGTAACACTCTTTTTTTATTCTGTTTTGAGGCTTGAATTCTTGGCCTGAGCTCTGTCCCTCAGCTCTTCAGCTCAAGGCTAGTGTTCTACCATTTGAGCTACAGCACCACTTCCGGTTTTCTTGTGGTTTATTGGAGATAAGGTTTTCACCAACTTTCCTGCCTGGGCTGGTTTTGAACCGCGATCCTCAAATCTCAGCCTCCTGAGTAGCTAGGATGACATGCATGAGCCACTGGTGCCTGGCTCCACATAACCCTCTTTACAGGGTTCAGCACACAGCATCTTGTGAAAGACTCAGCACCCAGCACCCAATGCAAAACTCAACACACAGAACCCAGTGAAGGACTCAGCACATAACATCCTGTGCAGGATTCAGCACAGCACCCTGTGAGGGACTCAGAACCCCAGGAAGGACTCATCACATAGCTGTATCCCACAAGCTGTCATTAGTATTAGGGTGCTTTCATCAGTATCACCATTCTTTCAGAAACACATCACAAACTGCACAAAGTTCACATCTAATAATTTAGAGGTGTGTTATTTGAGGGGAGAGTCACCCACAGGGATTGCACTAAAATGTTGGGGGTACTCTCCTAAGATCTTCTGCTCAAGGCTAGAGCTCTACCATTTTGAGCCACAGCTCAGAATTTCACAGACATCCTGCCAGGGCTGGGTTTTAAACCCACCAGTGTCAGGTCTCAGCCCCCAAGTATCTTGGATGACAGGGGTGAGCAAGCCAGCAGCATCTGGTTCCATAGCGCTTGGTTGCAGTGGTATACATCTGGCTATTCAGATTAGATTGCAGCTGTCAGCACCAGACACCCAGCTTGCTCTGTGATGAGGTATTTGAAGTCCTATTCTTATATAGTTGCAGTCACAACATTCAATCTTTTTTGGTGCCCGTCCTGGGTCTTGAGTAAAGCTCTAGACACAGTCCCTAAGATTTTATGCTGAAAGCTAGTGCTCAACTGCTTGAGCGACAGCACAACTTCTGGATTTTTATGTGCCTGTGGTAGTGAGGAATCGAATCCAGGGCTTTGTATGTGCTAGCCATCACTATAGCACTGAGCCACAGGAGTGACGTGAATAAACAGATAAATGTGTAGATTGGCATATATATGTGTCTACATATATATGTAGATGTATAAATATATGTATAAAACAAGAGAAAGATGACTGTATATTATGAAATTACATAAATTATATTACTGCCAATTATTGAAAAATTATTCCTTCCATTTTTAAGTATCATTGTTGAATACATAATAAAGTATTAATTGAAAATTAGTCAATGTAGTGTAATTGTTGTGTATAATTTTATAGTATACTCATACACTAACTACTAATTTAATTGTTAATTTTATAACATTTGTATGGATGTATATTGGAATGCGTTTCTTAGAATCTCCTGCCAATCATTAGTGGCAGTCCCAGGAGTTGACTTCCAGGCTTAAGTTGAGGTTTCGGCTATGGCAACCATAATAGCCAGCCAAACATCAGCATGTAAGGTCATGTACACTTTCTGGGCCTTGTCATTTTGACCCAGGATGGTCACAATGCATAGCGAAAAAATGTAAAACCACCTTCTTGAACTTCTCCGTTTTATCCTTCTCCTTTTTATTTTTAGTTTTTGCTAACCCCGAGATTTGAACTTGGGTCCTAGGATCCCAAGCTCAGCTGTGGCAGAGATGCCAAGACCTGAGTTCAAGCCGCATGTTTGGCCAAAAAACATAATAAAATAAAGCCCTGGCTTGGAATTTTTTTGCAATTTTTTGGAATTTTTCTGGCTGGCATAGTATTTGAACTCAGGGTCTGGGTAACTCTGTGGCTTTGTGGGTGAAGGGGAAGCTTTCGGTCCTTGAAGACAAGAATTTCAGACCAGTTCCCAGGGCCTGAATTGAAGCCCCAGCACTGGAAAAAATAATATTCATATATGATCACTGTTTACATACATGGGTTTAGTAAGTATGACATTTCTTACGCTTATTTATTTATTATTATTACACATATAACATTTCATTTATTACATCCTATCTCACAAGATATATTTGCATATGGATTATACATCATACTGAGACCCAGGATTATTTTTTCAGGAAAAAAATGTGTCGAAAGTGGTTTCTTACTCCATGAATAAATTTTTGGCGATGCTGGGATTTCAACTCACAGCCTACAATGGCCAACCCATAAATGGGGTCACAGTCTTAGCACACCAGCCTCTGGCAAACTGAGCTACCAGGAAGTTCTAAAGACCTGTGATCAAGCCACAGTAGTGCCCTATTTATATATTGATAGATGTGTAGAAGGCTGTATATATACATACACACACACACACACACACACACACACACACACACACACACATACACACATATATATATATATATATATATATATATATATATATATATACAGAGAGAGAATGTGAGGATATCATTAAATTATATAAATATAGTTACCAATTATTAGTTATTAAATTATGTCTTCATTCAATGAAAACTAATTTAATAAATTAAATAAATTAAATTCATTCAATAAAAATTAGTCAATATCCTTTCATTAGGGGAATCATACCATGGTGCTAGAATGGAAGATATAAACCCAATAATTTTTGTGTGGCATTCTAAAATAGAATCATGAATTAACTGCAAAATTAATCATTTTGATAACATTCCATTAGCATTCACATAAACAGGAACTAGTCTGTCAGGATCTCTCTCCATTTGTGGGTGGCAGTCTTGGCATTCGAACTCCAGGGCTAGGTAGTTTACTTCCAATGAAAACCATTGGAATAATACTATGAAGATTTCAGATTGTCACGATGGAAAAAAGAAACAACAAGAAGAAAAGAAAGCCAAGTGTCCGTGGTTCCTGCTTATAATACTAGCTCCTCAGGAGGATGAGATGTATAGAATGCCAATCTGAATTCAGCAAAGGCAGGAAAGTCCATGACACTCTTATTTCTAAGAGATCACAGGAAAATATCCCCATGGGTTGGGACTGTGGCTCAAGGGCAGAGGACTACCCTTGAGCAAGAGGAGATTAGGGATACGGCCTAGGTTCATATTTCAACCTCGGACCTGCCAAAGAAAAAAAAAAAAGGCAATAACTCCATGTCTCTGAGTATGGATGGATGATGTATGGATGTTACAAAGGATTTACAATATAATGATCAGTGTGACATCACATTGTCATGACATCAGCTCATGGTGACATCACAAATATGTAATGACATCATACCACTATGATATCACATTGTCATTGTGACATCATATATACATTATGAATGCCTATTATTTGATTTCATTATATTTCAAATGTGGCATGTGGGTTCATATCAAAAACACATTTTGACTTCATAATCATTGTGACATCACAATCCCTTTGTGACGTAACATTGCCATTGTGATATCTCTAAACATCTGTGCCAACGCAAACATGTCCTGTCCTCATGTTTTGTGACATGTTGCCACTGTGTTATGTTAGGCTCATTGAGAGCTCAATCTATTTTTGACATATTATTTCAGGTATGACATGAAATATTAGCAATATACTGTGACATCATGAACATTGTGACATTACACTACTAGATTTAATGACCATTGTGTCACATTGTCACATCACAAATCTGTTCTGACTTCATCACAGTTGTGCCAACAAATGCTTTGGAATCGTCACAAGCCCGTTCTAAATTTATATACTCATTGTGAGTTAATGACAATTGAGGTCTGGAATGCCATTGTCACATCACCAATCTACTGCGACATCACAAAACTATTTTGAACTCATCTCTATTATGGCATCACCAACTAATTGTGATATAACAACACTATTATGACATTATAATTTGACATCATATTGCAATTGTGATATTACATACTTTCACAAACCTATTATGATCTCATCACATCTTAGAAAATTCATGGCCTTTGGGATATTAAGTCCTTTGTCTGTGAATTGTATCATTGTGAACTTCTAGCAATTGAAATGTGAAATAAGATGTCACATTACACAAATGGCAATTAAGATCTGACATGCCATTGTGACATCACAAGCCCTTTGTGACATCATTATGAGTGTGAAATCTGACTGTTGTTATGACATGATCAGCTCATTGTGACATTTCCAAGTTACAGTGACATCATAGCATTATGACATCACATTGCCATTTTGCTGTCATAGACACATTGTGAATGTATATCCTGTGATTTCATTCTTTTTCAAATGTGGCATATCAGTTGATATCAGAAACACATTGTGACCTCATAACCATTGTAACATTACAAACTCTGTATGACGTCATAACCAGTGTGACATCACAATGTTGTTATAACATCTTTAGCTTATGACTGAACTAGGCCCTGAGAGGAGACTGGAGCTGGGAATGCTTCCTTACAGGTCTTGTTTTTGTTTTAGGGATTATAGGAAAAACAAGAACCTTGGCTCCAACCAGCCCAGTTCTTGGAATGAAAAAAATGCCTCTAGGTCTCCCTCTCCTTAACGACTTGACCCACCTTCATTGTTCTGTTAAGGACTGACCAACTAAACAGGTAGCCAGTAATCCGGGCTCATGCTGGCCTGCAGGCTGGCCTGCTGGCGACATCCTGAGTTTACTATAAACTCCGCCTTTTCACATGTATATGTTAAACTCCACTAAACTCCTTTGTGTATGTTTACCTTAAGCCTGCTTTACCGTTGAATTTGTGAGTCATTTAAACCCAAAATGATAGGCTGGTTTAAACAGACATTATGTGACAAAGTGTAACCTCACTGGCCACCTGCGTGTGGTCTGGTATGATTGTGCAATCTTTTGGGTGTGTGACAATCTCATTGGTCGCCTACATGACCAGGCTTTACCTTGTGATTTTTGCCTTTAAAAACCTAAGCATGTGGGCCGCTCGGGGTCGCAGTATAAGCTCCCGAGCCTGTGCTGCGGCCCTGGCCGGTCAGTGTAGGAACCTTCTCAATAAAGTTGCTTCTTTAATATCAAATTTGTTGTGGTGGGCTCTGTCACACCGGAGGACTAAGCGGGCTTGCCTGCCTGAGTAGGGGTCTTCCTACTACAATGACATAGCATTTGCCATTATGTCATTGTGACATCATAGTCACATTATGAATGCCTAATCAATGTATTTGAAATGTGGCATGTGGGTTGATATCAGAAACTCATTGTGATGTCATAAACATTGTCACATCAAAATCCCTTTGTGACATCAATTTGGCAATGTGACATCACGATGGCAATGTAATGCTACTAAGTCATCGTGATATCCCAATGGTCATGAACTCACAATGGGTTTCTGATATCAACAGACATGCCACATTAAAAATAGAATGAAAAACATAATATGCAAGCACAACGTGTGTATGACATCAGAATGACAATGTGATGTTACAATGCTATGATGTCATTGTAGTTTTACATGTCAAAATGAGCTGATGGTGTCATAATGGCAACATGATGTCACAATTATGATGAAGTCAGAAAGGATTTGTTATGTTTCAATGGTACGTCTGTAAGTTGTCATTACTTCCCCATAAGGATATGGATACAAAAAAGTTTCTGTGATGTCACAGAGGCCATGTGTGTTTTCAAAGGTGGTAAGAGGTCCTCATTGGAATGGCACAATGTGATTCATAATGTCACAATGGAAATGAGATGTCCCATTGTGTTTTTTGATGTCACTGTGGTGGTGAGATCACGACGGTTTTGTGATGTCACAGTTTGTTTGTAATATCAGAATGATATATCTAATTTCAATTACTTGGAATTCAATATGAGGATACCAGGAGATAGAAGAAGCTTCATAGTATGAGGTCATATTATGAGAAAACCCAATGGGACAGTGATTTCACAAATACAATGTGATGACTCAACATCTTTTTATAATAATGTTTTGATGTCACAATTGGTGACGCCATACTGATGAGGAGGTCGTAATAGATTGGAGATGTCCCAAGGAGTTCGTGATGTCACAATGGCATATGGGGATCTCAATTGTCATTAACTCACCATGAGTATATGAGTTTGGGAAGGGATTCTGATGTCACTAATGTATATGTAGTCAAAAAGGTGAAGAACTGAAAGGTCTGAGACGTCACAAAATGACACAATGGTTATGATATCCAGCAGTGTGATATCATTATGTTACACTGGATTTTAGATATCTCATGTCATATCTGAAATATGAGGTCAAACACAGATTTTTAACTCAGAAGGGCTAAGATATCACAATAGCATGTCACAAAAGTTATGAGGACAGGAGAGGTATTTGATGTCACAGTGTTAGTGATATGACAAAGGCAATGTGCTGTGACAAAGAGATTTTGATGTCACAAAAGTTATGAGTTCACAGTGGTTTCCTGATATAAACCCACATGGCACATTTGAAATAGAATGAAATCAAAGAATAGGCATTCACAATGGGTCTATAACATCAAAATGACAAAGTGATGTCAATACAACAATGTTTGATAGTATATGAACTCATTACCTTGCTCATGTAACTGTAATCCCTCCATACACTATACTTATAATAAAAAAGACACAGAAGAAAAAAAATAGAAAAATGGTATGGTGTCATTGCGGTTTGGTGATGTCACAATGAGATGATGGTGTTATGATGATAATGTGATTTCACAGTCATAATTATTGCAGAAAGTATTTGTGATGATACAATACTATGTGTGATCACAATTTTCATTAGTTCACTGAGGATATGGCTACACAAAGGTCTGTGATGCCACAGAGGTTATGTGTTTCTTTAAAGGTGCTAAGAGCTCACAATAGATTTGTGATGTCACAAGGTGATTGTGAAGGCACAACAGCAATGTGATGTCACAATGGGGTAGTGATGTCACAGTAGTGATGAGGTCACAATGAGTTTGTGTCATCAACATGAGTTTGTAATATCACCATGACATGTCCAATTTTAATTTCTACTAGTTCACAATGAGGATACAATTTCAAAGAAAGAATCTTAAGCTCCAAAGACCATGAGTTTTTAGTCATACCTTGTGTGATGTGCAGCCATTAGGATATTTTAGTCTTTCAGTACGCTTAGAATCTGTTTTCAATCTCATAATAATTCAGGTATGACATATGATATCTATCAGATATTGACTAACATTATGACCATTGTGACATCATATTGATAGACATCAAGACCATGGTGTCACATTGTGAACTCACAAATCTGTTAAGACTTCATCACATTTGTGCCAACACATGACATTGGAGACAACACAGTCCCTTTGTGAACTCATATCTTCATTGTGAATTAATGACATTTGAGATCCAGCATGCCATTATGACATTTCCAACCAGTTGTGACACAAACAATACCACACTAAAGCTACCAGCACGACTATGTTTATTGCAGCATTATTTACTATATCTAAGATATGGAACCAACCTAGATGCCCCTCAGTAGATGAATGGATCAGGAAAATGTATTATGTATACACAATGGAATTCTATGCCTCCATCAGAAAGAATCACATTGCCATTGCCCCATTTGTTAGGACATAGAAAAAATTATATTAAGTCAAGTAAGCCAGGCCCAAAGAAACATAGGTCTCATGTTTTCCCTTATTTGCAATAACTAGTATATGTCTGAGTCAAGCAGAAAAGGTCAGATAAGTTGATGTTACTGGAATGAACCCTAAGATAAATATTCAATTTTTTGGTTTTTTTTCCTTTCATGCTATTTTTTCTATCATATTTACAAGATGATTTCTATGTTGCTTTGTATGTCCCTCCACCACAGTAAAACCCATACTTTCACTGTATTTGATGTTGGTAGAGTTTCTGGAGGGGAAGGAAAAAAAATAACAAATAGTTTAACTAGGGATCCAGGAAGATCCATTGCAACAATAAGATGTACAAGTCGTTTTGTCGAAAAACAAACTTAAAACCTTTGATGGGGGGTGGGAGGAGGATTGGGTAGGGAGAGGGGAGGAGTATGGGAAGATTTGGGAAGGGGAAACAAAGTGGAGGCAATAATGCTTGACAGGAAATGTACTCGTTATCTTGCCCATGTAATTGTAACTTCTCTGTACGGTATTCTCACAATAAAAAAAAAAAAAAAAAAAAACACACACAAGACATTACAAACCCCCTCCCAAAAAAATTGTGACAACACAAACCTATTGTAGTAGAAACACATTGTGATCTAATAGCCATTGTAGTAGCACAATCCCTTTGTGACCCCACATTTCCATAGTGATATCACTAACCCACTGTGAAATACCAATCCTCTCATACCCAATCCAAGTATGAAATGGTGATACCCGCATCCAGTGTGACATTTAGATCATAGTGACATCACACTGATAGATGTTAAGAGCATTTTGTCACATTCTGACAACACACACCCATTAGGACTTCATCACTTTTGTGACAACGCATACCTTTGGAGATACCACAGTCCCTTTATGAGCTCATATACTCATTGTAAGTTAATGACATTTGAGATCACATGTGTCATTTTGATATCACCAACCCATTTTGACATCACACACCTCTTGTAAACATCACTAGTGTGGCATCACCAATTGTGATATCAAAAACTTATTAAGATATCATATTGCAGCATCATATTGCCATTATTATATCACTGTTCCATTGTGTTTTCTAAGACCTAGTATGTCTTCATAGCATTTTAGAATATTCATGGCCTTTTATACTTCAGTCTTCTTCTGTGAACTCAAATCCTCATTGCGAAATAGTAGCAACTGAAATTGGACATGTGATTATGAGATGTGACTTCACAAAACTATTTGATTTCATTACCAATTTGACATCCAAACCCATTGAGAACTTTCATTGCTATTTGACATCACTATCACATTTTGACATCCCAAACCTATTAGGACCTCTTAGCCCTTTGAAAAAAAACATATGGCCTTTGTGGCATCACAGTCCCTTTGTGTAACTATACCCTCATTATGAACTTCCAATTGGTATCAGACATGCCATTGTAATATCACAAACCATTTGTGGCATCACCAGTGTGACATATCATTTTCATTATGACAACGTCAACTACTTTTGACATCACAAAAGTACAATGACAAGATAGCATTATGAGATCACATTGTCATTGTGATGTTACAGATAGATTGTGAATGCCAATTTTTAATTGTTTTTTTCCGGTTGTGGGGCTTGAACTCTGGGCTTGGTTGCTGTCTCTGCTCTTCTGCTCTAGGTGAGCACTTTATCGCTTGAGCCACAGCACCACTTCTGGTTTTCTAATCGTTTTTATTGGAGATGAGTCTCAAGAACTTTCCTGCCTGAGCTGGCTTTGAACTGCGATCCTCAGATTTCAACCTTCTGAGTAGCTAGTATTACAGGTGTGAGCCACCGGTGCAAGGCTATTTCATTCTATTTCAAATTTGACATGTGTGTTGATATCAGAAACATAATGTGACCTCATAACCATTGTAACATCATAAATCAGCAGTGACATCAAATTGTCATTATGACACCATCAGCTCTTTGTGACATCACCAAACAACAATGGCATCATAGCAGTATAATCACAATGACATTGTTACATCATAGACGTAGCAGTGTAAAGGCCTATTGTATGAATTCATTCTATTTCAGAAACCCATTTTGACAATATAACCATTGTGATATCACAATACATTGTGACATCTCATTGTCATTGTGATATCATTAACCTGCTGTGCCATCACAAACCAGTCCTGTCCTTATAAGTTTTGTGCCATGCTGCCCTCGTTATATATTAGGCCCTTTTTGAGCTCATAACCTGTTTTCAATCTCAAATTTCTGGTATGACATGTGATACCAGAAATCCCCTGTGATATCATATTGCCATTTTTCATGAATATTGTGTCACATTGTGACATCACAAAACTGTTAGAACAGCATCACATTTGTGACAACACATGCTTTTGGAGACATTACAGTCCCTTTTTGAACTCATATATTCATTGCCAATTAATGACAATTGAGATCTGCCATGCCACTCTGACATCATGAACCCATTGTGACATCACAAATTTATTGTGCACATCATGAGAATGGCATCAACAACTAATTGTGGTATCAAATCATTATTTTGACATTATATTGTGGGATTGCCGTTGTGACATCATTGTTCCATTGTGTTTTTACAAACCTATTATGGCGACATCACATCTTAGAAAATTCATGGCCTTTGAGATTTCAAGGTTTTTCTGTGAACTCATGTACATCATTAACCCTTCTGAACTTATATATTCATTGTCAATTAGAGATCTGGCATGAGATTTTGACATCACCATCTCATTGGGAAATCACAAACCTATGTGACCTCATCACCTGTATGACATCACCAACTCTTTGTGACTTCAAAACAATACTATCCCATGTAATGGTAACATCACATTACCAATGGGATTTTCACCATTGCATTTTCACCAACCAATTATTTCCTCATAATATTTTACAAAATTCATGGCCTTTCTAACTTCTAGCTCCTTATGTGAACTAGTATCTTCATTGTGATCTAGTAGAATGAAATTGGACATATAATGGTGATATTACAAATTCATTGTGACACCATTATCCAAGTGTGACCTTATCACCACTGTGACATCACAAACCCATTGTGACATCACATTGCCACAGTGATATCTCGGTCACCTTGTGACATCCCAAATCAGTTGTGACCTCTTAGCACTTTTGAAAAAGCACATGGTACTTGTGACATCACAGTCCCTTTGGGTAACCATATCCTCATTGTGAACAAAGGACAACTGACATCAGACATGCCATTGTAACATTACAAACACTTTGTCACATCATCTCCAGAGTGAGATCACATTGTTGTTACGATACCATCAAATCA
Source organism: Dipodomys spectabilis (assembly GCF_019054845.1). Taxonomy (NCBI): domain Eukaryota; kingdom Metazoa; phylum Chordata; class Mammalia; order Rodentia; family Heteromyidae; genus Dipodomys; species Dipodomys spectabilis. Next base: position 177,077 of record NW_024871148.1, read on the forward strand.
TTGTGACATCCCAAAATGACAATGACGTCATAGCATTATGACATCACATTTTCATTGTTAGGTCAGAGAGACAATGTGATTGCCTATTCTGTGATTTCATTATATCTCTAATGTGGCATATAGGTTGATCTCAGAAACCCATTGTGACCACATCACCATTGTGATATTACAATCCCTTTGTGACCTCATATTAACATTGTGATGTTATTAATGCAATGTAATATCACAAACCTCTCTTGTCCTCATAAATTTTGTAACAAGTGTCTACCTTGACCTGGGCTGGATGCCCACATCTAAATGCAGCTTCAACCATGAACCCTCAGGCCTCCAAAGAGCAGCCCAGCCATTTGTTATCTGGTCTGCAAACAAGCAACCCCAAAAATAATGATCTCCAAAGCTCCACACTTCAAAGGACAAGGTTTTTTTCTTTCTCTTCATCCTCCTTCTCTACAGACCTGTCCTACCTTTCAGGTCTTTTCATTTTTTTCCGTCCACCATTCCCTTCTTTTCTTCAGGCTGCTCTACTCTTGACAGGCCTGCCCTGCCCTGTCCAGGTGGCCAGTTGCCGTCCTTCACCTCTTGGTCTGCCTCAATTTCCTCTCCTCCCAGGTTTTTGTCCTCCTGCAGTCTCTTCACTTCTTTCCTTCCAGGCCTTTCCCCTTTTTCTCTCCCCTTCTGTTGCTCTGAACATGCAGCCCATGTATAGGCTGTACTTTCCCCCACTGCAGTATGTTTCCTGCATAACAGTTTTCAATCATCACTTCCCAAATATCCGTGCCCAATCACTTCATGGCATCTCACCATGTGGGGCTTGACAACCTATCTCCTTCAGCAGCATGTGCTTACCCCTTCAGCTGCATGCACCTCCCTCTCCGGTGGTCTAGTCCAGGAGGCCATGATGACTATCTGTTCCCATGGATGATAGGGGCACTGCTGGTTATTAAGTGTATCATGGTGAACTAGGAGAAATTGAAATTGGAAAAATTTGTGATATTACAAACTCATGATATAACTAACCCATTGTGACCTCACCAACACTGTCACATCACAAACCCATCGTGACATCACATTGCTGTTTTTGACACCAGGATCACATTGTGACATCCCAAAACTATTATGACCTCTTATAACCTTTGAAAAAAATACATAGTTTTGTGACATCATAGTCCCTTTTTTACCCAAATCCCCACCATGAAATATTGACAATTGAGAATCAGACATGACATTTTAACATCAAAAAGTTTGTGAGATCATCACAATTGTGACATCACATTGTAGTTTTGACATCATCTGCTCATGCTGAAATCACAAAACTAAAATAATATGATAGAATTATAACTTCACATTGTCATTGTGACATCATAGACACATTATGAATGCCTTTTCTGTGATTTCATTGTATTTCATTAGGACTTCAAGCTCCTTCTGGGAACTTGTATGCACATTGTGAAATAGCAATTGAAATTGGACATGTGTTTAAGATATTACAAAATCATCATGACATCAAAAACCTATTGTGAACTCATCTTAACTGTGTATCATGAAGCTATCATGGCCCCTAATTACCGTTGAAAACACACAGGACATTTGTGACATTACAGTCCCTTTGTGTACCCATATCCTCATTGTGAACACATGACAATTGTATTCATATATGCCATTGTAACATCACAAACCTTTGTTACCCCATCATCAGAGTGACAAGATATATTCATTATGACACCATTATCTCCTTGCAACATCACCAATTTACAATGACCTCATAGCATTATGACATTATATTGTCATTGTGATGTCATTGATACATTGTAAATGTCTATTCTATTTCATTCTATTTCAAATGATGTGGCCTGTGGGTTGATATCAGAAAACCATTGTGATCTCATAAATATATGGCATCACAATCACTTTGTTATATCACAGTTCCATGGTGGTATCACTAACACACTGACATCACAAACTTGCCCTGTCTTCATAAGTCTTGTGATGTGCTGCAATTGTGATGTCTTAGGCCCTTTATGAGTTCATAATCTATTTTCAACCTTATTGTTGGGAGCCAAAAGTTAAGTCTCTCAAACTTGATAGGCTTAACTATCTCACTGGAACAACCTGAGGCTGAGTTTACAGAATCCCACTTTTTCACCACGCCTTAAAGTAAACACCCTACAGCTACTAACAACCACCTTTTCACCCCGCCCTAAATCTACTAAGGACCACCTTTGCACCACGCCCTAAGTCCAAGCATATAAATACCTTTGTGTGAAAAATAAAAATTGGCAGCTTGATCAGAATCCTTGTCTTGATGTCCTTCTTCGTGTCTCTTGTCCCTTCATTCCTTCTCGCTTAGGTTCATTGCCCTGGTTGAAGTCCTGCGGGTCGGGAAACCTTATAATATTTCAGTTATGATATGTGATATCAGAAATCCACTGTGACATCATGATCATTGTGACATCATACTGACAGACATCATAAATATTGTGTCACACTGTGACAGTACAATCCTCTTAGGACTTCCTCACATTTGTGACAACACATGCCTTTGGAGAAAGCACAGTCCGTTTTGGAACTCATATTCGCTGTGATTTCATGATAAATGAGATCCTTTATGCCATTTGGATATCACCAACCAACTGTGATATCATAGACCTACTGTGACCCCTTACCTGTAGGTCATCATCAATTAATTGTGACATCAAAACCTTTTGTGATGTCACAATCTGACACGATGATCATCATATCTGTCAGTGTGATGTCATAGTGGTCATGATGTCACAGTGGATTTCTAGTATCTAATGTCATACATGAAATATGAGGTTGAAAACTAATTATGAGGGCAAAAAGGTCTGATATCACAATGTCAGCATGTCACAAATATGAGGAGAGGAGAAGTTTGTGATGTCACATTGTACTAGTGATATCACAATGGCACTGTGATGGCACAAAGTGATTGTGATGTCAAAATGGTTATTTAGGCACAAAAATGCGTTTCTGATAGCAAGTCTCATGCCACATATGAAATACAATGAAATCACAGAATAGGCATTCACAATGTGTCTATGATGTCAAAATGAGAATTGTTGTCATAATACGATTATGTCATTGAGTTTGGTTATGTCACAATGAGATGATGTGCTTATAATGAAAATGTGATGTCACGCTGTTGAGGATGTCACAAACACTTTTTGATGTTATAATGGCATGTCTGCTTTCAATTGTCATTAGTTAACAACAAGGATATGGGTACACAAAGGGACTGATGTTGAAAAGGGCATGTGATTTTTCAAAGGAGCTAATAGGTCATAATAGATTTGAGATATCACAATGGAATCATGATGTCACAATGACAATGTTGTCACCATGGGTTTGTGATGTCATGGCAGTGATGATGTCAAAATGGGTTTGTGATGTCACAACGAGTTTGTAATATCACAATCAAATTTCCAATTTCAATTGCTACTAGTTCACAAGGAGGATACTCTAATAATCTGCAGGGCCCTGAAAATCTACAGGCTTGGATAATCAGTGTGGCCCATCTCCTGGCCAGATGGTGAGGCATTCTGTAGGAGGGGCTGGGGCATTAATCATCACGTGCTGAGCTGTGAAGAAGTGATTTGGCTGTGGACAGTTTGAGATTTGACAGTTGAAAACTGTTAGGCAGTTGGAGTAGAGAAGGGGTACAGACTTTATATAGGCTGCTGGTTCAGAGCAATAGAAGGAGAGAGAAAAAGGGAAAAGTCCTGTAAGGAAGGAAATGGTGTGATAGCAGAAGGAGAAAGACCTGGGAGGAGAGGAAGTTGAGGGAGGGCAGGAGGTAAAGGATGGCAACTGACGACCCAGTCAAAGCAGTTCAGGTCTTTGGAGAGTGAAGAGGCCTGAAGAGAAGAAGGAACCGGTAGAAGGGAAAAAGGGAAAGACCTCGAAATAAGTATAGTTCTGTAGTGTAGAGACAAAAGGAAGAGTTAAAAAAAAGGCTTGCCCTTTGATGTTTGGAGTTTTGGATATCATAATTTTGGGGGTTGGTGGTTTGGAGAACATTTATTATATTAAATGTTTCTCTATGGACTCTCTTGAACTATAGAGGTCTTAATTTTTGGAGTCCCCCATCGAGATAATCCATTTGGATGGCATCAGGCCTTGGCCTCAGGGAAAAATCCCCATAGGTGAGAGTGTCAGCCCTCAGGGTTGAGAGTCTACCTCGAGTGTTTGTCTCTGGAGGAGAATCATGGACAAAAGTCATTTAGGGACCTCTAGGGGTGTGTCAGGGCAAGCTTGCCAGCCTGTTTTGGGGATCCCCTCTGGAGGTCATCTGTTGCTTCCTTCGGAAGCCATCTGGGAACTCCTTGAGAGGTCATGCAGGGCTTCTTTGGGGAACCATCTGGAACCTCCTTGAGAGGTCATGTAGGCCGTCCTTGGGAAGCCATCTGGAACCTCATCAAGAATACATCTGCAACTTCATTGAGAAGCCATCTGAGACCTACCCTGGAGGTCATCTGGAGCCTTCTCCAGGGGCCATCTTGGACTTTCTCCAGAGGTCATTTGGGGCTTCCTCAGGAGGTCATCTGAGACCCCTATAAAAGTAGTGATTGGTAAATAAGGGAAAACACGGACATAAGTTTCTTTGGGCCTGGCTTACTTCACTTAATGTAATTTTTTCCAAGTCTTTGCATTTCCTAACAAATGGGGCAAAGTCATTCTTTTTGATGGAGGCATAGAATTCCATTGTGTATATATACCACATTTTCTTGATCCATTCATCTACTGAGGGCATCTGGGTTGGGGCTTCCTTAAGAGGCAATCTAGGACCACCTCCTGAGGTCATCTGGAGCTTCTTTTTGAGGTCATCTCAGGTTACCTTGATAAGAAATCTATGACTGTCTTCGGACATCATCTGGGACTTCCTTGAGAAGCCGTATAGGACCTTCTCTGGAGGTCATCTGTGGCTTTCTCAAGAGGGTTATCTGGAACCTCCTCTGGAGTTCATATGTGGCCTCCTTGAGTGGCCATCTGGGAGCTACTCGTGAGGTAATCTCAGCCTTATTGAGAGGACATCTGGAACCTCCTTTGGAGGTCATCTGACACTTCCTTGGGAAGCCATTTGGAACATCCATGAGAGGTCATCTAGGGCTTCCTAGGGAGGACATATGTGACATCCTCCAGAGGTCATCTGTGACCTCCTCAAGAGGCAATCTAGAATGTACTCTCTGTCATCTGGGACCTCCTATAGAGGTCAACATTGAGAGGTTTGGGGCATGTAGATTAAGTGTCTGTGGCTATTGTTCTGTGTATGCATGCTGATAGTTCTATCTGTGTCCTGTATGCACCTCTGTTTACTCCTTTTCTCAGGATGGGAGAACAAGGCCTAAATTTGTCATATCCAAAATATATTCTCCCCCAGGGTTACAGAATCCCTCAGAGGAAGATGCACTGTTGTACTCTTTCTCCTATTCTTTGCCATCAGCACCTCTAATGTTACGTTCTCCCATGCCAAAATTGGTTACTTGTACCATCCTAGGTGGTATGTTACCATTATTACCCTTGAGACAGGAACATGGAGGAGATGGTGGGCAGGCCCTCCTTTTAATATATGGTCCCTTTACAACTAGTGACCTGTATGACTGGAAACAACAAAATCTATCCTTTTCAGAAAAAAATAACCAGGACTCATTACCTCATTACTGGGATGAGTGTCAGCAAACTTTACCGATGCTTTTCACCTGGTAGAAAAGGGAGTGAATCCTGCTCGGTAAATTGAATATGGTCCCTGGACCGGACAGTAGCTCCACTATTGAACCAGACCATTTGGATCAAGCCTTTCCCCAGACTTATCCAAGCTGAGACTAACAGCAATCAAGGTATGGAGGTGCTTATCAATTATTGCCAGGTTTGGTTAGCAGGGATACCGCAGAGGCTAGAAAGCCAGAAAGGTGAGTGAGATGGGAGAGTTCCCCAGTGAATACCCTAATGCTTTTCTGAAACTTCTCCCAGAAGCCTATAGGACCTATAGGCCTATAGATCTTGAAGCCCTGGAGAATCAAAGAGTCCTAAATATGGCCTTTGTTAGTCAGCCCCATATCTTAGAAGAAAGCTTCAAAAGTTATAAGGTTTTGAGGGAAAGGTGTATTTTGAGTTGGAAGTGGTTGCCCAGTGGATGTTTGATAACATAGGTACCCTGTAAAAAAAAAGAGTAAGAAGGGGGTTTGAGTTTTGGTAGGAGCACCAGAATAGGGATCAAGAAACCCTTGGCAAAGACATTACAATTCATTTGCAAATAGCAGTAGGGAACCTCTAGGACTAGATCAGTGTGCTTATAGCAAGCAAAATGGACATTGTAAAAAGGAATGTCCAGGGGAGAGAAAGATTGAAAAGGACAGGTTATGTAATCCCATTAACACCTGGAAAATGTGTTCGTATCTCTGGAGAAACCTGCAAAGGAGCTTGTGGCTCTGAATTCCAACTGTGTTCAATTTAAAAACAGCCATATAAACTTAAGAAGAAATGTGGCAAAGAAAAAATTCACACACTTCTATCTCAAAACACAGGTTATAAAATACTGAATCTCTAAACAAAACCCACTAAGAGGTTAAAAGCAAATAGAAGAGCACACTGGAGAAACCAGAGCATTATTGACGTGAAGAAAAGTTTTGAAGATATAAATTACGAACTTGTGAGAGTAAAAACTGAGAAGAAAATCCTCAAAAGGAACCTAGAAAACAGTCAGAATCAAATGAAATTCAAGTACATTAGCCTGGGTGAGCATGAGGCAAGTTAGGGGACCACAGATCAGAGGCCAACAGAAGCACAAGACAGCAATGCTTCCATCCTTGCTAACCACAACTGAGGCCAAGAAGATATCCTGATGCTTCATTAAGAAATAGTGGGCAAAATAAAAGAGCTGGACCTGATATAAGAATTTATTAGGTTGAAGTACATGTTGATTATAAGCTGCGAAGAGTGTCACCAGATATTCAAAACAACAGAGAAAGAAGATAAGAGTAGTTATAGAGAAAGACGAGGAAGTGCTATGTCATAGAAGATGAGGCCAAGAAAAGTGAACAGGAAATATCAGGCTCAAGAAAGAGATTGTTACTCTTCAGTGAGAGTTAAAGGACCACATGGTCTGATAAAGAATGCCGGGGAAAGGAAAAGAGCATTAGGAAGAAAAACAGAAGAGCTAAACAAACAGTTGAAAGATCTGTCACAAAAATACACTGAAGTGGAAAACTAGAAAGAGAAACTACTAGAGTAAAAGGCCAAAAAGACTGCTGAGATCTTCACCATAAATGTAATGCAGAAACATCATGTCCCAATGGAACAGGTGGAGGTGGGAAAAATTACCTCTCAATAGCACCTTTGTGAACTTAAGGGAGGAGCTGAAGAGCAAGCAAAGTGGTTGTGAGAAGGAACAGCAGTTGGCCAGTCAAAGGAACTCTCATGTGACCCTGACAAAATACTTGCAGGTTAAGGAGCTCATTGAGAAGGAGAGTGGGATCATGAAAGGAAGTTTGAGAGAAAAGGAGCAGAATAAAATGGAAGAAGTCTCCCAGGTTCAGAGTACTATACAGGAGTTAAAGAAACTAGAGACCCTAAGATACAGAGAAACATCTGAGCTGATTAAGTAGCTTGGGAGACCACTCTAAAACCATCGGGGTCTCTAGAGCTACTAGTTGTTAAGATTAAAGGAAGAAGCAAAAACAATGGTAATAAGTGTGCAAATTTTGAAACTAAACTTGGGAAAAATGCATACAGGCTTTCTGTCAGTTTACATGTAGATAATTGCACCAAGGTAAATTGTCCGAGGCCACTGCCTAAGACTGTTCTGAAAACCAGTCGGGCCTCAGCCTGACAATCCTTTGTAATGTGTGTAGGTAATTTCCAACAGGTAAAAGCTGAAAAGCTGGAACATATGGAAAGAATTCATATGTGAGGAACATCAGATGGTGAATTTGTGCAAGTGGACTTCACAGAGGGAAAGCCTGGAAAGTATGGGTATTGGTATCTATTATAATAGTGGACACTTTTTCAGGCTGAGCTGAGGCATGTAATAATTCCTTGATTTGACTTACCCTTAGCTGTGAGGTCCAAAGTTGGCCCTCCATTCATGGCCCAAGTTCTCAATGATTAACTAATGCCCTAGGAATGAATTGGATGTTACAATCCATATATAGACCTCAGAGTTCAAGGCACTAGAAAGAATGAATATGACCTTAAAGGAAACTTTAACTAAATTAAATACAGAGACTTGCCATGGCTACGGAAGTCTCCTTCACTTTGCTCTTCTTCGAGCAAGATGTAGCCCTTATGTAAAAGAATTTAATCCCTTTGAAATACCTTAGGGTAGACCACCCCCTTTGTTCCCTAATCTCGTGAAGGCTCTATTAACAGAAATGTCTAACTACAAACTGCTGGCTTTACAACATATTCTTTTATATACCTATCATTTGGTAACCAAGGCCCACTTGCCGCCTAAGAAAAATGTCACCTGAAAAGAAGGGGCCAAGATGGCAATGGAACAGCAGGGAAACACCACAGCTCTCTCCAATCAAATACAGTGTTTGGCTTTCAATGCTCTGTTTCAACAAGTGACACCCCCCACCCAAAAAAGCAATTGCTCAGAGAGATATAGGAAGTGCAAAAAGAAAAGGGAAAAACCTACACAGACAGTAAAGTGGAAAGATCCTTCCCCCACCCCTTGTTTGTGATGGGGCTCTGTGCTGAGCAGCTTAAGTTGTGGGGATTCGTGCCAGGCTGCTTAAGTATCCCGGCTCTGGACCCTCCGAAGACCACATACTAGCAAGCATCCCAAGGCTCCCAGAAGACTCCCAAGGTACGGTGCCAACCCAGAGAATACAAACAGAAATCTCAAATGCAGAGCCGGCATGAAGACTTCCCTCACTGGCCCTGGCACAGCGCCTCTGCCTGGTTGGTGCAAGCAGCCCAATCCAGTCAGGAACAGCAGCAGCTGTCAGCAGTGGTGAATGACCCTAGACTCACACTGTGTTACCTCTGTCCTGCTGGTGTAAACAGCCTAGCCTAACCTGGAGCAGCAGCAGCAGCTGGTAGTGGCAGCAAACCACCAAGACTCGGGGCACAATGCCTCTTGGCACTAGCCCACAGGAACAGCCTAGACCAGCCCAGGGCGGCAGCGGTAGCTGGGGCGCGGACAGCTGCAGTGAACAACTCCAGACCCCTGGTGGTTTGTGCCTCTCCATACTGGCCCGCATAAGTGGCCCAGCCAAGCCAGAGGCAGCAGCAGTGTCTAACACCTGACTCGTGGTGAAGTGCCTGGCTTGCATATGTGGCCCAGCTGATCCTGGGCAGTGGCAGCAGCTCAGGCAGTGGCATCAGCTGTGGCAGCAGCAGCGGCATCGACAGAGGCAGTGAACAACTACAGACGTGTTGTGGGGTGTGACGTCTCTCCATACTGGCTTGCATAAGCTGGGCTAGCCCATGCTGGCAAAGGTGGTGAACAGCCCCAGACTTGAGGCAGGGTGTGGTGCTGAATTACCCCAGAAAATCCTCATGAACATTCATGCCTGGGATGGCTTTAAAACTGAATACACAGATGTGAGCCTCCTGAGTAGCTAGAATTACAGGGATTCACACCAGCAGGGTCTTATTCTTGCAAACTCCCTTTTTCTCAAATAGATCATTTGTGAGTTCATACAAGGAATTTAAGCAAATACAAGAGGATCGACATAATACCCTGTATTCTATCTGACCATACTGGAATCAAACTAGTTCTCTCAATAACAAGGCATAAAGTAGAAAAAACTTAAACATATGGAAATTAAACAACAATCTGTTGAACAATACATGGGTTACAGAAGAAATTAAAGATAAAATTAAAAAGTTCCTACAATTCAATGAAAATGAAAATACATCATGAAGAAACCTACGGGACCCAGCGAAAGGAGTCCTGAGGGGCAAATTTATTGTGCTCAGCACGCATATCAAGATCAATAGAAAGCCTACGGATTGGGAGAAGATCTTCACTAGCCATACAACGGACAAGGGTCTCATATCTAAAATATACTTGAAACTCAAAAAATTAAATCCCCCAATAACAAATCCTTAAAGAAACAACTGCCCAATAAATAAGTAGGTGAAAGACTTAAAGAGAAACTTCTGTGAAGAGGAAAGATGGATGGCCAATAGACACATGAAGAAATGCTCAACATCCCTAGCCATAAAAGAAATGCAAATCAAAACAACATTTAGATACCACCTCACCCCAGTTACAATGGCTAAAATCAAGAACTCTAATAACAACAGATGCTGGAGGGGATGTGGACAGAAGGGAACCTTACTGAATTGTTGGTGGGAGTGTAAACTTGTTCAACCAGTTTGGAAAGTAGTATGGAGGTTCCTCAAAAGACTCCACATAGAGCTCCCCTATGACCCAGCAATCCACTTTTAGGTATTTACCCAAATGATCACAAACAAGACCACACTAAAGGTACCAGCACGACTATGCTTATTGCAGCATTATTTACTATAGCTAAGATATGGAACCAACCCAGATGCCCCTCAGTAGATGAATGGATCAAGAAAATGTGGTATATATACACAATGGAATTCTATGCCTCCGTCAGAAAGAATGACATTGCCATTGCCCCATTTGTTAGGAAATGGAAAGATTTGGAAAAAATTATATTAAGTGAAGTAAACCAGGCCCAAAGTAACATACGTCCATGGTTTCCCTTTTTTGCAATATCTAGTATATGTCTGAGTCAAGCAGAAAAGATCAGAAATGGTGATGTTAGGGAAATGAACCCTAAGATATGTATTCAATTGTTTTTTTTTTCTTTCATGCGATTGTTTCTAACACATTTATAAGATTATTTCTTTGTTGCTTTGTATGTCCCTTACCCACACTATAATCCCTGCTTTCACTGTATTTGATGTCGTTATGATTTGTGGATGGGAAGGGGAAAAACAAATAATTTAAATAGGGATACAGGTGGACCCATTGCAACAATGAGATGTACAAGTCGTTATGTCGAAAACTAACTTTACAACTTTGGTGGGGGGAAAGGGGAGAGGAGAGGATTGGGTGGGGGGACAGGGGGAGGATGGGAAGGGATGGGAAGGGGAAACAAAGGAGGAGGCTACAATGCTTGATAAGGAATGTACTCATCATCTTGCCCATGTAATTGTAACCCCTCTGTACAGTATTTTCACAATAAAAAATAGACTAAAAAATAAAAAAATTTAAAAATTAAAAAAAGAAAACATAGACCAAGTAAACAATGTTATGATGCAACTAAAACTGCTAGAGAAACAAGAAAAAAATGAACTAAGTGAAATAAGATCTGAAATTAATGAGATACAAAGAAAATTATAAATAAAATTAATAAAACAAAAAGCTGTTTAAAAAATATCTCAATAAAGCTGACAGATCACTGGCAAGAGTAATGAACAAAAGAGAGGAGACCCAAATCAATAATATCAGAAATACCACAAGAAAAATTACAACAAACATCCAAGACATCCAATCATAAAGAAATAATTCCAGACTCTAATCACAAAGGAAGGAAAACCTAGCAGAGATGGATGAATTTCTCCCGAAATACAAATTGCTATCTCCTCCCTTTCCATTTCAGATAGGCTTCTCTACCATGTATGGTGGGGCAACAGTCTGGTAAATAAACTTCTTTTCCTGCCTGAATAGCTTGTGGTGTTCTCTTCATCCACTACCTAATGAAATCTACCTATTTAATATACCTTACAAATGATGCCGTGACTCAGATGGGGTTTTGAGTTGGAAATGTTAGAATTTTCCAACCACCCCTCTTCTGTGAACCAAACTGCCTGGGATACCATGTGAAACTTTTCACCAATACCATTGCTGGCCTTCATATCCACGTCCACACCACTTCTCTACTGAGTGCAACTACTCTCTATGGCTCTCTGTTGCTCAATCTCTATTCAGATGTGGTGTCATGCCACATGCTCCTATGGCCTTTAGCCAAACGGCTGGTAACCTCCGAAGCTGAGGATGCTTGGTTTGGGGGCTTGGCCATTTCTCTCTATAGGGCTCTGGGGGAAATCGGAATGCTGCTTTTGCCTGGTCAGCTTTCCTTCACTCTCCAGACTGACTCTCCTACACATTCAATGGGGTGCTGCGAGTCATTCTCGAGCTGTGAAACCCCTCTGAATTGCCTCCTGCGCTCCCTGGATAGACAGAACACGTAATATTTTTATGCTGTTCTCAGATTTAGACAATTTTTGCCTCTGCAATGGTACATGTTCAGAAGTCTGTTTACTTTCAGGCTCTCTCTGCTCTCTGCTATTCATGTTCAACTTTCTATATCTCTCCCTTTCTTTTCTAAAACTTTTTGGATTGTGCCCTGAAGAATGTGACATGGCCTGGGTCCCAGGGAGCCCCTCTAACTTCCCTTTCAAAGGCTAGCCAAACTAGGCTTGATTTTTCTTCAGACTTTCTTTGCAGTTTTTCAGAAATTTGCCATCTTGAGTTCACCATCTTGGCCACATGATGTTAAGGGTTTGGCCCCATCCATCCCTTACCCTTCCACCAAGCTTACTACTCGTCCATCCATCTATTCTAATGTGCCTTGCTAACAAGTTGTTCTTTTCACAGACCCTGTTAGCTGAGGCCCAACCATCTGATGTGCTTTGTTAGCAAAGATGTTTATACATTGTTGTCAAATATTTTAGGTTTTGAGTTTTGCCTTTTTTGTTTTGTGTTGTGTAGTTTAGTACTAAATACGTGATTCTAAAATATTGGGTATATCTGTGCTAAGATTCTCACATTTAATGAGTTTTGTCATTGCAGAATATTTGACCAATTCTTGATAAGGACCAGGTAAGCTCTACTTATTCTATTTGATCTCCTTGTTGCTTTAATTGGAAATAACAAAGGGCTTTTGTGGCAAAGATTGCAGTTCAAACCAGCCCGAGCTGAAAAATCCCTCAGACTCCATCTCCCAACTAACCTGCAAAGAGCCAGGCTGGAAGCATGGCTTGAGCCTCTTATCTCTAACCAGCAAACACTGCAAGTGGTACTATAACTCAAAGTGGTAGAGGGCTAGCCTTAAGCAGAAGTGCTCAGGGACAGTGGCCAGGCCTTGAGTTCAAACCTCCTTGAATACAAACTGGGACAAACCATCTCAGCAATGAGCATGTAGACTCAGCCAGTCTGAGGAACAAGGGAACATGGAGAGGAGTAAGGAGATGCTATCACATTATCCACTTTGTACCTGTCCTTTCAAAATTAACCAGAGCCAGAAGGTCAATAGAAGTAAGAAGACTGCCCATCCATACCTGTCTCCCTTTCAACTGGACACTTTGTCACTTGACTAGGGACATTTCTACCAACATTTTCAGCCTCAAGTCCTTCATCTTGCCATTTATTTGCTCTCTAGTATTTTTTCAGTCTCTGAATGCCTCATGAGACTTCTCCAGACTTCATCCAAGAGACTTGCCTCCTCCAGATTGCATCTAAGGACTCAATGCCCAAGTGACAACTGTTGCCTGCTGCCTTCTCCCAGAGGGGACCACATCTCAGCCTTTTTCCCCTACTGTCAATGACCCTTGCAAACAGGAATTAGCCAGAGAGAATCTTCACCCTTTTTCTTATTATTAAAAGGCTGAAATATAAAGTGTGAACAGGGGCACCTCCCTCCCTCTTGGCTAAGTTTTCGCCCAGTAACTGGCAAACCTGGAAGCCATCACCTTCCCTTCCTGCTAGGTAACATGCTGAGCTACCTATGGTCACATACCTCCCATCTGACCTTAGGAGGGCCACGGACCCTGAGGTCACATCCAAATCCAGTGTGGCCACACCGGGGGACTCAGCACCGTTAAATTATAAGACAAAGGGATTTTTGTGCCCTGGAACTGTCTACTCCCTCGGGCCTGGTTGGTGGCATAGAGATCTTGGGAGGACCTGGGGGTGGGGCCGCAGGGGGTGGCTCCCCAAGGGGACAGAGAGCATGGCCAGCACTTAGTAAGGGTACGAGACCTGTTAGTATGGAGCATATTGGTATGGGTCAGATTCTGGGTCTTCTCATCATAACATCTGATGGGCAAGGCCAACCCTATTTTAAATCTTGCCCTCTGATCTTCAGATCTCAGCCTCCTGAGTAGATTGGATTATAGGCATGAGCCTTTGGCACTGAGCCTCTGATTCTTTTTGGTATATTAGGGTTTGAACTCAAAGCCTTAGGCTTGCCAATCAGGTCTTCTACCATCGGAGCCAAGCCTTTCTCTCTTGGGCATTTCCAAGAGAAGGACTCAATATAAGATCAGGTGGGGCTGGATCATGATCCTCCTGTGACAGGCATGCACCACCACCTGGTCCTCTGTAGCTGGGATCCTAGACATGTAGCACCATGCTCAGTCATCGGTTTATATGGATTTCCCAAACTTTTAGTCCAAGGCAGCCGATTCTTGACCACAGTTTAAGCTCTGGGTTGGGCCTGGAACCGTCGGACCTGAGCCTCCTCACAGCACAGTTGTGAGGAAACAAGGGATCAATGCAGGGGGATTTCTGGGCCAGGACCAAGCATAGAGGGAGCTGTCGTCAGATAAAATTCTTGGCAATTCTGTGAGCATATGACAGGAAGATACCTGGAAAGGATTCAGATGGGGCCTGTTATTTAACAGGTATGGGATTATGAAACAAAACATGGCTCTCTTTCATCCTTACTATCCACATGAGGAGGGGATCCTTCACTGTTCAGTTTGCAGCTGGGAAAATGAGGCATGGAGAAGGTGGGTGAACTACTCATGACCCCCAGCTGACACGAAACTCAGCCTGTCTTCTCAGCCATGCTCCCTAGGACAATGAGTGCTCTGCAGTCCACTATCTTGTGGTGGGAAATCAACATATTGTGAGTCGTGGGGCTTGAAATCTGGGCCTTGGCTCTGCCCCCGAGCTCCTCAGATCAAGGCTAGCACTCTACCACTTGAGCCACAGCACCACTTCCGGTTTTCTGGTGGTTCTTTGGAGATAAGAGTCTCATAGACATTCCTGCCTGGGCTGGCTATGAACCATGATCCTCATATCTCAGCCTCCTGTGTAGTTACCATTATAGGCCTGTGCCACTGTCACCCCGGCTTAAGTGTAATTCTCTCTCTCTCTCTCTCTCTCTCAGGAAATTGTTGAATGTGTGCTGGGGGAGGTGGCCCAGTATCCCCATGTGGCTGGGACCCAAGGTGGCCCTCTCATTCCGGAGGTAGGCTGTGAGTCTGGAGCTTTCTTGCTCAGCCTGTTGAACTCGCTCCCTGAGGTAAGCCCCTCTGTGCCCAGGCTAGACCATGATGGTTATTCATTGTTAGTCCGTCTGGTGAGTCCTTTCTCACTACCCTCTGCTAACAAAGGAACGTGAATGAGGAGGTGTTGCATTGTCCAACCGCACAGCCTGACCCCAGGCCTGTGATCCTCACCCCCACCTATCTGACCAGACCCTGATTATAAGAAAATGAATTTGCTCTTTCTACTTTGCTTTTTTGGGGTGTGTCGTTTCGGGGAGAGGAGGTGGTGTGCAGAGGAAAGACCCCAGACTTAACTCCTCCTGGGGGACATTTGTTCTTGTGACAGAGCCAAGTCATTGCTGTGGACAAGGTGGAAGCCGCCATCAGACTGACCCAGAACAATGCTCAAGGTAGGGAGGCTGTTGAAGTATCAAAACCACCCATGTTTGCTTCCCACTCACAGCAAGGGCAGTGCAGTGTGGGTGGCCCGGTTCTAGGGGATTGTAAATGGATGATGGCAGTCAGGTGCCAGTATCTCTAGCCCATCATCCTGGCTATTGGGGAGGTTGAGGTCTCATGGTTGTGACTCAGAGCCAGCCCAGGCAGGAGAGTCTGTGAGATTCTTATCTCCCATAAACCACTTCCCCCACCACCAAAAGTGCCAGATGTGTTCTGTGGCTAAAGTAGTAGACCCTCAACCTTGAGGAAAAGAAGGTCAGGGATGACACCCATGCCCGGAATCCAAGCCCTGGCACTCACAAAAGTAAAATAAATAAATAGTGGGCACCTGTTATCTTACTACCAAAAAGGATGGATTCATTCTTCTCTGTGGTACTTGTAGCCAAAGGTAAAGGGCTTCACTTGATGTTTCTCTAAACCTCTCCTTCTCTCTATTATCTCTCTTGGCTTCAGTTGCAGGATAGAATTCAGATCATCCCACTTGATGTGACCTTATGTACCCTCCCCTACCCGCCTTCTTTGGGGTGGTGATCCTGGATGTACTCACCACTGGGAGAATGAAGCACTGGAGAGATGGGGGTAGGTATCCCTGAAACTCATACTCTCGCACACACATACTCCCGTAAGCCAACTCAGACTAGCCTTTTCCAAAGACATTTTATCTCCTTGGATTAACTGACCTAGGAGAGGAACTTTATCCCCTGTAAATGACTATTTTAGCTAGGGATTGCTAGTTGACATGAGATAAACAGAAGCTCAAAGGAAAGGCTCTGATGCCTGTCACTTCTGGTTCAGTCTCACTCCTGACATTCTGGCTACTCGGGAGGCAAAGTTCTAAAGATAAAAGATAGATTGAAGCCATCAGTAAGCTGGAAATTCAGTGAGGCTTTATTCTCCATAGAACCATCAAAACATTAGAGGTTGAGCTGTGGTTCAAGTGGTAAGACACCAGCCTTGAGCATGAAAACCCAGAGAGACAGCTCCCAGATCCTCAGTT
The DNA here is from genome assembly GCF_019054845.1 of Dipodomys spectabilis. Classification (NCBI taxonomy): domain Eukaryota; kingdom Metazoa; phylum Chordata; class Mammalia; order Rodentia; family Heteromyidae; genus Dipodomys; species Dipodomys spectabilis. The sequence goes on from NW_024871148.1 coordinate 193,752, forward strand.
CAAGCCCACACAAAGAAATGGCCCAATTTGTTTCTCCCAGATTGCCTGGGCCTCGTGTGCACTCTCATGGAGTGTGATATAGCACCGGTCCCTGGGTCCTTCTAGACAATTCCAGATGCCCACAATACAAAGGTACACATTTTAGATTCCAAGGCCAGGGAACTGGGGGATGAGAGACTGGTATGGCCAGTACCTCAATGTTCTGGGGCATTAGCCTTGACCTGGCTATGGCCCCTTGTGTAAGTTTACTTCTTTGCCCAGTGCTGGCCACACACCAGCCACTTGTGCTGTGAAAGTGGCTGGAGCAGAAGTGAGATCTAGGATGACCAAAATCTGTATCTATGGCCTGATTGCGGTGGGGTTGTCTTTAAAAAAAATCTTAGAGCTGGAACTCAGAGCTTGGCAATGTCCCTGAGATTCCTTTGCTCAAATCTAACACTTTAACACTTGAACCATAGCTCATTTTTCATCTTTTTTAGTAGTTTAGTAGACACAAGTGTCTCACATACTTTCCTGCCTGGGCTGGCTTCAAGTTGCCATCCTAAGATCTCAGCCTATTGAGTAGCTAGGATTGCTGGTATGAGCCACTGGCATCTGCTAAAGATGTGTGTGTGTGTGTGTGTGTGTGTGTGTGTGTGTGTGTGTGTGTGTGTGTGTACTGGGGCTTGAATTCAGAGACTAGGTGGTATCCTTTAGCTTGTTTGCACATGGCTGGTGCTGTACCACTTGAAATACAGTAGCTCTGCTTCCCATCTTTTGGTGATTCATTGAAGATAAGAGTCTGCCCAAGCTAGCTTTGAATCTTGATTGATCCTCAGGTCTAAACTTTGAGTAGCTAGGATTATAGGCATGAGCTATTGGCATCCAGCTGCAAGGATGTCTTTTCATACTCTTTCTGTCCTAACAGCTGTCTACTTGCCCTTGCAAGTATCTGTGACCTCCACATAAGCTCCCACCAGGCCCTGATTTTGTGGAGAACATAAAGCTCAAACCTGATCCCATTTCTTTATCCTCAGAGAAGGAGGTTATATTTCTTCTGAAGCCTTGGGTTGGAGGGGTAGCTATAGATGGGTGCTCAGCTGGGAGAGAGGTAGTCTGTGTTAGCCAAGAAGGAAAGTGTGACCGGATGCTAATAGTTCGTGCTCTCATATTCCTAGCTCCTCAGGAAGCTGAGATCTGAGGATTGCCATTCAGAGGCAGCCCAGCTAGAAAAGTCTGTGAGACTCTCTTCTGCAAATAACCACAAGAAGGCTGGAAGAAAAACTGTGGCTCAAGTGGTAGAGTACAAGACTGAATTAAAAAAGTGAGGGACAGAGACCAGGCCCTGAGTTCAAGTCCCAGTTCCAAGATGCGTAAGTGCACATGTACGCACACACACACACACACACACACACACACACACACACAGAGAGAGAGAGAGAGAGAGAGAGAGAGAGAGAGAGAGAGAGAGAGAGAGAGAGAGGAAGGTGGTAATGATGAGCTGACCTGAACTAGAACTGGGGGCAGTCCTGAGGCATAGTCACAGTAAACTCTCAAGGCAGATCAAGTGGTTTCTCCCTAAGTTCTTCTTGGGCTGAGGGGTCTGGACCATGCCAGTATGTTCCATGGAACCTGCTCCTCTATCCATGCACGGGGCCACAGGACCAAGGGAAGGACACTAGGGATGCTCCTTTGTAATCAGCCCAGGATTTCTGAACTTCATCTGCCTCCTGCCTCCTCCCCCAAACACTGGTGAGGAAAGCAGGGCTCTGAGACCTGTGACTCCTGGGATAGTGAGTGCTACAAGCAGCAGCCAGCTGGTTGTGGATTCCTGAGCCTACAAGCCTTTCATGAGCTCAACTCAACACCTGCCCAAGGTGTGCCTGACAAATTCACGCTTTTCTGATACCTGCATGTGCGGGTGGTACCTGGTATGACATCTTGCATCTCCTGCCCCTCCTGGCCCAAAACCGTGGTCTGAGACATCGAATTACTGCTCAGATCCACATTGCACCCATGACAGATGCCATTCTGATGATTTCCATGCCCCAAGGCTTGACCCTTCTCTGATACTGTGGCTGCTCTGTAGGCAATGGCCTCCAAAGAGGCTACTCTCAAGACTTATAGGACATCTAGACATTGGGAGACCCTCAGGGACCCACTGGAAAATTCCCTGCCTAGAGCCACAGAGTGAGGTCCAAGAAGTCCAGGTGTTGGTCATGGGACTTGAACTCTGGGCCTGGGTGCTGTCCCCCAGCACTTCAGTTTACGACATGAGCTACAGAGCCAGGTTTTCTGGAGGTTCCTTGGAGATCAGTGTCCCCCGGACTTTCCTGTATAGGCTGGCTTTGAACCGCAATCCTCACATCTCAGCCTTCTGAGGAGCTAGGATTGAGCCACCGGTGCCCAGCTAATCTCACCTTTTACCACAGTGGACTAGAAGCTCCTGAAAGCTTTTCTTTATTTTTTTTTTCTGTGCCAGTATTTGATCCTGAACTCAAGGTCTGGACTCTGGTCTCTTAACTTTTTATCTCAAGGTTAGCACTCAACCACTTGAGCCACAGCTCCATTTCTGGCTTTTGGTAGTTCATCACTCACTTTCCTCCCCTAACCTGCCTTGACCCATGATCTCTATCTCAGTCTCCTGAGGAGCTAGGATTACAAGCAGGAGCCCCTGGCTCCTGGGTTTCTTTTCTTCTTGTTGTTCTTTTTTGTATTCATAACAATCTGAAATCTTCACCGTGTCATTCCAATGGTTTGAATTAAAAATAAAGTACCCAGTCCTGGAGTTCGAATGCCAGGACTGACACCCACAAATGGAAGGAGATCCTGACAAACTCATTCCTATTTATGTGAATGCTAATGGAGTGTTATAAAAGTAATAATTAAATTTTCAGTTTATCCATGATTTTACTTTAGAATGCCACAGAATAATTATTGGATTTTATCTTCCATTCTAGCACCATGGTATGATTCCCCTAATGGAAAGATATTGACTAATTTTAAATTAATGATTTTATAAGTATTCAATCATGATACTTCATTAAATGAAGGCATAATTTAATAACTAATAATTGGTAATATATGTATATAATTTAGTATCCTCACATTACCTTTCTCTCCATATGTACATAGATATATGTATATGTATATATACATCTATCTATCTATCCATCTATCTATCTATCTATCTATCTATCTATCTATCTATCTATCTATCTATCTATCTACTATCTATCTATCTACGTATCTATCTATCACAGGTCCTCAGAACTTCCTGGTAGCTCACTTTGCCGGAGGCTGGTGTTCTAAGACTGTGACCCCATTTATGGATTGGCTATTGCAGGCTATTAGTTGAAATCCCAGCATCGCCAAAAATTTATTCATGGAGTAAGAAGCCAGTTTTGACATATGTTTTTTTCATTCTCTGTGAAAGTCCTGGGTCTCAATATGATGCATAATCCATATGCAAATATATCCTATGTGATATGATGTAATAAAAGCAATGTTATATTTGTAATAATACTAAATAAATAAGGGTAATAAACATCATATGCAGTAAACCCATGTATGTAAATAGATAGCATGTATTAACATTACTTTTTCCAGTGTTGGGGTTTCAATTCAGGCCCTGGGAACTAGTTTAAATTTTTTGTCTTCAAGGACAGTGAGCCTTTCCCCTTCACCCAAATTGCCATAGAGTTATCCAGACCCTGAGTTCAAAAAGAAGGTCTGAGAGAACAATGGTGCAAGTTCCAAACCATGGCCTTATTATTATTATTATTATTAGCCAAGCACAAGGCTTGCTCATTTCTTGGCATCTCTGCCATAGCCGACCCTTGGATCCTAGGACCCGAGTTCAAATCTTGGGGCTGGCAAAAAAAATAAAAATGAAAAGCATAAAATTGGCAAGTTCAAGAAAATGTTTTTTTTTAATTTTTTTCCCTTTGTATCGTGATCATCCTGGGTTTAAATGACAAAGCCCAGAAAGTGTACATGACTTTGCATTGCTGATGTTTGGTGGGCTATTAAGGAAGCCATAGTTGAAACTGGCAACTTAGGTCCGGGATTGTCATTAATGAATGGTGGAGATTCTAAGAAACCCTTTCCCATATACAGCCATATAAAAGGAATGTTATAAAAGTAACAATTAAAATAGTAGTTAGTGTATGATTATATTATAAAATTATACACAACAATTATACTACATTGACGAATTTTCAATTAATACTTTATTATGTATTCAATCATGATACTTAAAAAAGAAAGGAATAATTTAATTGCCAATAATCGGTAGTAGTATCGTATATGCAATTTCATAGTATACAGACGTCTGTCTCTTGTGTTATGCATCTAACCCTATCTATCTATCTATCTATCTATCTATCTATCTATCTATCTATCTATCTATCTATCTATCTATCTATCTATCTTTCTGTCTGTCTTTCTACAAATCTACACATTTATCTGTTTATACACTTGTCACTACTGGGGCTCAGTGGTAGAGTGCTCGCCTAGTATGAACAAGCCCTGGGTTAGATTCCTCACTACCGTGTGCACAGAAAAATCCAGAAGTCTTGCTGTTGCTCAAGCGACCGAGCACTAGCTTTGAACATAAAAGCTTAGGGACTGTGTCTAGACTCTTACTCAAGACCCAGGAATGTCACCAAATAAAGATAGAATATTTTTACTGCAACAATATAATGATAGCACTTCAAATACCTCATCATAGAGCAAGCCGGGAGTCTGTTGCTGACAGCTGCCATCTAACCTGACTTAGCCAGAGGTAAATGGCTCCACAGAACCAGATGCCGCTGGCTCACTAACCCCTGTCATCCAAGATACATGGGGACTGAGGTCTGACCCTGATGGGTTTAAAATCCAGCCCTGGCAGGAAAACAGCAAAACTCTGAGCTGTGGCTCAAAGTGGTAGAGCTCTAGCCTTGAGCAAAAGATCTTAGGACAGTACCCCCAAACTTTCAATGCAATCCCTGTGGCTGACTCCACCTCCTCCAAAAAAAACCCACCTTTCAAAATCATTAGATGCAAACTTTGTATGGTTTGTGATGTGATTCTGAAAGAATGGTGATACTGATGAAAGCACTCTAATTCTAATGACAGTGTGTGGGATACAGCTATTTGATGAGTCCTTTATGATGTGTTGTGTGCTGAGTCCTTTACAGGGTGCATTTTTTCATCTGGTTCTAATAAGAGTTCCACAAGTAAGATAATTGTGCAGATGAGAAACTTGAGGCTCAGATATATCCCCATATTAAGGCCAAAATTATGTATGTACCTAACTCTAGTGAGTTGTCTCCTACAGACAATTGTTTGGGTTTATTTTTCTCTGTCATGAACTTTGAACTCAGGTTCTAGCCTTGAACCTTCCCTGTTGGGCTCATGGCTAGGTCCCTACCAGGTGGACCCAAGAACCCCCTTGCAACAGAGTGTTACAGTCTAGGTATCTGTAGCTTAGGTCTGTCATCCTGCCTACTCAGAAAGCTGAGACCTGACGATCTGGGTTCCAAACTATCCCAGACACAAAATGTCCTAAGAGACTACTATTTCCTATTCACGACTTAAAAACATGAAGTGGAAGCTGGGTGCCAGTGACTTCCACCTGTCATTCTCACTACTCAGGAGCCTGAGAGCTGATGATCACAGCCCAAAGCCAGGCTGGGCAGGAAATTCCATGAAAGGCTTCCCTCCAGTGAAGTACCAAAAACCTGCAGGGGTGCTGCAGCTCAAGTGATAGAGGACTTAGCTTTAGCTGAAGAGCTCAAGGACAGCACCCAGGCCTAGACATCAATTCCTCCAACTTCCAAGAGAAGAAAGAAATAAACCTGAACCTGAAGTTGAGGGCTGAGAATGTGTCTGTGGGGTAGAGTGCTTTGCATGTATGAATCCCTGGGTTTGATTCCTTAGTACCACATTACCAGGAAAAAGTCTGAAGTGGCTGTGTGGCTTAAGTGGTAGAGTGCTATCCTTGTATCAGAGAAACTCAGGTACAGTGTTCAGGTCTTGAGTTCAAGTTCCAGGACGTGTTTGCACACACACACACACACACACACACACACACACACACACAGAGAGAGAGAGAGAGAGAGAGAGAGAGAGAGAGAGAGAGAGAGAGAGAGAGAGATACCAGAAGTGAAGCTGTGAAACCAACTGTTAAAGGACTGAGCTCCTGTTCTGAGCTCATGGTCAACACCCAGAACCCGTGTTCAACCCTGAAACCTAGCCACCCAGGGCCTAACTAGGAGAGGTCAAAGGTTTCAAAACCTGATGAGTTTCACCAGGCCTAAATAACAGGAAGCATTTTTATATTAAACATGTGCTTAGATTTAGCAAGCTTCCAGAAACACAGGAATACACCATTGCAAATACTGAATCATTTTATTAGGTTCAGCACCCTTGTTGTCTGCCAGAAGACCCTTGAATGAATTGTAGCAGGTTATTTCAACACTGGAATATAGTCTAACAAAAAGACAGGATGAGTGCAGGGAACTTGGCCTGCCAAGGGAGGTGGCAAAAATGAAGGCTTCCTGTCAAAACAGCACTGGGGAGAAGAGATAGCTTGCGGTACAAAGAAGCCTTTTTCTCCTGGCCTTCAGAGCCCGCCCACACTCCTCCTCACTAATTAGCCTCCATGGAGTTGCTTGGTACACAACTGTACAAGAGTGAGGCCTTTTGTCTGCCTGTTCCAACAATGAGGCAGACTTCCTTCAGCAGTCCCTGGTGCCGAGAAAACCTCAGGCTACAATGGGAACAGTGAGGGGAGCTCCGGAACATGCACTGTCTTGCATGTACTGTCTCTGCTATGAAATCATTCTATTCAAAGCAAATTTCCTAGCTGGGTGCCTTTCCTCTTAGGGACTCTGGACCTTCACCGATAAAAATACATCCATACATACATGGGGAGACATGGAGTCACTTGATTTTTTTGTTTGTTTTTAAGCAGGTCCGGGGGTTGTATTATGACCCTAGGCACTGTGCCTGAGCTCCTTTTGCTCAAGGGTAGAGCTCTGCCCTTCAGCCACAGCTCCACTCATGGTGATTTTTTATTCCTTTGATCACTTCGAATAAGAGTGCTGTGGACTTTCTGTCCTGGCTGAATTCAAATTGGCATTCTCTACTTCACAGACTCCTGAAGAGCTAGGATTACAGGCAGGAACAAATGACACCTGGCTTTCTTTTCCACTTGTTCTTTTTTTCATTGTGACAAACTGAAATCTTCATAATGTCATCCTAATGGTTTGCATTTTGAAGTAAACTACCCAGGCCTGGAGTTTGATTGCCAGGCCTGCCACCTACAAATGGAGGGAGATCTTGAGAAAATATTTCCTATTCATGAGAATGCTTAATGGAATATTATAAAAGTAACAATTAAATTTGCAATTAGTTCATGATTCTCTTATAGAATGCCACACGAAAAATATTTGATTATGTCTTCCATTCTAGCTCCTTTGTATGATTCTCCCAATTAAAGAATACTGACTACTTTTACCTTAATGCTACTTCATTAAATGGAGGCATAATTTAAGAATAATTCATAAAATATGTAATTTAATATCCTCACATTTTCTCTCTCATATTTATTGCAAACTACACATCTATCTATCTATCTGTTTACCTCTCACTCTCTATCTTTCTATCTATCTATATCCACATTTTTATCTATATCTATATCAATCAGCAATTACTATGGCTTGTTCCACAGAACTGGCTGGCAGCTCAGTTTGCCAAAGGCTTTTGTAGTACAACTGACCCTTTCATGAATTGGGCATTGTGGGCTGTGAATTCAAATGTCAGCATTGCTGGAAGTTTTTAAGTGGAATCAGAAACCAATTTTGACACATGTTTTTCCTTCTCTGTGAAAGTCCTGGATCTCAGTATGATCTATAATCCTTATGCAAATACATTCATGTGATAAGATGTAATAAATTAAATAAATATTATATATGTAATAATACTAAATAAAATAAAAAATAAGGGTAATAAATGTCATATGGAATAAGCCTATGTATGTAAATAGATCTCATATGTGGATATTTTTTTTCAGTGCTGGGGCTTGAATTAGGGCCCTGGAAACTGGGCTGAAATTCTTGTCTTCAACGACGGTAAGCTTACTCTCCCCAACAGTGCCACAGAGTTACCCAGACCGTGAGTTCAAATCCCAGGACTGCCAGAAAAATGGTGCAAATTCCAAGCCAGAGCCTTGATTTTTTTGGCCAGGACTGGGGCTTGAACTCAGCTCGTGACAACTCTGCCTCAGCTTCATCATCCTAGGCTGTGTTGCAGCTTCTGGACCCACCGCCCATCCTGAGATCCTAGGACCAGAGTTCAAAACTTGGGACTGGCAAAAAAGGAGAAGTGCTGGGAAGGAAGCTCAGTAATAGAGTGCTTGCCTTGCATGCATAAGGACCTGGGTTCGATTCCTCAGCATCACATAAGCAGAAAAAAGCCAAAAGTATCACTATGGCTTAAGTGGTAGAGTGATAGACTTGAGCTGAAGAGTTGAGGTACAACACTATAGCCAGAGTTCTGGCCCCAAACTGAAATAAAAAAAAGAAAAAAAACAGAAGGGGTGTGAAGGAGAAGTACAAAACTGGGAAGTTCCAGAAGGTGGTATTACATTGTTTTATCCTTTGCATTGCAACCTTCCTGGGTCTAAATGACAGGGCCCAGAAAGTTTACATGACCTTGCACTGCTGAAGTTTGGTGGGATATCAGGGAAGCCATAGCCCAAACCAGCAACCTAGACCTTGGGTGCAAATCCCAGGAATACCACCTATGAATGGAGGGAGATCCTAAGAAACACATTCCAATATACATCCATACGAATGGAATGTTGTAAAGTAATAATTACATTAGTAGTTAGTGTATGATTATATTATAAAATTATTCACAATAATTATAGTACATTGACTAATTTTCAATTAATAATTTCTTATGTATTTAAACATAATATTTAAATAAATGAAGGAATAACTTATCGATAATTAGTAGTAATATATTATATATAATTAGATAATATATAGACATCTCTGTCTTGCTTTATACATATATATATATATGTATATATATATATATATATATATATATATATATATAAAACAATCTACATATCTATTACTACATTTGTCATTCCTGGGCTCAGTGGTGGAGGGTTTGCCTCATATGTATGAAGCCATAGGTTTAATTCTACACTATCACATGCACAGAAAAATCTGGAAGTCTCATGGCTGCTTGTTTTAAAACAAATACACATTAAAACTTTTAAAACCAAATGGCAATTTATTCTTAATGCAAGAATTGCAACACAATTCACCAAACAACAGAGCACCCTAATTTATGCAAGAAACACTATTTTCTTTCAAATCCCAATAGCGCCAAGGACTTGAATTGCTGGGGACGTTAACACACCACTTTCCCCACTAGATAGATAAACTCAGAAAAACTCACAGAGAAAACACAGATCTAAACAACTGCATAGATCAACTAGATTTAACAGACATCTACCGAACATTCTACCCAGCAGCATCAGATTATACGTTTTGCTCAGCAGCACAAGGAATATTTTCCAAAATAGACCACATTTTAGGCCACAAAGCAAACATGTCCAAATTCAGAAACATTGAAGTTATACCTTGCATTCTCTCACACCACAGGGGAAAAAAATTAGAACTCAACACCAAAAGCCACCAAAGCAAATCCTGTAACACATGGAGGCTGAACAACACATTGCTGAGTCACGAGTGGGTCATGCGAGAGATCAGAAAGGAAATTCAAATGTTCATGCTATTCAACAAAAATGAACACACAAATTACCAGCTCCTCTGGGACACAGCAAAGGCAATACTCAGGGGCAAATTTATAGCTCTGAATTCCTACATCAACAAATTGGAGAGATCTGAAAACAACAATTTAATGAGACATCTGAGCCTCCTTGAAAAAGAGGAGCAAGATAAACCCCAATCCAGTAGATGGAAAGAAATAATTAAAATTAAATCAGAATTAAATAAATTAGAATACAAAAAAATATAGAAAGAATCAACAAACCAAAGAGTTCTTTCTTCAAAAAATTAATAAAATTGACACACCCTTAGCAAATCTTATCAGAAAAAGAAGAGAACACATCCAAATAAATAAACGCAGAGATGAGAATGGAAACATCACCACAGAAACACCAAAGATACAGAACAGTATAAGGGAATACTTCACAAAATTTTATGCTAATAAGTTTGAAAACTTAGCAGAAATGGAACTTTTCTTAGCAAATACTGACATGCCAAAACTAAACCAAGATGAGTTAAACCATTTTAACAGGCCCATATCAAGCATTGAAATAGAAACAGCAATAAGAGACTTCCCATCTAAGAAAAGCCCAGGACCAGATGGTTTTACAGTGGAATTCTACAAGGCCTTCAAAACAGAGCCCACACCAATATTTCTCCAACTCTTCAATAAAATTGAAAGAGAAAGTTCACTACCGAACTGATTCTATGAAGCTATGATAACCCTCATCCCAAAACCAGGCAGGGACTCATCATAGAAAGAGGACTATAGACCCATTTCTTTGATGAACATTGATGCAAAACTTCTCAAAAAAATTTTGACCATTCGACTTCAACAATTTATCCAAAAAAATCATACAACACGGTGAAACAGTTTTCATTTCAGGGATGCAAAGCTGGTTCAATATCCACAAATCAATTAATTCATCACATCAACAGGAACAAGGATAAGAAACATATGGTTATTTCAATAGATGCAAAAAAAGCATTTGACAAAATCCAACATCCATTTATGATGAAGGTTTTGGAAAAAATAGGAATCCATGAAACATTCCTCAATACAATAAAGGCTGTATTTCACAAACCTACAGCCACCATTATACTTAATGGTGAAAAACAAAAGCCATTTCCTCTTAACTCAGGAACGAGACAAGGATGTCCCCTCTCCACTTCTCTTCAATCTAGTATTAGAATGCCTAGCTACAGCAATAAGACAAGATGAAAACATAAAGGGGATCCAAATAGGGAAAGAAATAAAACTCTCCCTCTTTGCAAATGACATGAAGTGTATTTAAAAAATGACGAGGACTCTACTCCCAAATTACTATAGCTGATTCAAAACCTTGGCAAAGTAGCAGGGTATAAAATTAACCCTCAAAAATCAATGGCTTTTCTGTACGCCAACAATGAGAACAGTGTGGCTGAAATTATGAAAGCAATTCCATTCGTAATAGCGCCACAAAAAATAAAATACTAGGAATTAACTTAACCAAAGAAGTGAAGGATCTCTATGATGAAAACTTTAAAAAACTTGAAAAAGGAAATCAAAACAGAACGTAGAAGTGGCAAAAACTCCCATGCTCCTGGATAGGAAAGATCAATATCGTGTAAATAACAATACTTCCCAAGGCTATCTACAAATTCAATGCGACACCTATCAAAATTCCAACCTCATTCTTCAAAGAACTAGAAGAGGCAATCCAAAAATTCATTTGGAACAATAAAAGACCCCGAATAGCTAAAACTATCCTCAACAGAAAGAACAGTGCTGGAGGAATATCAATACAAATTTCAAACTCTACTATAAAGCCATAGTAATCAAAACAGCTTGGTATTGGCATAAGAACAGACCTCAGGACCAATGGAATAGAATTGAAAACCCAGAAATGAACCTACAGAACTATAGCCATCTAATCCTCGATAAGGGAGCTAAAACAATAGAATTGAAGAAAGACAGCCTCTTCAATTAATGGTGCTGGCAAAATAGGTTAGCTACTTGTAGAAAAATAAAGCTAGATCCTTATATATCACCCTGCACCAGAATCAACTCCCAAGGCATCAAAGACCTCGAAGTCAAAGCAGACACTCTGAAAACATTACAGGATGGTATAGGAGAAACCCTAGGTCTCCTTGGCTCATGCCAAAATTTTCTGAATAGAGACCCGGAAACACAACAAATCAAAGAAAGGTTGGACAAATGCGATTGGATGAAGTTGCCGAGCTTCTGCATGGCAAAGGACATAGCTAGCAAGATCAATAGAAAGCCCACGGATTGGGAGAAGAACTTCACTAGCCATACAACGGACAAGGGTCTCATATCTAAAATATACTTGGAACTCAAAAAATTAAATCCCCCAACAACAAATCCTCAAAGAAACAACTGCCCAATAAATAAGTGGGCTAAAGACTTAAAGAGAAACTTCTCTGAAGAAGAAAGAAGGATGGCCAATAGACAAATGAAGAAATGCTCAACATCCTTAGCCATAAAAGAAATGCATATCAAAACAACAATGAGATACCATCTCGTCCCTGGTAGAATGACTATAATCAAGAACACTAATAACAACAGATGCTGGAGGAGATGTGGACAGAAGGGCACCCTACTGCATTCTTGGTGTGAGTGTAAACTTGTTCAACCAGTTTGGAAAGTAGTATGGAGGTTCCTCAAAAGACTCCACATAGACCTCCCCTATGACCCAGCAATCCCACTTTTGGGGATTTACACAAATGTTCACAAACAAAACCACAGTAAAAGTACCAGCACAACTATGTTTATTGCAGCATTATTTACCATAGCTAAGATATGGAACCAACCCTGATACTCCTCAGTAGATGAATGGATCCAGAAAATGTGGTATATATACACAATGGAATTCTATGCGTTCGTTATAAAGAATGACATTGCCCCATTTGTTAAGAAATGGAAAGACCTGGAAAAAATTATATTAAATGAAGTAAGCCAGACCCAAAAAAACATAGGTCCCATGGTTTTCCTTATTTCCAATAAATAGTATATGTCTGAATCAAGCAGAAAAGCTCAGCTAAATTGATGTTAGGGAAATGAACCCTAAGATATGTACTCAAATGCTGTTTTCTTTCATGCGATTGTTTCTAACACATTTATAAGATGATATCTTTGTTGCTTTGTATGTCCCTCTCCCATGGTATAACCCCTGCTTTCACTGTATTTGATGTTAGTATAATTTGTGGAGGTTAAGGGAAAAAATGAATCGTTTAAATAGGGACACAGGGGGACCCATTGCAACAATGAGATGTAGAAGTAGTTATGTTGAAAATGAACTTTACAGCTTTGGTGGGGGGTGATTGGAAGCTTGGGTGGGGAGATAGGGGAAGGATGGGATGGGAAGGGGAAACAAAGGAGGAGGCTACAATACTTGATAAGAAATGTACTCATTATCTTGCCCATGTAATTGTAACTCCTTTGTACAGTATTTTCAAAATAAAAACAAATACTAATCTAGAAAAAAATAATTACAATCACCATTACTATACCAAGAAGCGAGGCTTAACACCTTTACAACTTTTGAAAACATCCTAATTGTAGGACATCATTGAAAGCAAGTTACATTATACAAATAAACTTTTTAACCATCTTTTGAAGGCTTTTTAATTTTAATTTTAACACATACAAGGGACAGTTTTAGCAATACTAATCAGATCATCGCATCACTCATTTTAATCATCATGTTTTCAGAGTCTATCTGCAGGGAAAAGGGAGAGAACAACGATGGGCCACTCAGCCCCTCCTATGGAATGGGCACGCACCCAATCTTACTCTTTAAGGTTAGTTGAACTGCGTTTCTGCCAGCTTGCCCTCTTTTACCATGTGTGGACTCCTCCCAGGGCCAGTCTCACCATCTATGAAGCCCCCCCCAGGGTCGGTCCCACCATGCATGACCAGCTTAACTGCACTTCTGCCTGCTCAGCCTCACCCCTAAATATAGATCTTTGGTAGTTTTCTAAGTTTTCCCTTTTCTTTGGGGGGGGGGAGGTTTGAATAAAATACAGTTTTAGACAGACAGAATTGGTCATGTTTTTTAACAGTGCTAAATTGACCTTTACATTAAAATTTTTAATATTTATCCTGAAATTTTAGCCAAGGGAACTAAATCCCTTTTAAAATAACAGATTTTCTAATTTTTACATTAAAGAATCCTTAAAAAGCCATTTAAAACAATGTGAAAGTTTTTTTAATTCTTAGTAATGTCTAAACCTCTTAACCTTTTACATTTTAAACTTAAACTCATCCAATAGTTACAGCATGTTGACAATTTTTATCTTGAACATGTTTACAAACACTTAGAAAACACACAGATATTAAAGTGTGCAAAAATCAAATCAGTTGTACATAGATTTTTTAAAGATTTTAACAAAAATTTAAGACAGTATTTTTTTAAACTAAGTACCTTTGTTAAGCTTCATTTTCCCAGGGCTTACTTGTTTAGCAAGGCAATTCACCAATGGATCTTTTGAATCCCTTCTGTTGGAGAAGGGCTGGTTGAGGGGGTCACCTGAAACTAAACTGGCATGAATTTTATCCATTTTTAGACAAGAGCACTTTACAAATTGTTACATTGTCAGGACTCGCTGAAAAGTCCAAACCAGGTGCATAGCCTTCCACACCCTCCGCTCAGGCAGCCACCACAAGGAGAAAATGCAGCCCAAGGCCTGAAAGGAACCAAACTAGTCCAGCAACCTTTCAGACCTCACAGTGAGGGGAACATAGCAGGTCTGTGGCTGAGCCCAGCCAGAGGCTGGAACTTTTATTTCCTCAGAGATCTTCAAATAAATAACAAAAATATAAATAAACACAAAAACCAAGAATCCAGTCTTAAAACAGGTACCAATTCTAAAACAGAACTAGACAACCACCAAAGGCTGAGTTGGGGACTAATGGACCCTCAGTTCATCCCTACCAGAACGGCGCCATTCTCCCTCAGCAAGCTGAATTCAGAGTCAGCTGAGTGAGCTGGCCACCCTCACCCAGAATTTCCTCACCTCAAAAATAGAACAGAAACAACACCAAAGTAAACAAGACAAACAAGTGGCCACAAAGACAAAATCAGATCTCAGTAAATTGGGCAACATCTCACCACCAGAGGATTTCTTTCTTTCTTTCTTTTTTTTGTTTTTTTTAGATTCCTGCAAATGTTGACCCAGGGGCCTTCCAAGGTGAAGGAGAACTCCCAATCATCTTGGGGCAAGGGAAAAAAGACCCTGGAAGCCATCCTCTCAGACTGACAGTCTCCCCCCCCATACTCAAACCCTCTGGGTCAAGACCCAAGGCTAAGATCTTGCTGGTGGTACTTGGTGGTCAGTGGAAGATTCATCTTTCTGCGAGTTTTCCCTGCAGGCCTCTTTCAACGTTATTGCTAGATCCTGCAGGTTCTCCCTTCCGGCACTGCCTCCTCTTCTAGAGAATAAGTCAACCCTTGATGTCATCCTAAAATTCCAAAGTATTAAAATGGGAGAGCAGCTGAGGTGAAAGGAGCCTCTGGCCACCTCTTTCGGGGGACTCCAGGATGCCCGCTGATCCAAAAATGAAAGTAAAAATGAACAAGGAAAGGAAAGCAAGAGAGGCGCTGAATTAAAATGGCAACTACAAATGAGACAAAGAGAGCATGCATGTTGATCTCAAGCTCCAACCACCCCTAAGCCATGGTGGTGGAGGCCAGAGGAGTTCCTGTCCCAAAGGATGGTGGAGGCCGGAGAGTCCCTACCAGGGAGGTGGATAATCTACCCTTAACCCAGAGTGGCAGAGGCGGGACAAGTCATGGTCCAAAATATGACAGAGTCCAGTGAGACCCCACTGGGGAGGGCTTCCCCCAAGGCCCAGGGCATGTCTTCCACCGGCCTGCTGGCTACCTTGCAGCACGTCCGCCAACGTTTCTTGCCAGCTCCAAAACCCTACTTGCAAGTCAAACACAAAACACTCAACATAAAGCAGCTGCACCCCCTCTTACTGGCTAGCTGGACGACTCGCTGATCAGGTATCTGGGTGGCTTATGGGGGGGGGCTATCCCGGATGAGCTCCCACATAAATTGCACAGTTTTCGGACGCCCCCTCTCAGACTACCAGAGACCATGATCAATGCAAACAGCAAAGAGTTGTTTATTGCAAGCTGGAGCTTGGTCCTCTGTGCACTTGGTAACCGGTGATGCTAAGAGGCCCCAAGCATAAAATTGGCACAGCTTTTATAGTATCAAACAAACAAGTTTACAGGGTTTCCACACAAGCAAGTTCACAAGTTCAGGGGGTTTAAGTCCACCCTGGTTGCACTTCCCTTTTTCAGCTGGAACACCTGGGCAACTATTCTGTTCCTTTTTTTTTTTTTTTTGTCGGTCGTGGGGCTTGAACTCTGGGCCTGAACTATTCTGTTCTTTAAGGGTGGGCAGGATTGGTGGCAACCTGCGGTTTTTCTGAGAACTATTTTTCTCTTTGGCAGCCCAGCTCTCTTTGGGGGTTACTATGAGGGCAGCACAGCTCAGGGGGCTTAATCTTAAAATGGAATTACTTTAGCTCTTCAGTTAGGTCCTGAGTTCAAACACCAGGAATGGTGTATGCACACACACACACACACACACACACACACACACACACACACACACAGCACATGGAGGCACCTTTGCCAATAATGTATCATTCCATTATGTTCAGTTCCCTAATTGTCTGCCAGAAGGACTCTTGAATTAATTGTAGCAGTTTGTTTCAACTCTGAAACATAGTCTTACAAAGACAGGATGAGTGCAGGGAACTTGGCCTGCCACAGAAGGTGGCACAAATGAAGGCTTTCTGTCAAAACTGACCACTGGGGAGAGAGATAGCTTGGGGTACAAACAAGCCTTTTTCTCCTGACCTTCAGAACCTGCGCACACTCATCGTCATTAATTGGCCCGGATGAATTGTTTGTTATGCAGCTTTACAGGAGTGAAGCTTTTTGTCTGCCTATTCCAACAATGAAGCCGACTTCCTCTGGCAGCCTGGGGTATGGAGACACCTCAGGCTATACTGGGAACACTGAGGGAGCCCCGGAACATGGATTGTCTTGAAAGCACTCTCTGTGCTATGAAATCATACTATTCAAAGCAAATTTCCTAGCTGGGTGCCTTTCTTCATAGCAACTCTGGATCTTCATTGATACAAATACATGCTTACATACACAGACACATGTAGTTACTGGCTCTTCTTTTGTGGCAGGTCCTTAAGCTTGAACTGTGAGCCTAGACATTTTCCCTGAGCTCCTTTTTCTCAAGGAAACATTTTATTGTGTCTTAAACCATGATTACCCTAGGCTGGAGTGCAGCTTTTACACCCACAGATGATCCAGGGATCCTAGGACCAGAGTTCAACATCCAGCACTGGCAAAAATGCATTAAACCAACAAAAATGGAGGAGGACAAACCAGGAAATGTTACACAACAGTTTTTACCTTTGTTTCCTTAGCACTGTGACCCTCCTGAGTCTCAATGACTTGGCTTGAAAATTGTATGTGACCTTGCATGGATGTTGGCTGGGGGGCTGTCAGTGAAGCCTGGGCCCAACCCAGACACCTAGGCCCTGAGATCGATCCTAGGACTGCCACCTACACACAGCTGAAGATCCTAAGAACCTCGTTCCTATCTATAATAACACTAATAGAATATTTGACATGTACTAATTGAATTACTAACTAGCTAGTCATTCCAATATAAGATTGCATGCAATAAATATAGGTCATTGATTAATTAATACTTTATTAATTCTTCTACCATGACAATTGGGAGCATAATTTTATACCAAATAATTGGTAGTAATAGAATATATAAAAATAAGGTACAGACATCTCTCTTTATATTGGGTTATACACTAGAATCTACATAAATGTCTATCTGTCTCTCTCTGTATATGTTTATAGATGCATATACATATGTAAAAACACACACATGCGTGCGCGCGCGTGCACACACACACACACACACACACACACTGCAATCTAAACATCTACCTATTTATATATTGGCCATTCCTAGGGCTTGATCTCAGGTCCTCAAATTGGCCTGCCAACTTCACTTGCATCAGACTGGTGTGCTAACATTTAACCATTCATGAAGTGGGGCCTGCTAGGCCCTGAGTTCAAGTCAGAGAATTGCCAAAAACTTTATCCTGTAGGAAAAGCCAATTGTTCCACTTGTTTCCGTATCGGTGAAAGTCCTGGGTCTCAGGAATGATTTAGAATACATAGGCAAAGCTATGGCTTATGTAATAGGATGCAAAATGTAATATGTGTAATCATACTCACTCTTAAATACATAAGAAATAAAACACAAAATGAAATGAATACACTAACTGCAATATGCAATAAACATGTCTATGTAAATATAAATCATGTATTTCAAATATATACGAATATTATTTTTTCAAGTGCTAGGATTTGACTTCAGGCCCTGGGAACAGGCCTGACTTTCTTGTCTTCCAGCACGGTGATCTTCCCATCACCCACAGTGCTACAGATTTACCCACATCCTGAGTTCAAATCCCAGGCCTGCAAAAACAATGGCCTGAATTCCAAGCCAAGGAGCCTCATAATATTTTAAATATTTTTCATGTATATATGTATGTATGTATATATTTTTATTTTGTCAAGCACAGGGCTTGATCTCAGGTAGTGGCAATTCTGCCTCATCATTGATCACTCTAGGCTGTGGTGTAACCACTGGTCCCACAGCCAAATCTGGGTTCCTGGGCCTCAAATGCTGACAGGAAAACAATAATAAATAATGTGACACAGAAAAATAAAAACTGGCAACTTACCAGTTTTACATTTATTTTCTTTACAAAGTGACCATCCTGGGTCTGAATGACACGGCTGCAAAATGTTGGTAACCTGGCATTGCTGAAGGCTGGTGGGCTACCAGGGAAGCCTTAGGCCAACACGGCAACATAAGCCATGTGTTTGAAGCACAGTCCTGACCCCTACCAATGGAGGGAGAACCTAAGAGTCTCGTTCCTATTCATAGGATTACCGATGGAAGATTATGAATGGCAAAGTTGAATTAGTTGTTTCTGAATACTACTATACAATTAGATGGAGTGATTTTAGGAGACCAATGGATGTTAATGAATATTTTTGACACATTCAAAGAATACAATTAATTACATGGATGCAATAGTTTTGGGACAGTAGTAAGGATAAAACAAGAATATTAATTACATGGAGGTATAATAAATACTCAAGAATTGGTAGGAATGCAGTGTATATACATGAATAATGTATAGACATCACTGGCACTCTATAAAGATCTATATTTATTTGTGTCCTACCATCTGCATGTCAATCTGTACATATTTTGTCAACCCCTGGGGCTCGATCTCAGGTGCTAGAAATGCTTGTCAGCTCAATATGCCCCTGGCTGGCGTGCTGACACTCACCCATTCATGAATTGGGACTTACAGGCTATGAGTTCTAATGCCAGCACTCACAAAAATTGAATCGTGGAGTAAGAATCCCATGGTGACACATGTTTTCTGATTCTTTGAAAGTCCTGGGTGTAAGGTATGAAGTTTCATACATAGGCAAATCTATATCTTATGTAATATATGTAGTAAATATTTCATGTGTAATAACAGTCAATAAAATAAATGGTAAATAAATTAATAAAACAAAAAAATAAAATGAATAACTACACTAAGTGCAATATGTGGTCAACATATGGGGCTCGATCTCAGGGCCTGGGAACTGCCTGGCAGCTGAATTGGCTAGAGGCTTCTGTGCTGACAGTCACCCATTCAGGAATTGAGCCTTCTAGGCCCTGAATTTAGATCCCAGTACTGCAAAAAATGTAATCGAGGAGGAAGAAGCCGAGCGTGACAGGTTTCCTTTTTCTTTGAAAGTGCTCAGTGACAGGATGTATAATTCAGATGCAAATACATATGCTATGTAATAGGATGTCATAAATGTAAAAAAACGTCATTGGTGGAAGAATTGTCACTACAATAAATGAAAAACAGATTGAATTAGTAGTGAATCATTCTAGGATAAAATTAGACACACTAATTATAGGACGTGGATTAAGTTTAATATTTTATTAAGCATTAATAGAATAAAATTGCATGGAAACATAAATACCTAACAATTGATAGTAACACATGATGCATAATTTAATTATATAGACATCTATCGCATTCTATAAAATATGTAATTTATGTAGAGATGTATGTACATATAATTTTAATTAATGCTTTATTAATTGTTAAATGAGACACATGATTAAATGGAGACATAACTTAATACCTAAAAATTGGTAGTAATATTATCTATAAATTAATAATGTACAGACATCTTTTGTGTATATAAAATTATATACAGCAACCTCTATATATTTATAACTCTTTCACTCCTGGGGCTCGTTGGCTGATTGCTTGACTAGTAAGCATGAAGCCCTGGGTTCGAGCCCTCATTGCCACATAAAAAGAAAACCTAGAAAATCTGCTGTCTTTCAATCAACTGAGTACTAGCCTTGAACACAAACGCTTAGGGACAGTGTCAAAGCCCTTACTCAAGTCCCAGGACTGCCAAAATAAAAAAGGTAGAATATACTCACTGCAACTATAGAAGGACAGGACATCAAATACCTCATCACAGAGAAAGCTAGGAGTCTGGTCCTGACAGCTGTCACCTAACCTGATTTATCCAGATGTAAACTGCTGTAACCCAGCTCCATGGGTTACCCCCATCATCCTGGCTTTTCCTGGCTTACCCCGGACATCTTGGTTGCTTGGGGGCTTTAAATCCTGGCAGGAAGTCTGCTAGAATCTTTGAAATATGGCTTGAAATGGTAGGACACTAGCCTTGAGCAAATGTTATTAGAACATTCTCCCCATGTTTTGAGCTCAAGCCCAAAAAGTAACCTCCCTCAAAATAAAAACACCCCACCAAACCATTAGATATTAAATGTTCCTCAAAGAATGTGAAACCACCTTAATTCTAATGATAGCTTGTGGAACAGAGCTTTGTGCTGAGTCTTTTAGAGGGTGATCTGTGCTGAGTCCTGCACATGCCATGGTGCTATGTGCTGAGTCCTTCACAAGGTGGAGTGTGCTGAGTCCTGCATTGGGTGCTAGCTGCTGAGACTTTCACAGGATGCTGTTTGCTGAGTCATGCAAATAGTGCCATGTGCTGTGTCTTTCACAGGGTGCATTCTTTCAACTTGTCCTTGTAAGAGCTCCACAACTGAGATGATTATGCAGACAAGAATATTGAGGCTCAGATAGGTCCCCAATGCAGGGACAAAATTATGTATTACTAAAGACTAGTGAGTTGTCTGCTGCAGACAATTGTTTTGTTTTGTATTTTCCCAGCCATGAACCTTGAACTAGGGGCCTAGGCACTGACCCTTACCTCTTGGGCTCATGGCTAGCACTCCACCATGTGGAGCCCAGGAGCCCTTTGCACCAGAAGCCATGGCTTAGGGGTCTATAGCTGAGGTCTGTCATCCTTCCTTCTCAGGATGCTGAGATCTGAGGATCTGTGTTCCAAACTATCCCAGGCAAAAAGGTCCCATGACACTATCTCCAATTCACCACTAAGAAACCTGAAGTGGAAGCTGTGTGCTTGACGCTCATGTTTGTCATCCTAGCTACTCAGGAGGATGAGATCTGAGGATCATGGTTCAAAGCTAGCCTGGGCAAGAAAGTCCTTGAGACACTTTGCTCCAATGCCCCACCAGAAAAGCTGAAATGGCGCTTTGGCTCAAGTAGTAGAGCACAAGACTTGAGCTGAAGAGCTCAAGGACAGCACCCATGCCTAGACATCAACTTCTACAACAATAAAAAACGACAGAAAGAAACTAACAAACCTGAAATAGAGGGCTGGGAATGTGCCTTAGGGGTAGAGTGCATTGCATATATGAAACCCTGGGTTTGATTTCTCAGGACCATATCAAAAAAAAAAAAAAAAGCCTGAAGTTGTTCTGTGGCTCAAGTAGGAGAGGGCTATCCTTGTACAAGAGAATCTAAGTACAGTGCTCAAGGCCGGAGTTCAACTTCCAAGAATGGTGTATGGGTCCACACGAATGCGTGCTCACACACACACACACACACACACACACACACACACACACACACATACACACACAGACTAGGAGTGATGCTGTTACACAAAATGGTAAGGTACCGGGCTTCTTTACTGAGATCATGGTCAGCACCTTAGCCCCGTGTCCCCAAAAGCTAGCCACCCACGGCCCAACTAGGAGAGGTCAAATGTTTCAAAACCTGATGAGATTCACTAGAAGACAGGAAGCTTTGTGATATCAGATATGTGCTTGGAATTCCCAAGCTTGCGAAAACCTAGGAGAGGCATCACAGGCCCAACATTGCCCTCAATGAAACATTTCATGAGCTTCAGTACCCTAGTGGTCTGCCAGAAGGACTTTTGAATTATATTGAGAACTTTATCTGAACACTGGTATATAGTCTCACAAAGGCAGGATAAGTGCACAGGACTTTGCCTGCCATGGGAGGTGGCACAAATGAAAGCTTCCTGTCAAAACAGAGCACTGGGGAGAGTGATAGTTGCGAGTACATAGTGACCTTTCTCTCCTGACCTTCGGAGCCCACCTGCACTCCTCCTCACTATCTGACCCGGATGGAATTGTTTGTTACACAGCAGTACAGGAATGAGGCCTTTTTTCTGCCTGTCCAGGAAATAAGAGAGATTTCGTCCACAAGGCCTGGGATGCAGAGAAACCCACAGGTTATACTGGGACCAGTGAAGGGAGCCCTGGAACATGCAGTGTCATGAAAGCAGTCTCTGTTATGAAATCATTTTATTGAATACAAATTTCCTAGCTTGGTGCCGTTCATCATAGCTACTCTGGAGCTTCACCTATAGGAATACGTCCATACATACACAAAGATATGGAGGTACAGGCTCTTTGACAGGGCAGTTCCTGGGGTTGAACTATGAGTCTAGGAATTGTCCCTGAGCTCTTTTTGCTCAAGGATAGTGCATTAACCTTGAATCACAGCCCCACTTTGTTTTTTTCTGTGATCTCTTAGAAATAACAGTGTCATGGACTTTCCTATGCTGGCTGGATTCAAACTAAGATTCTCTACATCTCATCCTCCTAAGGAGCTGGAATTACAGTCAACAGCCACTGGTACCTTCTTTCTTCTTCATTTTTAATTCTGGACAATCTGACTTCTTAACAGGGTCATTCCAATGGCTTGAATTTATAAGTTAACTACCCAATGATCTTTATGGCTATTTTCACTGAGAAGGATTTTCTTGCCTCATCTTCCCCTCTGGTCACAGGTTTGAAGCCAAAAGTGAGAAATGAGTGTCACAGGAATTGGGAGAAAATATCCGCAGGACATGCCAGTTCTGTCACTTAGCATTGAGCTGCAGTGAATTTACTGTCTCAGGATGAGAGGACTGAAAGCTGCAATGATTCTCATAATGTCTGCAATGTTCCTTTTGCCAATAAAATGATCTAATAATTATGAGTGTTTTGTGTCTCCAACCTTAAGTAACTAGAACACACTAGAAGCATCTTCATGTATCTCTTTTCCTCTAGTGCCTCTCGAGATTTACAATAAGGTTTTGTGTGGAGCAGCTCCTCTGTGTATCCTTGAGAAAGGCTGCTTGAAGCCTCCTTGGAAAATCGCCATTCAAAGTCAGCCTGAGCAGGAAGTCTGTGAGACTCTTATTTCCAAGAAACCACCAGAAAACTAGAGGTGGAGCAGTGGTCCAGAGGGAAGAGCTCCAGCTTTGAGAGAGAAAGCCAAGCAGGAAAAACAGGCTAGAACAGGCAGGAAAGCCTTGGAGGTGCTTATGTCCAATTAACGACCAGATGGCTGGAAGTGGAGCTGTGGTGGCGGTAGCACCTCAGCCTTGGGAAAAACAGCCAAGGAAAGCATCGGGCCCTGAGTTTAAGCCCTGGTATGACCACAACATATTTTCAAAAAGAGAAGGCCAAGTTTATTTATCAACGCCCTACCTACTTATGTGTGTATATTACCTCCCCGAGTGCAAACAGAGTGTATGCAATGCTTCTTCTTTTATTTACTCATTCATTTTTTCAAATATGCTCCTAGTGCATACTGCACCATTTTCTTCATTTCAGACCCATGGCTTTTCTCTTCCAGGTTTCCAGTCCTGTGTCATTATATGATGCACACTGCAGCTCTCAGCAGCCTTTATTTACATTAATTATGAGGCCAATGCAGGACCAGTCACAAATCAGGCAGGGGAAGAGAAGATCAGGTTTTGTAGAAGTAACCAGTATTCAGAAAATTAAACTAGGGGACTTAAAATGGTAGCATACTTATGTAAAAACTACCTTTAAAGAAAATATGAAGGGGCTGGGAATGTGGATTAGTGAGTGCTTGCCTAGCATGCAAAAAGCCCTGGGTATGATTCCTCAGTATCACATACAGAGAAAAAGCCAGAATTAGTGCTGTGGCTTAAGTAGTAGAGTGCTACAGACAGTGCCCAGACCTTGAGTTCAACCCAAAAACTCACAAAGAGATACCTAAGTAGGTAGGTAGGTAGATTAGATAGATAGATAGATAGATAGATAGATAGATAGATAGATAGATAGATAGATAGATAGATAGATAGATAGATAGATAGATCTGGTCTTGGATGTCAGGAGGAAAGAAGGGAACACTTCTCATTCATGAGGCCTTCTGCAGTGTGCTAGGCCACCAGCATCACCTTCACACAATCACAGAGCAGGAAGACTGTCTCTTTTCAACTTCTAAGGTAGCCAAAGGCCCCAGAGCCACGAGGGCAGGGCTAGGCTCTAACTCAGGGGCTTGGAGACAGAAGAGAAACAGCCTTACCTCTAGTTCATCTGGGGATTTGCATTAATTAAGTGGAGAATGAAGGAAGGAGAATGGACTGGCAGAGGTAGAAGAAGGCCTTCAAATCTGACAGATGGAGAGTCAAAAACCCACTCCCTAAGACGAGAGAGCAGGGTTTTTCTACTCTGTTCCTCCCCTTTCCCCCACTCAACTGGCTCTTTATTGGTAACCTAAAGATAGCCTGAGGCTCCCTTCACCTGAAGGAGGAAGGTTAATTAGTCATTGTTTGAAGAGGCTGATAAAAGCCTGACCCTGGTGTAACTCTAACAAATATTTCAGGTTTCCCTTCATTTCTGGTTGTTCCTGGAATGAATGAAGTGGTTTTGCAGCTCACTTCCTTGTTGAGTGTGTACATTCTGCCTCCTAATCCTGCAGGCTTAGGTCTCTGCACCTATCCTGGCTTTTGCAACTATTTTCTGTCCTTCAAATACAGCGTTGCACTGGAGTTCATCCTGCTAACAGGGCTAGCGCTTGGATCCTGAGAACTTCATTTGAACCCCAGATGGGTCATTGATGATTCTTTCCTTCTTCTATAGCTCAGGAACTCTAAGAACATTTAGAGTGCAAGTAAATTCTCATCACCAAGGGAAACACAAGAAGCTCTTGAACATCTGACCTTTCAGAAGTGGAAGTCAGAGTGTCATAGACTTCCCTGCCCTGATTGGCTTCACCCTGTGTTCCTGAGACCTCAGCCTCCGGAGCTAGGGTGATGGGCATGAGCTACTGGTGCTCTGGTAGGTTCAGAACTGTAATGACATTGACAATACAAGTCAAATTCTTATAGCAAAGTGTTTGGGGAGCATATTAAGCCTTTCAACAATGGACTGTTCAGAACCCTGTAGGACACAAGGTTACAATGCTAGAGTCTGAGAGGCTGGGTATATGTATCTGCTACACTTGAACCTGGAGCTCTAACTCCAATTCTGGTGTACATCAGTGCTCATTTTCCAGAGAATGTTCTCCTAATTAGTAAATAGGAAAAATACTTTGATTAACCCTCACTTTTTTCCAGGTGTCTGTCTCAAACTCAAGCCTGGGCACTGTCCCTGATCCCTTCAGCTCAAAGCTAACACTCTACCATTTTATCCACAGCGCCATATGGGGTCTTTTGGTAGTTCACTGGAGATAAGAGTCTAACAGACTTTCCTTGCCTAGGTTGTCTTTGAACTGTGGTCTTCAGTTCTCAGTCTACTGAGAAGCTAGGGTTCCAGGTGTGAGCCACTGTCATCTGGCCTATTGTTTTTGACACTTGTGGGGCTTTATCTTAGGGCCTGGGTACTGTCTCTGAGCTTCTTTTTTCAAGTCTAGCCACTTGAGCCTCTCCACAGTTTCTGCCTTTTTCTGAGTATGTGGCACTGAGGATTCAAACCCTGTCATTCATGCATGTTGAGCAAGCTCTTTACCACTAAGCCACATTTCTACCCCACCCTTCCAATTTTATCCCTCACCTGCCTATCCTCAAGAAAAGGTTTCTGAATATAAACATTATAAAGAATTCCCAATGGGAAGATGTCCAAAGTTAAGACAAAGCTCATACTTGGGGCAGACTCTAAACATGTGAAGACTGTGACAAATGCTTCCATTTAATTATGTACTGTGTTTCAACACTTAATAAAATATTAATGATAAATGAGTCAATATCCTAAATTATTGTGTTTAATTTTATAATATATGTGCAAAAATGTAAAAAAAATTATGTGTATAATAATACTAAATACAATAATCAATAAATGAATCAAAGAAAAATAAAATACAAAATCAATAATAAAAATCATAATATGAAATGAACATACATATGTAAGTATACATCATATATTACATATGTATAGAAATATTTTTTCTCTTGCAGGACCTTCATTCAGGACATGGGAATTCTAGCCTGAATTTCTTTTCCTCAAGGACAGTGAGCTCTGCCTTCACCCATGCTGCAAAAGAGTTACCTGGATGGTGAGCTCAAATCCTAGCAATGGCAGAAATACTGGGCCCAGTTCCAAGACAGTGACTTAGTTTTTTATTAATGGAAGCAGTTATGTTTTTTCAGTTCCATACTGAACATTTAAAAAAAGCAGTGTAGAATTTTGTACAGCTATTCAGACATCCTTCTCTGAGTGCTTCTCTGAGAATTACATTGTTTCTCTTTTTTTTGTATGTTTTTTATTGTAAACATATTGTATAGAAGGGTTAAGTTTACAGGAGCAAGGTAATGAGTACATTTCTTGTTGAGCATTGTTACCTCCTTCTTTTTTTTCTCCCTACCATCCCTTCCCTCCCATCTCGACAACTACCTCCCCTTAGGTCAGTGACTTAGTTTTCCATTTTTGGTTGGCACAGGCTTTGAACTCATGTAGTGGCAACTCTTCCCTCACATTGCTAAAGATTTACCAAGACCCTGATTTTAAATCCCAGGCTAGGAAAGAAAACTGGCAGAAATTCCAAACCAGGGAGCTTTATTTTTTTTAATTTAGTTAAATGATTAATTAATTAATTACTTTTTTTTTGGCCAAACATGGGGCTTGAAGTCAGGTCGTGCAAACTCTGCCTCAGCTTGGATCTCCCTAGGCTGGGGTGCAGTCTCCAGACCCATAGCTGATCCTGAGATCCTAGGCCCAGAGGGATTTTAGGAAGAAAAAAAAGCTGGAAAGCACAAAAATGGTGAGGTGCAGAGTGCTGAGGTTTTACAATTTTTTTCTTTGCATGTTGACCATCCTAGGTCTGAATGATATGCCTGCAAAGTAGAATTGACCTGTCATTGCTGACGGCTGGTGGGATATCAGTGAAACCATAGGCCAACCTGTCAACATGGCCCTGGATTCAAATCCCAGTCCTGACACCAATGGCAGGAGATCACAAGAGACTCATTCCTATTCATAGGAATACTGATTGAAAGTGTAGTTCATGCACAGGTCTAGTCTAAAATTGGATGCAATAATCATAGAATGCTGATTGATAGTAATTAATAGTTTATTAATCATGAAAAGAATAATATTCCTTCAATGGTGATATAATAAATATCTAAGATTTGGTAGGAAAGTTCTAGGTATCATTTAATCATAGATAGACAGCCCTGGCACTCTTTACCAATATATATTTATATATCTTTGCCAATATATATTTATATATCTGCCTATCCATGTATCACTGTTTTGGCCAAACCTGGGGGTCGATCTGGGAACCACCTGACAGCCTCATTGGATAGAGGATGCCATGCTCGAACTCACTCATTCTTGAATTGAGCCTGCTAGGCACTGAGTTCAGATCCTAGCACTGCCAGGCTTGATGGAGAACACATCTAAAATCTAGATGCTTTGTGATAGGATGTAAACAATGTAATAAATGGTATATGTATCATCAGAGTCAATAAAATAAATGGTAAATAAATGAATAAAACAAGAAATAAAATGATTGACCACAGCAAACACAATATGGACTGAACATCTGTACAGAATTACAAATCCTAATTTTAAAATGTATGTGAGATGAACTTTTCCAGATCTAAGGCTTGAATTCAGCCCCCCTACAAGGAGGGAATGGCGGAAGACCCTGAGATACTCGTTTCTGAACCTAGGAGGAGTCATGAAAAGCGATCGATCTCATCCCTGAATGAATAGTTCCTGCATGATGCGAGTAGGAAATGATGGGCAAGACTCATGGAGTATTGATTATTTGTAAAGAAGAGTTGATGAAGCATGACAATTATCACCAGAGTCATTAAATGGAGGCATCCAGAAAGATCCAAGAAACAGTAGTCACACAGAATGGATTCCATTACAGGTCACCATCTCTCCTATTCTACACAAATATGTACTTATTTGCATACTACCTTCAGCTTATGAAAGGATGACTATTATGCTCCCTAGTTTCTGCCCGCTGGGGGGCCTCAATCTCAGGTCCTGGGAATGGCCTAGGTCCTTCGTGGCTCACAGGCTGTTGTGCTCATCTGAACCCATTTGCCAATTGGGCCTGCTAGGTCCCGAGTTCAGATCCCAGCCCTGCCAAAAGATTCATCTTGATGTCAAAAGTCAATTGTTGCACCTGTTTTCCTTTCTTGTGCAAGTCTTGGGTCTCAGCTAGGATGGAGAATAAATGGGCCACCTTGTGGCTATGGGAATAAGTTGTTATCCATGTCAGTCCAGGTAGACTTGTCACCATATACTCAAGAAAATACACAATATATCCATGAATAGCATACAAAATAAAGAGAATAACTACACTCAATGCACGATGAAGTCCACACACAGATGTGAATATACATCCCTTGTTTCAATGATGCATGGAGGACTATTGAGGCCTCCCTGGGGCTCGATCTCAGTTCCAGTGAATGACCCAGATCCTTAGTGGCTCACAGTCTGGTGTGATCAGGTGAACCCATTGGGCAGTTGGCCCTCCTAGGCTCTGAGTTCGAATCGCAGCACTGCCAAAATTTCACCCTGATGTGAGATGCCAGTTGTTGCATCTGTTTTCCTAGGCTGTGCAAGTTCTGTGTCTCAGCTAGGATGGAGAATGTACAGGCAAGTCTATACTCATGGTAATAGGTTGTCATCCAGTTCACCAGAGTTATATCTGTCATCCTATACTCAGGAAAATGCACAATACATCAATGAATAAGACACAAAATAAAGAGAATGACTACACTGAACACAAGATGCCGTTCACCAATGTTTAGAAATATAGATCCTCTGTTTAATTATGAATTTATAGCTATATTGGCCCCCACCAGGGCTGGATCTCAGGTCCTGGGAATAGCCTAGCTCCTTAGTGGCTCACAGGCTGGTGTTCTCAACATGTCCCTTTCACTGATTGGGCCTGCTGGAACTTGCGTTCAAATCCCAGCACTGCCAAAATATTCAACCTGATGTGAGAATCCAATTGAACCACCTTTTTTCCTGTCCTGCGAAAGTCCTGGATCTCAGCGCAGATGGAGAATGCTATATAGGCAACTCTATAGACATGGAAATAGGCCTGTCATCCATGTCAACACAGTTATATCTGTCACCATACTCAATAAAATACACAATACATCCATGAATAAGACACAAATTAAGAAGAATAACTACAATGAACTCAAGATGCATACCACTACTGTAGGTAAAGAGAGATCTTATGTTTAAAAAAGGTGGGCTTATTATTTTGTCCAGTGCTGAGCCTTCAAATCAGGCCCTGGACCAGGCCTGACATTCTAGTCTTCAAGGATGGTGAGCTTCAATTCTCCCACAGTGCAACAGAGTTACCCAGACCTGAGTTCAAATCCCAGCACTGACAAAAGATTCATTCTGATGTCAGAAGCCAGTTGTTGCACACGTTTTCCTCTCCTGTGAAAGAAGAGGATGGAGAATGCATAGGCAACCCTATAACCATAGGAACAGGTTGTCGTTCATGTCAGCACAGTTATACCTGTCACCATACTTAGTAAAATAAACAATACCTCCATGAATTAGAGACAAAATAAGGAGAAGTGCACCAAATACAAGATGCTGTCCACACATGTATGTCAATATTGATCCTATGTTTAAATTATGAACTTATGAAATTATGAACTTATAGTGGACCACCCTGGGGATCAAAGTCAGATCCTGGGAATGACCCGGCTCCTTGGTTGCTCACAGGTTGGTGTGTTCACCTTGATTTATTGGCCAATTGGTCCTTCTAGGCCCTGAGTTCAGATCCCAGCAATATTAACAAGTGGATCGTCGAGTAAGAAGCCAAGTGTGAAACTTGTTTTCCTTTTCTCTGAGAATTCTAGGTGTCAAGAATGATGCAGTACATTTCTACCCTAGTGCTCTGTGATAGGATGTCATCAATGTAATAAACGAAATGGGCTTCATATAGTAAAATCAATGGTAAATAAATGAATAAAACAAAAAATACAAGGAATAACCACACCAAACATGTATGGACTGAACATCTATAGATAAGTATAAAACCTATCTTTACAATGTATTTAAATAGTATGTTTTCCAGGGATGGGGCTTGAATTCAGGACTAGTGAACAGGCTTGACTTTCTTATCCTCAAGTACCGTGATCTTCCCCTTCATCCACGTTGCTGCAGATTTACCCAGATCCTTAGTTCAAATCCAACACCTGGCAGAATAAATAGCGGGAATTGCAAGACAAGCAGCTAATTTTTTTTAAAACTTTTTCTCAGCACGGGGCTTGAACTCAGGTCATGGTAACTCTGCCTCAGCTTCGATCACCCTAGGCTGGGGTGCAGCCACTGGACTCACAGCTGTTCCTGGGATCCTCGACCACCAGGCCTTGCAGGGAAAACAATGTACAGAAAAACTGTGGCCTTTTTAGGTTTTCTTCCTTTGCACATGACCTTCCTGAGTCTGAATTATACTGTTGCAAAGAGTACTTCACCTTGCATTGCTGAAGGCTGGCAGACTATTGGGGAAGCCATAGGCCCACGTGCCAATATAGGCCCTGACCAACCAATGGCAAGAGATACTAAGAAACAGGTTTTGAACCATAGGAATAACAATGGAATGTTGTCAATGTCACAGAATGAGTTGTTCATGAATAGTGCTCCTATAAAATTAGACAGCATGATTTCAGGAGGCTGATTGATTTTATTTAATATTTATGAAGCATTAAAAGATTATTATTACTTACAGGAACACAATAATTTCAGGACACTGATTTCTTTTAAGAAAGAAAACAATTACATTACTTACATGGACACATAATAAATACCGAAGAATTGGTAGGAATGTAGTCTATATAACTAAATAATGTATAGACATCTCTGACCCTCTATAAAGATATATATTTATTAGCTTACTGCCATCTACATGTCAATATGTTCTTATTTTGTTAACTCCTGGGCTCAATCTCAGGTCCTGGGAACAGTCTGTCAGCTCAATTTGCCCCAGGAGGGCATGCCGACACTCACCCATTCATGAATTTGGCCTTGTAGGCCATGAGTTCAGATGCCAGCATTCCCAAACAATGAATTGTTGAGTAATAAGCTGATGGTAACACATGTTTTCCTTTTCTGTGAATGTCCTTGTTGTCAGGTATGAAGTGGAGTATATATGCACACCTATATCCTTATGTAATCAATGTTCTATGTGCCATAATAGTCAATAAAATAAACGGTCAATACATGAACAAAACAAAAAATAAAATAACTACACTAAAATGCAATATAGTCAACATATGTATGTAAATATAAATCATATATGTAAATTGTACATGAATAGGATGTTTTCTAGGGCTGCGGATCGATATCAGGCCTAAGGAACAGAATTGAATTTCTTGACATCAAGAAACTTCCACTTCCCACACAGTGCAACATAGTTACCAGACCATGAGTTCAAATCCCAGTCCTGGCAGAAAAATAATGGAACCTTTATAGTATGTGTGGCCCAATTCTTAGGTATTTCGTTATGTCTCCATTTTATGAATGTGATTGTTTAAATGCTTAATAAAGTATTAACTAAAATTGATTAGTGTCCTATAATATAATTGTGTATAATTTTATCATTGAATCATTCAAGAACTGCCCATTCAATCCTGACATACATAATATTCCATTGGGTATCATATAGATAGGAACAAGTTTCTTAGGATCTTCTGCCATTTGGAGGAGGCAGGATCAGGATTCGAACTGTGGAATCCAGCTCCCACCACTTCACAGCGAGAATAGGGTACTCACCATTCTGTCCAAGAACATCAGCAAGACCAATGATTAGGCAGGCACCAGTGGCTCTCAGCAGTCCTCCTTGATACTTACAAGGCTGTGAAAGGAGGATCATGGTCAAAGTCACCCAAGCCAAGAAAGTCCTTGAGACCCCTTTCCAACTTCAATGCCAACATATCAAGTGTGGAGGAAAAGCCAGCCTTGAACAAAAGCAGCTCACAGACTGTGTCCAGATCTTGAGTTCAAGGTCCAGGACTGGCAACAAACACACATACAAAACAATCTGTGCAGCCATCCAGCTAAAGCAGGTTACCCTCTTGTCCCCAACTGCATTGGACAGAGTTCCCTGGGAAAAAGGCTAGGGGAGCCGCTGTCATCTTGCTCTGCCCATATTGCCTGCATCACAGGATTCTGGCCACACCCCCATTCTTTCATGTTCCTTTCTGACCAATGGGATACAAGAATGGTGGCCACGCCCACATTCCATGCTGCTGGATAGCACTGGGATTCCCTCTGTTTGTTTACAACACTACCAGAAGTTGAGGAAGGTAGAGGTGGTTGAGTGATCAGCAGGAGACTCTAGGAGAGTTTGGAGTATAGTAGGAAATTGATGCTCCCACCAGTGCCCCTGCTCCCTTCCCCCTTCTTGCAGTGCTGGGTTTCAAACCTCAGGCAATGGCGCACTGCCAGCAGGCATAAGGCCCCAACCAGGTCCCTGCCCCTGGTCCTCTGCTCTGGGCCCATGTGTCCACAATGCCACCTCCATCGCTGCTCTTCCCACCTGAAACAGCTGCCAACAGCTTCTCTGAGCAGCACAGGCGAGTGGCTGCCCCAACACCACCCCCGCCCCTGGTCAGACACTCCACTGGGGGCACCATGACTCCCTGCTTGTTTCCTCTCCCTGGCTCTGAGGAGCCACCTTTCTGTCTTGGGCATTTCTGAGAAAGAGGCTCAATAGAGACTCAGGCTGTGCTGGATCAGGGTCCTCCTATCTGTAACAGGTATGCTCCACCAAGCATGGTCCTCTGTAGTTGGGATGGTAGACATGTAGCGCCATGCTCAGTTATTGGTTTAGATAGACTATCCTAAACTTTTAGTCCATGCCAGCAGATTCTTGACCACAGGTGAAACTCTGGATAGTGATGAAACCATCGGACCTCAGTCTCCTCACAGGACAGTTGTGAGGAAACAAGGGATTTATACAGAGGGATCTGTGGAGCATGGCTAGGCACAGAGGGAGCATCCTTCAGATAAGGTTCTCGACAATTCTGTGAGCATATGACAGGAAGATACCCGGAAAGTGCTCAGGTGAGGTCTGTTATTAATTGTGCAACAGGTGTGGGATTATGAAACAAAACATGGCTTTCATCATTACCCTATCCCCATGAGGAAGGGGATCCTTTACTATGTTGAGTTTTGCAGATGAGGAAACAGATGCACGGAGAAGCTGGGTGACCTACTTATGACCTCAAGGTCACAGGAAGCTCAGCCTGTCTTCTCTACCATGCTCCCTGGGACAATGGGTGCTATTCAGTCCACTTCATGTGGTGGGAATCCACTTCTTCTCAGTTGTGGGTCTTGAACTCTAGGCCTGGGCGCTGTTCCCGAGCTCTTCAGCTCAAGGCTAGTGCTCTACCACTTGAGCCCACTTCCGGTTTTCTGGTGGTTGTTTGAAGATAAGAGTCTCACAGACGTTCCTGCCCGGACTGGCTATGAACCCTGATCCTCATATCTCAGCCTCCTGTATAGCTAAGATTAGAGTTCTGAGCCACCGGCACCCAACTTAAGCATAATTCTGATTTTCTTTCTTCGTCTCTCTCATAGTAACTGGCTGAATGTTTTCTGGATGAGGTGGCCCAGTGTCCCTATGTGGCTGGAACCTAAGGTAGCCCTCTCATTCAGGAGGTGGGCTGTGGGTCAGGAGCTGTCTAGCTCAGACTGTTGAAAGAGCTCCATGATGTAAGCCCCTCTGTGCCCTGCCTAGACCATGACGGTTATTCATTTTCCATCCAAACTTCCTGGACTTATTGTATTGTATTGTTTTTTACATCATTTTCTAGCACGTGGCCAAAATTATGATATAGCTATGGAATGAAAATGTAAAGCCATCTTAAGAAAGTCATTTAGGGCTCTGTGAATGTGGCTTCATGGTACAGTGATTGCTTAGCATGCATGAAACCCTGGGTTCAATTCCCCAGTACCACATACGCAAAAAAAACACTAGAAGTGATGCTGTGCCTCAAGTAGTAGAATGCTAGCCTTGAGCAAAAAAAGAAAGACAGAAAGATAGAAAGAAAGAAAGACAGACAGACAGACAGAAAGAAAGAAAGCCAGACAGACATAAAGAAAGACAGACAGACAGACAGACAGAAAGAAAGAAAGAAAGAAAGAAAGAAAGAAAGAAAGAAAGAAAGAAAGAAAGAAAGAAAGAAAGAAAGAAAGAAAGAAAGAAAGGAAGGAAGGAAGGAAGGAAGGAAGGAAGGAAGGAAGGAAGGAAGGAAGGAAGGAAGGAAGAAAGAAAGAAAGAAAGAAAGAAAGAAAGAAAGAAAGAAAGAAAGAAAGAAAGAAGGAAGGAAAGAAAGAAGAAAGAAAGGAAGGAAGAAAGAAAGAAAGTCCTGGGTTTCCCTTATTTGCAATAACTAGTGTATGTCTGAGTCAAGCAGAAAAGATCAGATAAGTTGCTGTTAGGGAAATGAACCCTAAGATATGTATTTACGTGATTTTTTCTTTCATGTGATTGTTTCTAACACATTTATGAAATTATTTCTTTGTTGTTTTGTATGTCCCTCACCCAGAGTATAATCCTTGCTTTCACTGTACTTGATAATGGTATAATTTGTGGAGAGGAAGGGAAAAAACACATCATTTAAATAGGGATACTGGTGGACCCATTGTAACAATGAGATGTACAAGTCGTTATGTCAAAAACGAACTTTACAACTTTTGTGGGGGGGTGGGAAGGAAGATTGGTTCTGGGGGCAGGTGGAGGATGGGAGGGGGTGGGAAGGGGAACCAAAGGAGGAGGATACAATGCTTGATAAAAAAATGTACTCATCTTGCCCATGTAATTGTAACCCCTCTGTACAGTATTTTCAGAATATAAAAAGAAAAAAATTAGTAAATGCAAAATAAAGGATCCATACTTTGAATATATAATTGCTCCTTCCAAACTGACACCTGACAATAGTCCCTAATTCATGTATTTTACTTATAATACTGTGTTGAAAAAAAAGTTTTTGTCATTAGGTCACAGCAATTAATGCCAGGAATGTGCTTAGATGTCAGGTGAAGATTAATTCTGGAAATTCAAAGATTCCAGGATTTTGTGTGGTCACTGCTAATCACAAAGAGAAGGGTAATCTAAGTGACATTTGGAAAACTTTTTGCTCAGTGACCGCAACAAAAAGGCAGAGGCTAATTAACAGTTGTGACACAAGAGAAAAAATAACTCCAGATCGAAGGAATAAATGATAGTAACTAAGGTATACCAAAAATTGTTCTAGAAAACAATTTTGGTTATTGAAGAACTAGTTTTCAACTAGGCTTATTCCTCATTGCCTTTAGCATTCTAAATCTCTTAGGCTGGTTCTTAATCTCTGTTATAAATGTATATCTCTATGCTGTTCTTTCATACTCGATATCCTTTGCTTTCTAAAAATCTGTCTTTCTATATTTCTCTATGAACATTTCCTGATACTAAATACACCTATATAAATGGTAGAGGATGCTAATGGAGGAGTCCATACCTAATGAGTCATTAATGTAACAGAATGGAAAAGGAGGACATACTTATTGCTACCTCAAATTTTCTGAAAAGATGCAATGTCATCATTTGGTTCAAATTTCCATTGTTTGTCTACATAGTGTCATTCAGTGCACATAAATGCAAATATGAGCCAGGTGCTGGTGGTTCACGCCTGTAATACTAGCTATTCAGGATGTTGAGACCAGAGGATTGTGGTTGAAAGCCAGCCTGGTCAGGAAATCCCATGAGACCCTTATCTTCAATTAAACACCAGAAACCCAGAAGTGGTGCTGTAGCAAAAGTAGTAGAGCACTCTACTTGACCTGAAGAGCTGAGGGACAGCGCCCAGGATCAGAGTTGAAGCCCCACGAACAACAAATAAAGTGAAATATGACTTGGTTTCCCCCAAAGGAACGACAAGATTAATAATCTTCCTAAGCAGAAAAATAAATTCCAAAATGATTTAATGCACCTACTTTTGCTGAATTATTTACTTTATGGCTTCTTTGTTGGACATATTCTCTACTTTTAAAAATTGTCAAATATTAGCTTTACAAAAAACGTCATCAAATATTAGTTGTTTCAAAAGAGAAGTCTATTCAGTTGATGTCACTTAGCTTTCTTACTATCTTAGTTCAAAGCTAACCCAGGCAAGATAGTGTGTCGAACTCATTTCTAATTAAAAACCAAAAAAGCACAAGTAGAGTTTCGGCTCTAGCAGTTGAGTACTAGCTTTGGGGGCAGGTGGGCAGGAAAGAAAACTGTTCAGGGACAGGGTCCAGCATCTGGGTTCAAGCCCCAGAACCAGCACAAACTAAACAAACAAGCAAACAAAAAACCCAGATATTTCTTTGGGACCCTCCTTAAAGGAGTACTCATTTGACAAGAGGCTCCTTTTGGTGATCATACTCACTGGATCCTGCTTTTATGGAATCCTTATTGCTCTGGAGAACTCAGGACCAGGCTAAAGAAATTGATAACTGACTCCTGCAAATAGAGATTCATCTCTGGGGTGAAATATCCGTCCATAAGGCACTTTAAAACCTCCCTGTCTTTGTTTCTTTGCCATAGAACACATTTAAAACAACGTTATTTCCTTTTTTCTATGATGGCTTTCAAATGGCACATTATTTCTTTTTGTAATACTCTCAACTATAACTTTACAGAAAAGTTTTTTATGAGAAAAGAACATAGTCGAAAAAGTCCAGGACAGAGTTTCCTTCAAGCCTTATGATTCTTTTCTTGTACAGTAAAAAGGAAAGCACAAGTTAACTTGAACTATGTCATTCCTCTATGTTCCATTCCTCTCCTGGGATCAGTTTCCATATCCAGTTTCCTTTACTTCCAGTAACAATCGATGGTGCTTCTTGAGGTATAATGAATGTTTTCTGGCTTCACTGAAATAACACAAGGACACCATTGGACCTGAGGTAACACGTGTTTCAGAGAAAACTTAGTAAAGAGATCATATGAAATTTATATTGCTTATAAATATATTATCCATGAGTATATTGAGTTCAATCTTTGTAAGGTCTCTGTAAATTAAAGTGGATTTTAAATGGAAAGAAGGTTCTTAGATCATTCTTTTTTGTGAGTGTATGTACAGCACATTATTTCCCAAGTGTATTTGAGTTAACAGTAAGGGAAACTATAGCAATAATAGGAGAAAGAGAAATTCTGTGTTAAAGTATATGGGTTCAATACACTATAGAAGACTCTACAAATAAGACAACACTGAAACAATAAAGCCAAGTCCCGTGTGTAGTTTTTTGGGAGTGATATAGAGAAAGCATTACTCCTAAGTGGAACACGAAGTATGAGGCCACTCTCTTTCTAAATCACGCTTGCTAATCACACAACTATGTAGAAAGTAGAATGGAAGTATAATTCTGGTTCCAATGCAAGTCAGATATAAGAGCATGGACTTCACTGGAAAAAAATCCATCTTGAGAGAATAGGGCTTATACTAGCACTGAACTGCTGGCTAAGATGATATTTCTTTTTCTTTCCTTATATATTTATTGTTGTTGTTGGTGGTCTTGGCACTTGAACTCTGGGCCTGGGCACTGTTCCTCTGCTATTCAGCTCACGGCTAATGCTCTACTTGATCCACAGTGCCACTTCCAGTTTTCTTGTAGTTAATTGAAGAAAAGTGTCTCCGGAACTTTCCTACCCGGGCTGGCTTTGAACCCCCATCCTAAGATCTCACCACCACTCAGCTTATGATCACATTTCTAACAGTATACACTCAGGGTATGTAATGGGTATATTCATCTATCTTTATATGAATTCTTGAGTTACAAACCTGGGCTACAGCATAGACTTACACTCACAAAAATGTTTATAGCTTAAAAGTTGATACTCCTGGAGAAATAAAACCTAAGAATGTAAAGGAGTCTGCATAGTTCAGTTTGCATCCAGCTAGGGTAGAGCAGACTTTGCAACAGTACCTATAATTGAGGAGCCAAAAGCTGGATTGGAAGAATGGCTCAGGTGATGGAATACCAGTCATGAGCAAGATTGATGAATAAGAGATTGAGGCTTTTGCATACATACATACAAACATACACATACACACTGAGGCACTTATATGTGCACACACAAAACACAAATGAAATGATTCATAATATGTAGAAAAGCTTGAAAACAATAGAAAATATGTCCTGAGTAAGACTAAAATCATGTGATAATTTTTAATTTTAGAAAGTCCTCAAGTTACTTTTTTCAAAAATGTTTGAGAATATTACATAGGTAGGGACCAGAGATAGTAAGAGAGTCAAGTAATCATTATTAAAGGTATCGGACACATTGAGGAATGAATCAGAGACCCCGCAGGTGCATCTGAAAATGTTCATATCCTGTGTCAAATGTTAGAAAATGTTTGAAAATAGTACAGGAACAGTCTGAGCAGTGTAGTGGGTAATATCACTGGAGAAATTCAGAATTTCTAATCTGTATCTAGATTAAATAAAACAAGAAACTATGGCAGGGCAATGTAATATAAGCCTAGAATTCTAGCACTCAGACTAAAACAGAAGATTAGAGAGTGGAATTACATAGTGATACCTTCCCTGGACTAGTTAGTATAATTTTGTCTAAATAAAACAAACCAAACAAGAAAGGAATACACTGTTGGAAGGTTGGGATAATTTTGTCATTTTTTGAGAAGTCAGGTTACCTATTGAAATGCAACTCATATATAATCCTCACTTGTGTTTTAAATTCTCTCTCCATTACAGAATACTCTTAGATGCAAAATGACTCATGAATACCTTCCAAAATTTGACAAAGTAAGTAATCATCATTCTGTTGGATTCCAAAGAAATTATGAAGGATTATAAAAGCTTAAGCCGGAGAAATAGCAAAGTTTGTCTAATGTAGGACTTTGTAAATGTTGCTAAATTAGAATTGAGATTTAAAATAAATATTTTGGTTTTGTTTGTAATTTCATATTCTATTGGATACTACAAAATTCTTTTCTTTTTTTGTCATTCGTGTGGCCTGAACTCTGGGGCTGCACACTGTCCCTCAGCTATTCAGCTCAAGGCTAGTGCTCTACCACTTGAGCCACAGCACCACTTGCGGGTTTTTTTCTTATGTGGTGCCGAGGAATCAAACCCAGGGCCTCATGCATGTAAGGCAAGCAGTCTACCACTGAGCCACCTTCCCAGCGCCAAAATTATTTTTAAGTAGAGGGTTTAATTGACAAATTCACAAATGATTCTTGCAGTCTACTTGCCTAGAATATTCTTTCAAGAGAGATAAAATTAGAAATTAGTTAATAGATAATTCCAACAATTCATGTATAAAATGATAATGTGAATAATGTAGACAGAGTTGCCAAGAAATGGATGATATTAATTTATAAATTTAGAAAAAGCAATTTTTGAGGCTTTGGTATAACATAGTATGAGGAGAATAATTGTGTGACATCTTCTTTCTTCCACCTATGTAACACAGGAAGCAATTTCCTTAATTATGTGCCTCTGTATACAATGAGAAAAATGCTAGGTTTGGGGTTTGTTTTCATTTTTGTTTTTGTTTTATTGGTTTGTCCTAGTGCTTGAACTCTGGGCCTGAACACTGTCTCTGAGCCTGTTTATGCTCAAGGCTTGTGCCCTATCACTTCAATCTCAGTGCCACTTCGGTCTGGCTTTTGCTGAGAAGTTTATTGGAGATAAACATCTAAGGAACCTTCCTGCCTGGGTGGGCTTTGAACTGTAACATTGCGCTTTTAGCATCCTGAATATCTATGATAGTTAAAAAAGTATAAATATGAATAATATTTGCAAATGTTCTCATCTCAAGAATACCAGTGGGGGAAAATGATGCAACCCAGTTTATTGTGGTATTCTTTCAAGAACATGGAAGGCATCACATTAGCAGAAGTGTAGTATTTTTTCACAATAGAGATAAGCTATTCGTGATGTAAGTTAAGGGAAATTTGAGGTGCACTCTACACCTTGGAAACTGTTGGGCTAGGATGACTTTATGGCATGAATCTTCGGATTAATGGTCATAGAAATAATAGCTTACTCTGATAAACAATTGTTTACTCTTGAAGAATGAATTATTACAGATGCCTCATAGTTTTATCCTTTACCAGAATATGGCTATTTTTCTGTTTACTTCTCAATCTGTAGCAACCCATTGGAATATGAATCTATTGCAGAATTACATAACATGCAAACAGGTACTGTTTTGAAGCTCTCAGCTAGGAATGCTCAGAATTTGAAAATGAGTAGTTATTAGTCATAGGAATTTTGAAGAACACATATATTCTGTCTTATTAACAACTTATTTACTTTTAAAAGTTATGGGTTTCCATAGACTGAAACTGTTTTCTGTTTTAGTATGAGAAAGTTTAAATTTATTCTTTTTTCAAAATATTGGCAAGTATATTGTGAAAATATTGTCTAGTTAGATAACATTCAAGTTGATGGCCCTCTGATAAAAAAGGGTAATTAATTCATATTTAATGCCAAATAGTATTGATTTTTAAAAGTTACTAAAATAATAATATCTACTATACCAATACAGTGAAATTTTATTTCATGTAGCTTATTTATTTAATTTAATTTTCTTGTCAAAGTTATTTACAGTGGAGTTACAAAAATTGTAAGGTAGTGAATACATAATGTTTCAAACTTGTTATCCCCTTTCTCATTTTTCTCACAGTTTTCCTTCACCACAATACCCCTTACAAGTTGTAATGTACATTTCCATCATATTGTCTTGTGA
This sequence comes from Dipodomys spectabilis, assembly GCF_019054845.1. Classification (NCBI taxonomy): domain Eukaryota; kingdom Metazoa; phylum Chordata; class Mammalia; order Rodentia; family Heteromyidae; genus Dipodomys; species Dipodomys spectabilis. Next base: position 235,020 of record NW_024871148.1, read on the forward strand.
GCATTTCTATTGCATTGGTTTGCCCTTTGTCCTGTTTCTTGCCATTTTGTTGTTCCTATTCCCTTCCCTAATTAAGGTAAATGTATACCAATACACAGGGTATCAAAATCAAATACAGCAGGGAATAAACCATAGGGAAAAATGCCAAAAGAAAATAGAAATCACATAGTACATTAAAAACAACAACCACAAATAAAAATCTCTGTTTCCATATCTTGGATTTCATTTTGCTTAGCATCAGCATATATGCTCATATATATAGCATAACAAAGGCCCTGGAAAATAATAGTTGCATGGACACGATATCATGAAAACAACATATTAACTGTTTTTGATGGTAAAGGTGGAATTAGGATTCTGTTAAAGGAATTTCAAAAGAGTTTTAAAGTTATGACAGGTAAATTTTAATTGTTCAAACTTTTTAACAAGTTAGCCTATTAAAATTTTTTTTTAAATTGCCTGGGAGAATAGGCTTTCATGCAAAGAAATCCATGGAGACTTAGCTCAGAGGGAGCAATGTGGGTGAAGATGGCTCTTTTTCACACTAAACAAACAAACCTCACAAACCTTGCTGTAAATCCTGTAGGTAACCTTGAGAATTGTCCTTACCCAAGAAATATACTCTTACTGTGTGAAACAAGGTTGTAGTGGAATTTAAATTCAAAGTACTTTAAAAAAAGACATTAAAATTGTGATTTGACCTTTACTTACCAAACAGTAATTCTCTGAAAAAGATAATTGGGGTCAAAGTATTTAGGGAGAAAGTTCCCTCCACAATGAAAGAAGGTATTGGGTTTACACATTTCTGTTTATAATACTTTCTACAATGTCTTTGCACATAAAACACTGAAACAGAAAAAAATCTGGATACTTCAAACCAATGATTTCACATTTCTAAGTGGCTCAAAAATATAATATCATTATTAACATGAGACAGTGAAGACTTCTCTTATTACATAAGCCAAAAAGTTTTGGGATCAGAAAAGAAGAGCAAATGGAAAAAGTAAGAAAACAGTGTTCTTAGAAGCCCTAGCTAAGCGTATTGGCTTCAGCAGTGGAGGGAGGCCAAAACTTTTTTAAATAGATTGTCTTAATATTTTTGCTACCTAAAGTGGTTTTACAGAGCCTATTTGGCTCACTTCAATGCACACTAGATCGAATGAAGACATAAAAATAAATTCCACATCCAAATAAAACAGTTTTAAAAGAGAAACCATGAAGACGTAGCAGTGGGGGAGGCCTTATAATCCTTCCACTTCACTAGACTTTAAGCCAAGAAGCTGTGATTAATTGGAAATCAGGTAAGAGCTAAGAGGAGGACATAGAAATAGGACATAGAAGTATTGTCCTTTGTAACAGACACTGTCATCCATGGTATGGGTGATTTAACTCTATTCTTCTCCATACACCTTGTTTTGTTGTTTTTTGTTTTTTGGGGGGTCTGGTCGTGGGCCTGAACTCTGGGCCTGGGCGCTGCCCCTCAGCTCTTCAGCTCAAGGCTAGCACTCTACCACTTGAGCCACAGCGCCACTTCCGGCTTTTTTTCTTATGTGGTGCTGAGGAATAGAACCCAGGGCCTAGAGCATGCAAGGCAAGTACTCTACCACTGAGCTAACTTCCCAGCCCCTCCATACATCTTGTTAAGCAAATGCAAGACCAAGAGAAAAATAATCTATTGAAGTAATTTTGCAAAGAATAACTTCACTGTTCTTGATATGGTATCTAAGAGAGTCTTAAGTGAGAATATAAAAGTGGAGTATTCTTCGGTTTCCTCTAAGCATCTTGTTAGCAAACTATCTTTAAGGTTAGAAGTAATTGAACCAAAAAGTGGTGGAGTACTTATTTTTGCGGGCACTTTAGACACAAGAAGACTTTCAAGGTAAAAGAACAAAAAAGTATAGCTAAATATTTGTGATCACAGCTTCTTGGATTGGTTTTTTGGAGACAATGTTTTACATGAGAGTTGTTTTCATTATCATAGATGTTGGGTTTTCGTGGCAACCAAATGCAAGAGGGAAGTTTAATGGACTTGCTTGGACAAGTAAACAGCATAATAGAAAAAATGGCAAATAATCTTTAGTGAATTACATTGACCGATTACTTTGCCAGAACAAAGAAGGAAAGACATAATTCAAAATCACTTGACTGAAAAGTACGAAAAATAGTAGTAAAGAGAGATGAGAGAAAACATAGAGGACTGTTTTCTCTCCAATGGAGTAATGGGTTTTGATCTTGTTTCTTCCATTCTATATTCACCAGCTATCAAGTGTATCTCAGGACTGGAATATCCAGTTCAGACAAAGCGATCTCCCATTAGAAAATATTTGCTGCAGATGTAGGTGATTTATAACCTTAGACAATCTATTTAAATCTGTTCAAAATTCTCCCCTACCCCAAACTGCCCTCTTTGAACAGTTGGTTTGCTTTTCCCATACTGCCTTTGATTAAATATTTAAAATTTTGAGAGGTCATATTCATACTCTCTAGAGATTGCTGTTTGGTTGTGACATTTGTGTGTTTGGTTTTTGTTGTGTTTTTAACTGAATTTCAAAAGGTTGTGGTAGTGTGTTACAATTAAATATGTCCATGTAATTGTCCAGTGCTCCTGGATCAGAGTCACTCCTATCATTCTCAACCAACTCCTTCTCCAAGATTTATTTCAGATTTACCACTTCCTTTATCACATGTGTACATTGAGTATTCTAGTTGTACTTGCCACTTTTTAATTTTTCATTCATTCTATGTTTTTACTAATATTCTTCTCTGGTTTCAACTTCTTGATAGTCATTCTGTTAAACTGTCTGTTCATACTTTGACAGGTTTATATACATTCCATGGCATTTCAAACCTGCATATACTTGAACTGATATCAGCTTATATTTCCATAATTAATTTATCTGCATTAACAATTTGAAAGACTGGAGACATGAAGGACCTAGACATGATTTTATTCTTATCCATTTGGAAGATTAATCTTTAGTCAACAAGAAAGTTTAAAAATGGCTTAGAATGTTTTGCTAACTAGCAGTTTTTATAAATGGCTTTGTACAAAGGTTTGTGATTATTTTATTTTACATGGGATAATATTTTCTACTACCTATAACTTTTGGGAAAAGAAGAAAACTAAAATTTATTACTGTGGAGGAATATGATAGAAATAGAAGACAGATTTTATGTTTGTCACATCTCTGATGAGTACCCATATTCAAGACTTGAAGTCATATTTCTTAAGGAAAACATCAAACAACATGATAAGGCAAATATTCTTGATCTTTTAAAATCAAAAAGAAAAAAACAAAAAGAAAAAAAATCTGGAAGTTGTGCTGTGGCTCAAGTGGTAGAGTGCTAGCCTTAAGCTGAAGAGCTGAGGGACAGCGCCTAGGCCAAGAGATCAGGCCCCACGCCCGGACGCCCTAAAAACATTATTTTAAAAGGAATATATTTTCAGAAGATTAAATATAGTTTACCATTGATTTGAGAATGACAACCTTTTTATACTACATAACCAAGTTTTACTGAAGTACCAGTGTTTTGAAGCACTAAGGATCTTCTCAATTAATGTTTTTCTGAATTCTATTTGACTTCTAATTCAAGTTTTCCGAGCCTTGGTAGACAAATTATGGATCTTATCCTTCCAGGAACTATTTTTTGGCCTACTTATACTGGACTAAAATCTTTCATTAATCATTAGGAGAGGGGTATTAAAGATATTCTTGTGACATTTGTGATCTTGTTCACTCGTATGGGCTGGTCATCTGTAAATTGAAAGTGTGAATTACAGTAGTTTCTCTCAGATTTTGTGATCTCATCTTTCATTTTAAGTTGCCTTGCATTTCACAATTGCTTACTGCTAAACCCTGTGTAATTGGGGCCCTAAATTATTATAAGAAATGAGAAGTTAAGATGAGTCTTCAATTACTTTCTGTTGGCATGTTGCATGGGCCTAGGTGAGAAGACTTGCCCTTGTTATCTGATGATGCAGATAACTGGGACCTGGGATCCTAGGACGCGTGGGTCCTGTAGAATAATAATACCTTTTGGATATCATATCAGCAAAATTTGGGTATGATCAGAAATATGGAGAAATCCATTCTGGGTCCAGGGAGTTAAAACAATATACAGAGCAGCAGAGTAAAATTCCTTGCAGATTATAGGAAAACAACATTTTTTTTTACCATGTGAATTCAGTAGACTAAGAACACTTAGAAGGTATCACAAGTTTATACCGAAGACATTGCATTGATACTTCTTATATTCTAATATATATTCTAAACCTAATTATTTATATTCCAATCTATTTATTGCAATAAATATCAATTTATTTGTCAAATTATCGATTAATTCTAGTAAGTTTCATTGTGTGAAACATAAAATTAGCACATATAAATACAAAATATATAACTATATGTAATATAAGGAAATGTTTTTCATTGTTCTGTTGTGGTTAGGGTATCAAAGGCAACTCTGTTTTACAGTATTATTCCATTATCTCTACCTCAGAGTTTGGTAGAGTTAGACCTAAAGCTTTACCATTTGTAGATTTACAGCCTAGAGGCAAGAGGAAACACTGTGATTAAAACATTACCAATTTAAGGCCTAATATCAAGGAGAAAAATATGGACTTCTTCTGGATCTATGGAAATATTTGGTGATATAAATTCAGTAGTTTATGTTCCTGCCTGGTTGGATGGTAGACAGGTCAGGACATTAGGTAATCATGCATAAGAACAATTTTTTTCACCTTCTTGGCTTTAGCTATTTTTGAAATGGTAGGTATAATAAACAATTACATTTTGATAAAATACTTTCTAGTCAGAACTGTTTATTTCTCTATGATCCCTTGTAACTAAGATAGTTTTGTTCCAGTAAGATAATCTTTGCTGTCAGGGTAAGATATTCTGTTTGGTCTGTTACTACATGGAAGAAGGGTAAAGGGTCATTAGACATTTGTGCCAGTAAGACCTCATTTGGGAAATTTTAAGCTGCAAAAGTTTAGAAGTAGCTCTTCAGCAAGGCTTACTTTGAATCCATTAGCTCCACAAAGCTAACTCAGTTGATAAATAAGTACTTGAAAAGCCATCTCTTTGAGCCTAGCTATAAAGGCTTCAAAGTATGATCAAATTTAAAATGAAAAAGACTTAAAATAGTCATTGGCAAAAAAATGCAAGTGTGAGCAATCTACCGAACAATATGTTTTTTCCACTATACACAGAACTTCAGAGAAATAAGATCAGTAGCATTGTTAGTAACAATAAGGTTTCCTTGTTACAAATAGACAACCAAGGATATATGCCTGTATAGAGATTGCATCATTAACTACTTAAATATACAGGATACTACATGCTTCGGCAGCACGTATACATAAATTACAATAATATGGAGATTAACATGCCACTTGGACAAGGATGATATGAAAATATGAGAATTTTTCCATATTTTTCATTCTTCAGTTGCTAGAAATTACAAACAGTTATTAAAAAGTTGATTACAAAAATACAAGTGTAACAACATATGTGATTCATATAATTAAAAGTTAGTTTGATATCAGTGTATTAAATCTTCACCTTAGAAAGGTCTTTACATAGCATAACCTTTACAAAACTTTTACATTAGATTACATTTTAATTTTATCCCAAAGAAATAAAATAGTATAAGGACCTTGGAGAAAAAAGAATCTTAAACTGTTTTTATATGGAATGCAATCTGTAAGGACACATTTATTAATGAATTTATACAATATATAACAATGTAGTATTCAAAGTATTATATCTAGGAGAGAATGAAATAGATTATGGACATTTTACAAACAGAATACAGAATATGTTAAAATATACTTTCTTCAGACAAGCACTGGAAATATATTCAGGTTCTGTACTACTCATTTCAACAAATATGGTAAAATTATTTCTGATTTAAAAAATCACAAGCTCTACAGAAATCATTATAGATGTATACAAACAACTCTTGAACATATTTTGACATCAAAGTCAGGCAATTCATTTGGAAGAATACCATGGAATCCATGAATTTTTAAAGTAAGATATTGCTGTTGCTTTGTATTGTGAAAATATTTTGTACAGAGACAAAGGATGGACTCGCATTTTTGAAATTTAAGTAACTTAACCAAATCATTAAGACATAGGAGAACAATTTGTACAGCCTTTCACAACTTCAAAGAGGTAGTCATACATAGTTATCTTTTGGCAGTATCAAATGCAGTTTCTTCCAAGTTGTTCTTCAGACCTGGTTTAAAATAATGGTTCAAAAGAAGGAGATCAAACAAATCTTTGCTGTTTCTATTCCCAGCAGCAAGATGCAAGGAGGTCAAGAGGCCTTTCGTTTAGACATTGGTATCTGCATCATGATGAAGTAAGAAAGAAGCCACACTGGTATTATTCCACGTATAAGCACTGTGCAGGTGTGTCCAGCCATTCACAGTTATTGCATGAATATCTGCCTCGAGCCACCAACTCATGGACAATGTCTCAGTGTCAACTGTAGGTTTCTTGATGAAGAGCAGTATACTCATCGTCATCCCTAGTATTCACACGAGTGGCCTTTTTGGAAAGTTTTCGCCACACTGTAGAAAGTCGATTAATTTCAGCAGGCCAAAGAAGAAATTTGCTTGGATCCTTCTCCATTTTTTTCTTACAAATGATACCATTCCTCACTTTTTCATCTTCTTCCTTGTCTTCATCAGAATTCCCTAACCAGAGACTTTGAGTACCAGTCGGAATGAGGTGTCCACGTATTTCCCCAGTAGTTGACGTTGGTTTAATAATTAAACTTCAGTAGAGAAGCAAAAAGTTTAAAAACTGTTACAAAGTAAAGTAATTAATCAGAATATGTTACTATTCATAATAATCATAAGCTGAATTTATAGTGATAGTCAAATATGTAAGAAATGAGACAATTTGCCATACATTTGCACTTAATAAGTGAGAAAGAATTTTCTAGGTCTTTTAAAATATATCTTAAGTTTAATAAAGAACCTATTCTGTGACATCATATGATAATCAGATAAAGCTGATATTAGAGCAAAGAACAGATTCTACTAAGTTTTTGTATGTTAATGTATATACTTATTTTGGTTGTGGGAAACTGTGGGGATTTCGCTTGAGTTATTGCTCTTGCTAGGCAGGCGTCATATCCGTGGTTAATTTTAGGATAGGGGTTCCCTTTCCACAAGAACATGCACCTGATCTGTCATTTTAGCCTTCCTATCATCAATGGCATCAGAGTTGCAGACCAACTTGTCTAGCTTCCTACCTTGGCTGGCCTGGATTCCGCAGTCCTTCCAATCTTAGCCTGTAGATAGTGCAGTGTGGTAGAAATGATCCAATGCACCCAGCTATAGATTGAGAAGGAGGTCCACTAAGCTTTCAGTCTGGTTCTATTCTTAAGCCTCCTCAGTAGTTACGAGTAGAGGTGGGAGCCCCTGGTGCCAAGTAGTAAGAGTATTTTTTAAAGTAACTAGACATATATATGACTTGTGATTACCTCAGGAAAAAAATTCAAAGAATAATTTTTAAATATTCACATTATAAATATTTTAAAAACAAAATATATGTGTCTGAATAATTTACATGTGTAAAAATCATGCAAAATTATATTAACTAGTCCTACAACTCTGAAAAAAGAATTACCCTAAAGAAACAGAAGAAAATATTTAAGTTCAAAATTTGAAATTTAGAAAATTAAATGAAGTGTACTCTAGATGACTTAAGTAACTGTAAACCCTCTGCATATAAATTTTCTTATAAAAATGCATGAACAAAGAAAACAAAAGTACCCATTGATCAATAGCAACAGCAAAAGCATCAGTAGTTCTTTTTTTGAGCATACAAAAAAAATTGATGGAAGAGATAACAATGTTCCTTCCATAAGAAATGTACTTATTTATGTAACTGTAACCCCTCTGTACATTACCTTTACAATAAAATTAAATTGAAATTAAAAATAAACCAAACAAGGGATCTTCAATCATATTATGACAAATTTCTAATCAGACACTAGATTAAATATTAGACAGCAAGGGCAACACATTTAAGGTGTTAAAAGGACATATCTAATACCAACCTTTCTAACAAATGTATATACTTCCCCCAAATGTGAGAGATGAGCTAAGTATCTAATGATGGCTCAGGCATATAACCTTAACTACTCAGGAAGGTGAATTGTGAGGATTGTGGCTCAAAGACAGCCTTGGCCTTGTCCCCTCAGAAGCAGATTGTAGGAGAGCTGTCCTTGAGAAGGACGGAGGTCTTCTTGCTATGTCATTGCTGGAACAAATATAGGATAAGGTGGCCATCAAGCATGGAGGCTATTGGCCAGTGTCTCCACAGAAGCAATTTATGAGATTCAGGAGTCCTCTACAAGATCAGAGGACTTTGACCACTGTCCTAGTAGTTTCAGGAATGGCATAACAATGACCAGAGCAACCTCAAGCCCACATGGAGTCCTTAGCAACAGTCTTTGAAGCTTATGGGCTAGAGTATCAATGCTGGCAAGCTATTATTGGTCCACTTTTTCTCTGACTTCACTGGCCCAGACTCTGATTGGTCCATTTCTTCTATGATGTCACTATGATGGGCTGTGATAGCTCCGTTTTGAGAGGTCATGCAGTCTATATAGGAAGCCACTGTGCTCCAACCTATGTCAGTTAACACCTCTAGGAACTCTTGATTGGTGACACACTGGACTGACTCAAAGCAAAATTCATGATTTTTCTGATTTTTTTGGGGGGCGTATGAGTTGTCGTTGGGTTTTGGTATTTCTTTTTATTTTTTCTGTGTTTCCATTATTTTATTTAGTTAATTTTAGGTAGACTTGCTACCTGCCATCATAGCAGAAGGATGGAAGAATACAAAGAATCATCCTCCATATCCTTGAATGAAGAGATCATCAATCAATACCAGATGAAAGAGCTCATTGACCATGGTACCAATGGACAAGTGAAGCTGGCTATCCACACCTCACCCACATGGAAGTGGCAATTAAAATACTCCTGAAGGGATGAAAGGATAAGGTTTGAGGCAGTGACCACTTGTTGCTAGACCACTTCTGTCTAGCAAAGCAACACGTGGTGGTAATCCAAACACCTGGTGGATTGTGTGCCTTTATAAGACCTGCAAATCCTTAGCTCAGGGCTCTCCTTCTAGGCTCCGCTGTACCGAAGTGTAGGAAGAGGCCCAAGCTGTAGCACGTTTAAATAAAACAACTGTAGAGTCTGACTTTCGGTGGTCTTTTTGCGGGGGGGGGGGTTCCTGCAACCATGGCATAACATATTAGTAGGGGCTGGTCTGGGATATCTCCCAAAGACCCCGGAGACCTCTGACTCCAAAGGTAAAACAGCACTGTCATTCTTCATTTGTCTTGTCCTCTCGTTTGTCTGTTTCACTTTCATTTTCCCTTGTGAGGATGGCCCCTCCAATTTGTAAAGGATTGTCAAAGTGGACCCACTTGCACGACAACACTGGAGGAACTGGGAGACGTCCCATATCCTCTTGTGGGGAGGGGATAACCCTGCTGTGTGGAGCTGGGGTTCTTGGAACCCCACCATGTGGAGGGGGGGTCCTTGGAACCCTGCCATCTGGGGCGGGGGTACTTGGAATCCTGCTGTTTGGGGCAGGAGTCCTTGGAACCCTGCTGTGTGAGGCGGGGGGGGGGGTCCTTGGAACCCCCCCCGTGTGAATTGTGGGGTGAGGGTTGGTTTGGTATTGGGCCGGAACTGACTAAGAGAGCCTTCTAACTGAGGCCCAACTCGCCCACTTCCTTCTGCTGTGGGGCATGGGTATGGAAGCCACCATGACAGGAGTCAGTGGACCAATTTGGGAGATCTCCACTTTGTAAGCATTTTTTTTTGTAACTGTCAGGCCTGCATGTGTTTTGTTTGTACTGTTTATTGTTTTTTGGACTGTATGACTGACAGGACTGTAAACCATGGGCAACACTCCATCTAGCCCCCTAGACTTACAAAAAGAAACTAAGAAAGAGGAAAAGAAAGTGTACCCCTGGTTTTTCAGGGAGATAACTTGGAAGAAGAAATGTTTCCTTCCCCATACTCCCCTTCCCAGGTTCCTTTTGCAGAACCTGAGAATGATCAAGAGGAGGAGGGAGCTATAGAACACTTGGCACCTGCCCTTCAAGTTTCTGAGGGGCCAGTCACTCAACCCCGCAGTGGGATCAACCCCTCATCTAATGCAGCTGTTTTTATCCCTACATGCCATAGGTACTGTGGATGTGGATGGTCAACAGCAACCCAATAGTGCCCATTTTCTACCAGTGCTCTATACAATTGGGGCATACAAAACGCCCCCTTTTCTGAGAAACCCCAGGATTTAATTCATTTGCTTGAAACTATTCTCTTTACTCATCAGCCCACTTGGGATGATTGCAGTCAGCTTTTACAAGTTCTTTTTACCACTGAAGAGAGAGACCATAACTGAGAGGCGGCCCACAAACATATCCGTGGCCCCACAGGAGTGCCCATCATGGATCCTGCCCTGATCGCTGCCTATTTTCCTGAGATCCAACCAACATGGGACTACAAGACAGTTGAAGGTAGGGAGCGTCTCCTCATGTACCGCCAGGCTTTGTTGGCAGGTCTCAAGGCGATGGCTTGCCGACCTACTAATATGGCCAAGGTTTATGATGTAAGACAGGGAGTAAGTGAAAGTCCAGCAACGTATCTTGAGCGGCTCTTGGAAGCTTTTAGTCAATATACTCCATATGATCTTGAGACCCAGAAGTCGGCTCAGATGATTATGTTTGCCTATATAAATCAAGCTGCACCAGACATAAAGTTACAGGCTCTAGACAGCCTTGGTGAAAAGTCTATAATTAGGGATCTAGTAGCCACGGCAGGAAAGGTTTACAATAAGAGAGACAGAGGAGCAAAGACAGGAAAGGAAGGAAAGAGAACGTAAAATGGTGCATGAAAAGAAAAACCAGACCAAGGAAAAGAGGCCAGATTTGTTGGACTCACCACTATCTCATGCTGAGCATACCTGGTTCACAGATGGCAGCAGTTTCATTCGAGATGGAAAAAGGTACACGGGCCCAGCAGTCACCATGGACACTGTGATAGTGTGGGTAGAAGCACTCCACCAGAGAACATCTGCACAAAGAGCAGAGCTAGTGGCACTAACAAAAGCCCTACATATGGGAAAAGGGAAGAGACTAAACATTTACATAGACAGTCGGTATGCTTTTGCCACCGTGCATGTCCATGGAGCCATTTACCAAGAGAGGGGGATGCTGACAGCTGAGGGAAAGACTATTAAAAACAAACAAGAAATTTTAAGCCTCATCCAGGCCTTATGGGAAACAGCAAATATTGCCATTATGCACTGCCCTGGCTATCAAAAGGGAACTGATTCAATAACCAAAGGAAATAACTTGGCTGATCAGGCAGCTAAGGAGGCCGCCCTCCAGCCCAGAGCATAAGTACTGACTCTAGTAGACCCAGGGCCACGAGCTTTGCCTCCTGAGCCTCAGTACTCCCAAGAAGTCTTGGAGTGGATAAAGAAAATTCCCAAGGCCTATAAACCCCCTGGCAGAGACGGAAACAAAGACTGGTGGAAAACTGGTGAGGGAAAACTTACTTTGCCACAAAGATTGGGCAAGGGGATTCTTAAGAGAATCCATCGGGTCTCTCACATGGGAACCTGAAGAATGCAGGACTTGCTCTGACACTCAGAAGTAAAAATTAGGCAAGGGAATCAACTCTTGAGGACATTGTTAAAAATTGTAAAGCCTGTCAGCTCACCAATGCCCCCAATCAGCCGGTTACAAAAGGAGCTCACTTCTATGGAGATAGGCCAGGTGTGTATTGGGAAATAGACTTCACAGAAATTAAAACTGGAAAATTTGGATATAAAAATTTGCTAGTTTTTGTAGAAACCTTTTCAGTATGGCTTGAAGCCTACCCAACAAAGCATGAGACCACAAATGTCGTGGCTATGAAGATCCTGGAAGAAATTCTACCCAGGTATGGCTTCCCATCCCCCAATGGGTCAGAAAATGGACTGGCCTTTGTCTCAAAAGTAAGTCAGCGAATAGCTCTGGCATTGGGGATGGATTGGAAATTGCACTGTGCTTATAGACCCCAGAGTTCAGGGCAGGTATGAATCAGAATCTATAAGAGACCTTAACTAAATTGGCCTTGGAGACTGGTGTAGACTGGGTATCGCTCCTTCCTTTTGCCTTGTTTAGAATAAGAAATTCACCCTATCGGCTTGTCCTTAATTGCTTGCTGATTTGGATGATACTGAATTTCTGTGTAAGCTTGACTATTTACAGCTGGTGCATAAGAGTATGTGGCTCCAACTTAGAGCATTATATGATTCTGCTTCTATTCCTATCCCACATTTGTTTAAACCAGGGGACTGGGTGTTTGTTCGAAGGCACAATTTGCGATCTCAGGAAACACGATTGAAGGGACCTTACATGGTGCTACTGGCTATACCCACTGCCCTTAAGGTGAACGGCATTGCTGCTTGGATCCACTGCTCCCATGCCAGACCAGCTGACCCCTTTGCCCTGGATGACCATCAGGAAACATGGGAAGTCTCCAAGCATCCTACCCAACCACTCCGCATACGCCTCAAGAAAAGATAAATGGACTGATTGTTATTGGTATACTCGTTCAAGATCAAGAGCTGTTGAAGTTTAGTTTTGGGCCAGAGCCACAAGATTGTGGCTCAGGACCATAAATCAAGTGCGGGGGGGGAGGAGGGGGGCTGAAAGGCTAAAGTTTGAGACAGTGACCACTTGTTGCTAGTTTCTGTCTAGCAAAGCAACACGTGGTGCTAATCCAAACACTTGGTTGATTGTGTGCCTTTATAAGACCTGCAAATCCTTAGCTCAGGGCTCTCCTCCTAGGCTCCGCTGTGTCAGAGTGTAGGATGAGGCCCAAGCTGCAGCCCATTTAAATAAAAAAGCTGTAGAGTCTGAATCTCGGTGGTCTTCTTGGGGGGCGGGTGGGAGGTCCTGCAACCATGGCATTACAGCGAGAGTCCTCCAGTCATCAGTTAAAGAATGAAGTGGACATTTTTAAGAAGGTATGACACAAACACACCATCAGGTTGTACCAGGTGATGGAGAAGGAAGAGTATATGTATCTCATCAATGGAACTGGCCAGTAGGGGATACCTTCTGGGGTGGATCTCAAAATCCTGCCGCCTATAAAAGGATGAAACCAAGAGGCTCTTCACACAAATTGTAAGTGCTGTTCACTACCCACACCAGAACAGAAACACACTGAGACCTTAATTCCGACAATATCCTGTTGGATACCAAAGGCAATATCAAAGTCTGTGGTTTTATCTGAGCATCTGGTTCACCCTGGGGCAGTTGCTATCAAATGTATGTGCTGCTGTGCTATTCCACCCTCCTAAATTTTCCTGGAAGAAAGAAATGATGGCCGGGTGCCAGTCGCTCACTCCTGTGATCCTAGCTATTCAAGAGGCTGAGGTCTGAGGATCATGGTTCAAAGCCAGCCCAGAATGGCTCTATCCTCTGACCAGACTCATACTGATACCAAAGACTAATTTGAGGTGGAGATGGCAATGGATAGAGATGGCTAGCATATAGTTACAACTCTTCTCAGAATAAGCTGCTGAATGTGGATCCAGGAACAGAGCAGTTCCAGACAAAGTGGAGGAGAACCCTAAGAGATATCAAAGATAACTTCACTTGAAAGCCAGAAGGCCCTGTTATTGAGATGGGAGAGATTTGTAGGTGGTGTACTAAAAAAAAGAGTTGTAAGTGGGATCCACGAATTGAGATCAAAACACTGTTTGCCTAGCAAAACCCTCAGTCCAGCCAAGAATACAAGTGCATCAACTGCCATAGATTTCTTCAGGAGGGATTCCAGCCACTGAGCACCTTGTACTGCAGTGTAAACTGAAAGTTGTAGTTATCAAAGCATGTAATTTTTGTGCATACAAAACTACTTTAATTACACTTAAACTACACCCTAGTCATTAAAATTTTTGTTTGATTTATTTTATTCTGTGTTATTTAAGATGCAGTCTCATTATGTAGCCAAGTCTGATCTTAATTTCATAATTCTACTGCTTAGTCTCCCAAGTGTTGTGATTACAGGTGTGTCCCTCTTTGTTGTCCATCATATTTTATCTGCATGTTTCCTTAACTTTATTTTATCCCTTGGCAATACTGCGGTTTTGATTCAGAGGCTGGTGCTGGGCAACCTAGTGCTCTACCACTTGACCTCTGCGCCTGGCCTTACTCTTCATTTTACTTTAGATGAGCTCTTATTGTATTATTTTTTGTATTGTATTTTATGTGCTTGGGTCAGAATCAGACTGTGATTGTAATGTAATTTCCTGCTGAGAAGCTTTTTTGTCCTTTATAAATATAAATATAAAATATATATATATATATAAATATAATTTTTCTTCTTAATAAAAAGAAGGTACACAGAGGCGTTACATTTATGTAAGTCATTTTAAAATTCAAAACCTTATTTTAGAAGAGTAAAAATGCATATAATCACTAAATTTTATCTCTAGAGAAAATGGCTACTAGATTAAATGTTTTTGGAGGCTAGGTCAGTGTCATTTGGAATTGTTCTCACTTCAGCTCTGGACAAGGCTACATAGCTCCAGGCCTGCATGGCCTAAATAAAAGCAAGTAAAAAGCAAAAAAAAAAAAAAAAAGATTTTTTAGGGCACATCTGTGGAAGGTTTGAAATACATTTGAAATACATTTTTATTGACCTTTTGTACATTTCTGTGCTCATGAAAAGTGATATAGCAATTATTGTACAATATGACACATTCTTCTAACATAACATAGCATTACCACATTACCCAGCAATTCCATTGCTCATTGCGTAACCAAAAGAACTGAAAAGAAAAAACTAATAGCTCATATGCCAATAATAACAGCAAAGTTCACAATAGTCAGAAGCTGGAATTACCTGGATTGTCTATCAGATATACAGGTTTACAAAATATGAGGTAAGCATTAATGGATTATGACATCCACAAAAATGCTGCAATTAATATATATCTGTCACGGATGGACATAAAAAATAATCTACTATTTATGTGAAACATTGACTAAACCATTTTATAAGAGAAAATGGAAGATTAAAATTTCTGGGGCAGGTCATTGGGGTGATTATTACTCAATGATTGTGTGGATTCCATCAGTATCAACAAGATAGTTCACAAATAGAGGTAATGGTGTGGATATAATTAATGTCACTGAATTTTATACGTGCCTAGCAAGCATGAGGCCCTGCGTTCATCCCCAGCACATCCAAAAAATGCTAAATCTTCTTTCTGTTACCTACCTTGAGTGGTAGGTGCTTTTCTAATGTTTTGATTGTATCCCTCAGAGGATCTCTGGTGGATCTCTCATGTTTAGTCATGCTTTACAGACAATCCATTATTTTAATATTAATTTTAAATTTTAAAGGAAACCTCATATATTAAAATGAGGGCAATGCCTGCAGATCTAATTCAAGAGGCTAAAACAGGAAGACCCTTACACAGTATAGGCTGCATAGAGAGATTATGTCTAAATTTCCATGGTTGCTGCTGAAACTGGAGGGACAATTATTTGTAAGTAATTGCAAGTGATAGATAACTGAGAGATAAGTTTCTGATCACATTATATTTTGGTCATGTCAGCTTGTATTTAATATTTACATGAATTTTTAAATTTTTCCTTTTTCCCTTACTCTCAGCATGTCATTTTGAAACTTTATGCTTTATATATGTTCTCATTTGCTACATTTAAAAAGAAACATAGTTTTCCTTTGTATCATATTAAACATGGTTTTTGATTTTTTTCTATATTATACAACTACTATTATTTACTTTTGAAAATGTTAGGGAAATGAACACGAAGATATGTATTCAAATGTTTTTTTCATGCGATTGTTTCTAACACATTTATAAGATTATTTCTTTGTTGCTTTGTATGTCCCTCCCCCCCTCAGTATAACTCCTGCTTTCACTGTATTTGATGTCGGTATAATTTGTGGAGGGGCAGGGGAAAAACAAATCGTTTAAATAGGGATATAGGTGGACCCATTGCAACAATGAGATGTACAAGTCGTTATATCGAAAAATGAACTTTACAACTTTGGTGCGGGGCAGGGGGGGTAGCGGGGAGGATTAGGTAGGGGAGTGGGAGAGGATGGGAAGGGATAGGAAGGGGAAACAAAGGAGGAGACTACAATGTTTGATAAGAAATGTACTCATTATCTTGCCCATGTAATTGTAACCACTCTGTACAGTATGTTCACAATAAAAAATAAAAATTAAAAAAAAGAAAAATTTTATATGTAAGGACTGGCCACTGTCTCAGAGATTTTTCTCAGTTCTGCCAATTGAGCCACAGATAAACTTCCAGCTTCATTCTTTTGAAAAGTCTCATGCAAAGCCCAGCACATCTAAGGAGGCTGAAATCTGATCTTGATTTGAAGCCAGTCTGAGCAGTAAAATCTGAGATTCTTATCTCCAATTAATCACCAAAAAGCTGCGGGTAGTAGAACGGTATCTAGCCTTGTGTAAAACAGGGCAAGTTCAAGCCCTAGTATTGTAATTACATTAACAAGTCTCATGGATTTTCTTGCTTGGGTTGGATTTGAACTACAACCCTTAGATTTCAGCCTACTGGGTAGTTAGGATTTAAAGGCATGAGAAATCAACAGCAGACATTTTAATTTTTGTTTTTTTTTGGTAATTTGTGGGGCTTAAATTCTGGGTTAGTTGCTGTCTCTGTGCTCTTCAGCTCAAGGCAAACAGTCTACCACTTGAGCCATAGAACCACTTCCAGTTTTCTGGTGCTTTATTAAAGATAAGAGTTTCACAGAATTTGCTGCCTGGGCTGGCTTGGAATTGTGATCCTCAGATCTCAGCCGCCTGAGTAGCTAGGATTACAGGCATGAGCCACTGGTGTCCAGATTATTTTAATATTTTTAACCAGCTCTTTCTTGCCTTCAACCTCAGTACATTTTATTTTGTCCAGTAGACCTGACCTTTGGGCCACATTGCTGTTCCTTAGTTATTTTGAAGGGGGTAGGGGTTGAACACTCGGCATGGGTGCTGTCTTTGAGGTCTTCAACTTAAGGCAAATGCTCTAACAGTTGACCTACAGAGCCACTTCAGGTTATCTGGTGGTTAATTGGAGTACAAGAGTCTCATGAACTTTCCTGACAAGGCTGGATTTGAACCATGGTCTTCATATCTCAACCTCCTGAGATTACAGTGTAGAGCCAGCAGTGCCCTTCTGTTTCTTAGCTTTTTGACTGAAGGACAATGTTTTACAAATTCAACCACAGCTTCACTTCTAGCTTTTTTTGTTTATTTGACATAAGTTTCTAATGTACTTTTCTGGGTATTCTGGCTTCAAACCGTGATCCTCAGATTTCAGCTTCCTGAGGTGCTCTGATTACACACATGAACCACAAACCCATTGGTCATTTAAAAATATTAATATGTTTTTTTCCACTTTATCTTGTTAAAATTTTCCTTGTTTTTTTTTTTTTTTTTTTTACTTTTGTATATGTTTTGGTCCTGGGGCTATATATCAGGGCGCGGATGCAATGCCAGAGCTTTTTCTTCAAGAGTAGTGGCTTTGCACATAAGCCAAAGTATAGCTCGTGGCAATATTTGTTTTGTCTTTGTGCTTGAACTAAAACCCTGGGTGCTGTCCTAGAATGTGACTGCCCAGTTTGCATCTTGGGCCACAGCTCAACTCCAGGTTTTTTTTTAACTCTTGGTAGTTAATAGGAGATGAGTCTTATGCAAAGCCCAGCATGAATCAGTTGGCTGAAATCTGAGGATCACGGTTCAAAGCCAACAAAAGCAGGAAATCCCATGAGACTCTTTGCTCCAATTAATCACTGAAAAAGTCGGAGTGGTAAAGCTCTATCCTTGAAAAAAACAGCATAAATTCAAGCCAAACCTAGCACACAGATGCATACACAGAGAAAGCCTCATGGACTTTCTTGCATGGGGTAGCTTTGAACAATGATTCTCAGATTTCAGCCTATCTTCATCCTCTGTCCTTTGAAAATTTTATGGGTCCTGTGGCTTGACATCTGTCATTGGGGCCTATATCTTAGCTTTTACACTCAAGATTGGTGCTTTACCACCTCAGCCACAGCTCAAGGCTTTGTGTTGTGTAGCTGGGGATAAGAATCTCAAGCATGTTCCTTCCTAGACTGACTTGACTCTGCAATTGTCAGTTGTCAGCCTCTTGTGTAAAAAGGATTACACATATAACCATCAACATTTGGGTCATTTTAAAACATTAATATGTGCTTGCTTCCACCTTTTTTCTTTTTTTTTTTTCTTTTTTACTTTTCCTTGGAGTGGAAATTGAAGCTCAGATGTTGTCTCAGGGCATACATGGGACCAACCAGAACATTTGGTTTTTGTGGGGAGGTTAATTGGAGAGAAAATAATCATGTATAGCTAAGCCAGATTCAGGAGGTTGAAAATTGAGGAGAGTCCATGACACTCTTTTCTCCAATGAACCACTAAAATCTGAGAGTTGTAGATTATTGAGCAAAATAGTGCAAGTTCAAGCACCAGGACTGCCAAACACACACACACACACACACACACACACACACACACACACACCACACACACACACACACACACACACACACACACACACACACACACACACACACACACACACACACACACACACATCTTATGAACACCTATACTTGAGCTGAGCTTTAAACAGTATCCTCAAATTTTAGCCTAAGTAGCTAGAATTACAAATATGAGTCCCCAATGAAACTTCTGTTACTTGGTCTTTCTTGTCTTCTTCCACCCTTCTTTTCATTTATTTCATTCTTTTTGTTTGTGTTGGGCCTGGAGCTCGAACTCATGCAAGTATTGGCCTGACTCAGGAAGCTGAAATTTGGCCATCATGGTTTGAAAGCAGCCTGGACAGGAAAATCCATGAAATTCTTATCTCCAATCAATCAACAAAAACCTATCCCCAGTGTGGCCACCACACACAAAACAGTCTCCTGGAATTTCTTGATTGGGTGTGCCTTTACATAAGATCTTATATTTCAGCCTCCTGCATTTCTAGAATTACAGACATGAATCAAGAGTCCTGGGTTCTCTACTTCCAACCATTTAATTTTCTTATTGTGATGCTGAGGCTGGATCTCTGAGCCAGGGCATTGTTTCAATTGGCTTTTCATTCAAGGCTGTTGCTTTACAACTACAACCACAGTTTTATTTCTGGTGTTTTTTGCTGGTTAGTTGCAGACTTATGCACTTCCCTGTCCAGGCTGGCTATGAACAACAACCTTCAGATTTCAGCCTTCTGACTCACTAGGATTACATATATTGACCAAAATTTCATGCATTGCTCATTTTGAAACTTTAACTGGATTTTCTCACAACATTTTTATTCTTTTTCATAATCCTGAGGCTTGAATTCAGGGCTTGAGCACTGTCCCTGAACTTCTGTTACTCAAGGTGAGAACTCTACTACTTGGGCCACAGTGCCACTTTCAGTCTTTTTTATTTATGAGATACTGAGGAAACAAACCCAGGGATTCAATCATGGTAGGCAAGCACTCTGTTACTAAGCCACATTCCCCGCCATTCTTATACCTATTTATTTGTATTTTTATTTCCTTGTGTATGCTGGTCCTGGGTCTAAAAATCAAGTGCAGGCCCAGAAGTTTTTATTCAAGATTAGAACACTAGGACACGAACCACCACATAACTTGTGGCTATTACTTTTTGTTTTCTTTTAAGTAGCTACTTACATTTGAGGGCTGGCTTTCAAATGTGATCCTCAGATTTTAATCTCCCAAGTGGCTACCATTAGAGGTGTGTGCCACCTATGCTTAGCTCATTTTAATCTCTGAAATTGTCTTTTTCTTATCCTACCTTCTCTACATTTATTTATTTTATACTTTGTGTGTGTGTGTGTCGGTGTATATCAAGGTCTGGATGCTGTCCCAAAAAATATTTTCTCATTTCTGCCATTGGATCCACAGTTCAATCACCAGGTTTTATTTTTCTTCCTTTTGGTGGTTAATTGGACATAAGAGTCTCATGTAAAGCCCAGCAAGACATAGGAGGCTGAAATCTGAGGATTGTAGTTGAAGCCATCCTTGGCAGGAAAGTCCATGAGACTATTTTCATCAACTAAATACCAAGACGTTGGGAGTGGTAGTGCTCCTACATGAATTCAAGCACAAGGTTGGCACACACAGATAAAAAGCCCCATAGACTTTCCTGTTTAGACTGGCTTTTAACTGGTATCTTCAGACTTCAGCCTCCTGAATAGCTAAAATTATAAGCAAGAATCACCAGTCTCAGGCTTAAATCTCAAATGGTAATTTCTTCTCTTCTTTCAGTTTTGTTTTTGGTCGACTTAGGGCTGAATTGGGAATTGTTTCCCAGGTTTTTCATGGAATTTCAGTACTTTACAACTAATATCACACCTTCATTTCCAGCTTTTACTGGGTACTTAGAGATAAAAATTTCAGTCACTGCCCTGCCCAGGCTGGCTTTGAGCTATGATCCTCAATTTCAACATTCTTAGTAGCTAGAAATACACACATAAACCAAAAACCCATGGCTAATTTTGAAATTATAATTTCCGCTTTTTCCCATATTTTATAATTTGTGGTCTTTTTTCTTTCTTTTTGTAAGTGTCTTTTTGAAAGTGAATAACTAGGAATAATCATGCACCAAAACCCATGATCATTTTGAAACTTTATGTTTCTCTTTACCCATCATTTTTAGTTTCTGCTTTTTTGTTTCTGTTTTTGTTTTTGTTTTGAAATGTGTGTCTAGGATTTCAACTTAGGGCTTAGGTGCTGTTCCAAGCTTTCTGTTTAAGACTACCACTCAACTGAATGAACCAAAGCACAGCTTGTAACTTATTTTTGGTGCAAATTAGATACATGAGTCTCATGGACTTTCCTGCCAGGGCTGGTCATGAACCGTGATCCTTAGATTTCATCCTCCTGACTACCTCATATAACATGTGTGAACAACAAATGTTTGACTCATTTCAACTACTCTCACTGACTCTTCCTTCTGTACTTCTGTTCTCCTTTTATTTCTTCTGTGTTTGTCCTGTGGCTTGAACTCAGGGTCTGGGTGCTGTCCCAGAACCATTTTCCCAGTTTTGCCAGGAGAACTACAGCTCAATTCCTGTTTTTTTTTTCTGTTTTAATGGTTAATTAGAAATGATTATCATGTAGAGCCAGACCTGATTCATGAGGATGCAATCTGAGGATCAAATTTTGTACCAGCATGGGTAGGAAAGTCCATGATATCTCCAATTATAACCACTAAAAAGCTGAGATTAGTAGAGCCTTAAGCAAAACAGTACAAGTTCAAGCAACAGGTCTCACACACAGACATACACACACATACATACACACACACACACACACACACACACACACACATGTCTTATGAACTTTCCTACTTGGTCTGGCCTTTAAATATTATCCTCAGATTTTAGCTTCCTTTGTAACTAGAATTAGAGTTATTATGAGCCATCAATGATTGGCTGATTGGCTCATTGAAGCCTCGGTTATTGGTTCTTTTCTTCTTCTACCCTTCTTTACATTTATTAATTTCATTGTTTTGGGTGTGCTGCTCCTGGAGCAGGAACTCATGCAATTCCTGGACTGTTTCAGGAGGCTGTGGTCTGACCTTCATGGTTCAAAGCCATGTTGAGCAGGAAAGTCTAAAATCCTTACCTCCAATTAACTTCCAAAAACCTCGGAGTAGTACAGTACTAGCCTCAGGATGGCCCACAAACAACTGTCTTCTGGACTATCCTGCTTGGATTGGCCTTTATACTGGATTCCCATATTTCTGCCTCCTGAGGTTTTAGAATTACAGGCATGAGTCACCAGCACCAGGTTCTCTTCTTATGACTATTTTTGTGATCTTGAGGCTGGATCTCTGCGCCAGGGCACTGTTTCATAGCTTTCTCACTCAAGACTGGTGCTTTACAACTCCAATCACAGCTTCACTTCTGTTTTCTTTTTTGTTTGTTTTGCTGGTGATTTGATGATGAGACGCAATAACCCTTAGATTTTATCTATCTTTGTATCTAGGATTACACACATGAAACAAAAACTCATTCTCATTTTGAAAATTTAGTTGGATTTTCCAACACATATTTTAATTTCTATCTTTTTTATTTCCACATGTATGCTGGGCTTGGGGCTATAAATCAGAGCCTATGTATTGTCCCAGTAATTTTTTTCTCATCTATTTTTTCATTTATTTATTTTTCTTTTTATTGTGGAAATGCCATACAGAGGGTTTACAATTACATGAGCAAGGTAATGAGTACATTTCTTATCAAGCATTGTTGCCTCCCCCTTTGTTTCCCCCTTCCCATCCCTAGCCATCTTCCTACCACACCCCCATCGCCCTGACAACCACCCTCCTGAGCCAATGTTGTAAATTTGTTTTTAAACATAACATCTTGTACATCTCATTGTTGCAATGGGTCCACCTATTTTTTTTGCCCATGATGGGGCCTGAACTCTGGTCCTGGGCACTGTCCTTCAGCTCTTCAACTTGAGGCTAGAGCCCTACCATTTGTGCTACAGTGCCACTTCTGGATTTTTCTGCTTATGTGTTGCTGAGGAATTGAACCCAGGGCATCATGCATGCAAGGCAAGCACTCGACCACTGAGTCAGCTTCCCAGTTCAGTCCCACTATATTTTTAATGCTAGACCTCTAATATGTGAGCCACAGCTCAATTCGGGGCTTTGTTTTTAAACCATATTTGCCTAATTGGAGTTGAGTCCATGGACTCCCCTGCCTTGGCTGGCCTTGAACACTGATCCTCAGATGTGAGACCCTTGAGTAACTACAAGAACAAGTGTAACCTATTTCAGTTTTGCTCATTTTAACCTCTGAAATTGGTTCTCTCTTTTCTTCTTCCACCTTTCTTTTCATTTATTTATTTTATTCTTGTGTATACTGTTCCTGGAGATTGATCTAAAGGTGTTGGTAATGTCCCCAAAATCATTGACTCATTTCTGCCATTGGAGCCACACGTCAAGCTCCAGCTGTTTTCTTTCTTCTTTTGGGGGGATCATTGGACATAGCAGTCTAATGGAAATTACAGAATGATTTAAGGAGCTGAAATCTGAGGATCAAAGTTTGAAGCCAGGCTGCATAGGAAATTCCATGATACTCTTTATCTCCAATTAGCTGGTAGTGATTCCACTAATGAGACTGATAAAACTCCAGCCTAGAGTAAAGTAGAACAAGTTCAACCCCCATGACTAGCACACACAGAAAAATGGCCAATGGAATTTCCTGTTTGGGCTTACCTTTAATTGTTATTTTCTGACTTTATCCTCCTATGTAGTTAATACAACATGTGTAAGCCACCAATGATTGATTAATTTATTTTTTTAATTTTAATTTTAATTTTTGTGAACATACTGTACAGAGTGGTTACAATTACATTGGCAAGATGTCAAGCATTGCAGCCTCCTCCTTTGTTTACCCTTCACATACATTCCTGGCCTCCCCCAGCCACCGCAACCAATCCCCCCTACTCCCTGTACTGAAGTTGTAAAGTTCGTTTTCGACATGACAACTTGTACTTCTCATAGTTGCAACGGGTCCTTAAACGACTTGTTTTTCCCCATCTCCTCCACAAATTATACCGACATCAAATATAGTGAAGGAAGGGGTTATACTGTGGGGGAGGGACATACAAAGCAACGAAGAAATAATCTTATAAATGCGTTAGAAACAAATGCATGAAAGAAAAAACATTAAAATACATATCTAAGGGTTCATTTTCATAACATCACATTATCTGACCTTTTCTGCTTGACTCATACATATACTAGATATTGCAAATAAGGGAAATCATGGGACCTATGTTGCTTTGGGCTTGGGTTACTTCACTTAATAAAATTTTTTCCAAGCCTTTCCATTTCCTAACAACTGGAGCAATGTCATTCTTTCTGATGGAGGCATAGAATTCCATTGTGTATATATACCACATTTTCTTGATCCATTCATCCACTGAGGGGCATCTGGGTTGGTTCCATATCTTAGCTATGATAAATAACGCTGGAATAAACATAGTTGTGCTGGTAGCTTTAGTGTGGTCTTGTTTGTAAACATTTGGGTAAATGCCCAAAAGTGGGATTGCTAGGTCATAGGGGAGCTCTATGTGAAGTCTTTTGAGGAACATCCATACTGCTATCCAAAGTGATTGAACAAGTTTACACTCCCACCAACAATGAAGTAAGTTTCCCTTCTGTCCACATCCCCTCCAGCATCTGTTGTAGTTAGAGTTCTTGATTATAGCCATTCTAACTGGGGTGAGGTGGTTTCTCAATGTTGTTTTGATTTGCATTTCTTTTATGGTTAGGGAGGTTGAGCATTTCTTCATGTGTCTATTGGCAATCCTTCTTTCTTCTTCAGAGAAGTTTCTCTTTAAATCTTTAGCCCACTTATTTATTGGGCAGTTGTTTCTTTGAGGATTTGTTGTTGGGGGATTTAATTTTTTGAGTTCCAAGTATATTTTAGATATGAGACCCTTGTCCGTTCTATGGCTAGTGAAGAACTTCTCCCAATCCGTAAGCTTTCTATAATTCTTGCTAGCTATGTCCTTTGCCATGCAGAAGCTCTGCAACTCCTTGCAATCCCATTTGTCCAACCTTTCTTTGATTTGTTGTGTTTCCAGCTCTCTATTCAGAAAATTTCGGCCTGAGCCAAGGAGATCTAGGGTTTCATCTATTCCATCCTGTAATGTTTTCAGAGTGTCTCTTTGACTCTGAGGTCTTTGATCCATTTGGAGTTGATTCTGGTGCAGGGTGATATATAAGGATCTAGCTTTAGTTTTCTACAAGCAGTTAACCTATTTTGCCAGCATCAATTACTGAAGATGCTGTCTTTCTTCCATTCTATTATTTTAGCTCCCTTATCGAAGATTAGTTGGCTATAGGTCTGTAGGTTCATTTCTGGGTTTTCAAATCTATTCCATTGGTCCTGAGGTCTGTTCTTTTGCCAGTACCAAGCTGTTTTGAATACTATGTCTTTATAGTAGAGTTTGAAATTTGGTATTGATATTCCTCCAGCAGTGTTCTTTCAGTTGAGGAGCATTTTTTATATTGGGGGTCTTTTATTGTCCCATATGAATTTTTGGATTTCCTCATATATTTCCTTGAAGAATGACGTTGGAATTTTGATAGGTATCGCATTGAATTTGTAGATAGCCCTGGGAAGTATTGCCATTTTCAGGATTTTAATCTTTCCAGTCCAGGATCATGGGAGGTTTTGCCATTTTCTAAGTTATGTTTTGATTTCCTTTTTCAAGATTTTAAAGTTTTCATCATAGAGTTCCTTCACTTCTTTGGTTAAGTTAATTCCTAGGTATTTTATTTTTTGTGGGGCTATTACAAATGGAGTTGCTTTCCTAATTTCAGCCACACTTTTCTCATTATTGGCGTACAGAAAAGCCATTGATTTTTGAGGGTTAATTTTATACCCTGCTACTTTGCAAAATTTTGTGATTGATTAATTTAAAAGTCTGTCACTGACTATTTCTTCTCTTCTTCTACACTTCTTTATTTCTTTTGTGCTGTTCCTGAAGCTTGAAGTCGGGGCCTTCGTGTTTGTCTTTTTATATCTTTTATATAACTTGTTTCAGTTTTGTTGTTCTAATGTTTTTTTTGTTTATGTTGCTTTATATATCTTATTTTTATATTTCACAAAAGTAACTTTTAGCTTGGTACTGGTGGCTCATGCCTGTAATCCTCCTCAGGAGGCTGACATCGAGGATCACAGTTTGAAGCCAGCACAGGCAGAAAAATGTGGGAAATACTTATTACCACTACACTACCAAATATACAAGAAGTGGAGCTATGACTCAAGTAGTAAATTGTTGGCCTTGAGCAAGAGAACTCAGAGCTCTGAGTGCAAGTTCAAACCCCTGGACTGGCACAAAAATAAAACTTTCATTACCTTATATTATATTAGGATTACTGGTGTCAGAATCCAGTCCTAGTTTTAAGGACCAACTTTTGTAGCAGATGCAACTTTTGATTTTTTCCCTAGGAAATTTTATGCTTGTTTTATTCCTTGCCTTGTATTTACATTCCACTAATGGCATTCTTATTTTTTTGTTTGGAGGGACATTTCCATAATTCAGTGACATAAAAAACATGTCTTGAATTTTTCTTTATTTTAAATAGGAGGCTGAGTCTGAATCCAGCAGAGAGCGAATGATGGTTTGATTGCAGAGCTGTTAAATCTACCCCTGGATGTGGAAGGCTACGATTTGCAGTGCTTTGGTAGATGAGTCTTCATGCAGCTTCACAATAAACTTCTATGATGTCACAGTCAATTTTGCCATTACAACAGATAGGTGTCAGCCACTGATCTCACCCTTACATGGACTTTAGATACACAAAGAAGAAAAAAATAATTAGAAGAATTAACTATTAACCACAAGATCACAGCTTGATGAGCTTTCCTGACTGAATTCTGATATTACATGAGCAGGGCAGTTTCATCTACACAAGGCTACTAAGCACTAAGGACCAAGCAATGTTGTAGGCAACTGGAGAAACAGATGTGAATACAGCTGCAAGTGGCCTGCTCCATGAACCTTTCATGCTGAAGGAGAAAACCAGAAATTACAATGATAATGTCAATATTTCAGGAGGATGGTAATGTGGGGAGACAGCTTCACATTGAGGATGGGAGGAAGGCACATATGATCTAACAGCAGGGGACATCATCCATGCAATTATTGCTTTTCCATGCTGGCTCCAATCTCAATCCCAGATCTCATCCTTCTGAGTAACAAATTATAGGTATGAGGCACCTGCAGTGAGCTCTTTGATATAAATACCTATAACCAATTTTTGCTAAGTTTATTGGAAGTTTCTTGAGAGGAAGGTTCAAAATTAAATATATTATTTGTCTTAAACATTCTTTTCATTATCTTCGAATTATTTGAATATGAGCTGTCTTCCTCACTTTTGGGAAAATTTTTTTCATTGTTCAAATCCTGGGGAGGGAAGGAAAACCACAGTTACTTTGCCAAACTTGGGAAAAAAATAGTCATTTCAACTTACCAGTTTTGCCAAATAGTATGTCATGTCCTTGATGGATTTTTCATCTTCAACAATGTTAGATGAATGAAATTATAAATGGGAGAAAATCAACCACATAGTAACAATTTTATCACAATTTCAGATATAAGCTGTCCACTTTCTACTGGATAAATCATTTGCCACAAGCATTAAAAAATCTTGAATAAAAACTTGGAGATTCTTCCTCTTCCTATAAAGTTGGATTTTTGTTTTGTATTGTTTTGTTTTTGGTTGGTCATGGGGCTTGATCTTGTGGCCTGGGGGAAGTCCCTCAGCTATTCAGCTCAAGGAAAGCACTCTACCACTTGAGCCACAGCACTACTTCTATTTTTCTGGTGGTTATTTAGAGATAAGCCTCACAGAGTTTGCTGCTCAGGCTGACTTTGAACTGCAATCCTCAGATGTCAGCCTCCTGAGTAGCTAGAAATACAGACATGAGCCACCACCACCTGGCCAAAGCTGTATTTTATCAGTTTTGTTGGCTTGAATGATTACCAAGGAAAAAATAGAAACTAAAATTGTTAGCTTATGCTAAAATTTGCAATAGTTTTACCATGAATAATAATGAAATATTTAGAATTACATATTTTGAGAGTATATAACTGATTATTTTAAAATAATAAAATATATCTCTTTTTTTATAGACCTTGAAGTCTGAGTTCAGAACTTGTAGTTGTTGGCAGGCACTCTCCTGTGCAAGCCACATCCTTCTGATCATTTTTAATCCATCATCTATTAAATAATTTGAAGCTCACAAGTCATCTTTGCTAAGATTAAGTAAAATAAGCCTAAACTCCTGCCTTTTGAGTAACAGAAGAAATCCTAAAATCTAGATGTATAGACTCAAAAAAATGAAACAACCTAAGAACAATCTTATCAATAAATAGGCAAGTGAATTGATTAGATCATTCCCCAAAACAGATATAGGTGTCTAAGGAATACATGAAAATATTCAACATCTTTAATAATCAAGGAAATGCAAAGCAGAATGCCTATTAATCCTACATATACACCTGAAGAAACGTAAGTCAGCCTTATAGTAGAGCTATATGCACACACATATTTTATAGCAGGATTCAAATAATCACATTCCAGAATCGGCCTCCACAGGCAGAAAAGTGTGTAAAACTGTTATCTCCAAATAAGAATTAAAAAGATCTGGGCGTAGAGCTGTGGACCATGTGGCAGAGTACCAGCCTTAATGGAAAAAAATCCAATCAAGAGATTAAGGACCCAGGTTCTAGCCTTAGGACTGGCAAACACAAACACACACACACACACACACACACACACACACACATACACACAATGCTGCCTATATTTTTAGCTAAGTTTCTTAATACCCTAAAATTCATGTACCTATGACAGAGCTTAATATAATGGGAAAGTGATATTTATAATGAAAAACTCTTACTGAAGAACCCAGGTTTTTTTCTTGATTTGTTTCGTTTTTGTGCTCATTGGACTTGAACTCATGGCCTAAGTGCTGTCCCTGAGCGTTTTTGTTCAAGGTTGGTGCTCTACCACTTAGTTACAGTCCCACTTTTCGGGTTTGTGGTAGTTCGTTGGAGATAAAGAGTCTCAAGGACTCTGTCCTCCACACACTGATTTCAAACTGCAATTCTCAGATTTCACATTCCTGAATCTGTAGAATTAGAGGCCTGATCCACCAATGCCAGGCTAGAACCTGAGTATTTTCACCACTGCTCATTTGAAGAGTTCAAATCTTTTTACTCCAGAACACTTACTAAGCACAATTCTCTCTGGATGGCAATCAAGCAGAGGCGCCCATAGTTCACACCTGTAAATCCTAGCTACTGAAAAGTCTGAGATCCCAGGATAATGTTCAAAGCTAGTCCAGACAGGAAAATCTGGGAGAATTTTAGTCCCAATTAACCACAAAAATGCAATATGTTGAGCTGTGGCTCAAGCAGTAGAGCTCTACCTTAATCAAATATCTCAGATTCACTTCAGACCCTGAGTTCAAGGCCCAAGACCAGTGCACATGCGCACACACATGCACAATTTTATAACATAGTTCTTAAACCTAGCATGGTGCCATCTTAATCCCTTAATGTCATGCTTTGCTATGAGAATTGGAAAAGTCTAACCTCTGGCATGGGCTGCAGTCCATGATGGTAAACAGCATCTGGAGAGAGTAATTACTTCAGAGCTAATCAGACTGACCCAGACTGGAAGTACGAGTTAGGTGGTGCAGACACATGGCCCCTACTCCCCTATTCACCTAGACCAAAAGCAGGAGTATGGTAACACAGGCACACAACCCCCACTCACTCAGACCTGAAGCAGGAGTGAGGAAACATAGGTACATGGCCCCCACTCACCCAGAAATGAAGCGGGAGTGAGGTGAA
The DNA here is from genome assembly GCF_019054845.1 of Dipodomys spectabilis. Lineage (NCBI taxonomy): Eukaryota > Metazoa > Chordata > Mammalia > Rodentia > Heteromyidae > Dipodomys > Dipodomys spectabilis. The sequence goes on from NW_024871148.1 coordinate 264,535, forward strand.
AAGGGCATTAGCCCAGACTCATCCAGCCAGGAAGCAGCAGTGAGGTGGTGCAAGCACATGGCTCCTATCCACCCAGACCAGAATCAGCAGTGTGGTGACACAGGCACCATGATCCCTACTCCCCTACTCATGCACACCAGAAGCAGGAGTGTGGTGACACAAGCACACTACCCCCCACTCACCTAGACTGGAAGTAGGAGTGAGGTGACACGGGCACGGGCCCCCAAGCAGCCAGACCAGAAGTGAGAGTGAGTTGGTACAGGCACACGGCACCTACCCACCCAGACCAGAATCAGGAGTGAAGTGACACAGGCATGCAGCCCCAACTTATCCAGCCAGGAAACAGAAGTGAGGTGATGGTCTCATGACATACCATAAGAGCCTAGCATTCTATGGTGGCCCCCTTCTCTCTCGGCCTTTGTGAAGGGTGGCTGGGTTTCATGATGCACTCCAGAGGTCAAGGGGCTGGAGCTAAGGATGCTGCTGCCATCCCCAAACTGGTACTGCACCTGCTGTAGCTATGGTAGCAAACTTAATTAGTTCTAATTCACAGAACATATACTATGAACTATGAGTTTCTTCAGGTACTGTGTGCCACTTGCTAGTCACTTAATATTATAGTTGCCAATGTCTAAGTGCTCACTGACCTGTAAATATGCTGGAATGGAAATCCTACTATCACTGCTGTCTTCTCATTTCTAGGAATGATGATTTTGAAATGGCTCTTCTGGAGAGAAGAAGAGGGGACATAGACCCAACTATTCAATAGTGCCTTTGGGTGACACTTTATTGGCCCAAGAATGAGTCGACACAACTGGTATCCAGGTGTTTTGGGTTAGTCTTTTGGGTCATGCTTTCTGTTTGGCCTTGGAGAGTCTTAAGCTTCTCATTGTAGACACGGAAGATGGGAAAGTAACTGCCAAGGCTTATATATTCAGGAGCCATTTACTTTCTGCCCTTCTGAGATGGCATCTTACTACATAGCCAAAATGGTCTTGAACTTACCAGGCTTCTGCTTAAGCCTCCCAAGTGATGGAATTACAGGCTTACCATACCACACCCAACTTTGTGTCATGGGCCATTTGAAATAGAAAATTCATGACATTTGTGCTGTATCTACTAACAAACCTGTGCAAAGATCAAATAACTTACAACCCAGTTGTTAAGAATATAGACTCAGATTCAACTGAATTTCAAATTCAATTTTGGTTATTTACCTGCTTTTGGTTAAAGAGGAAGACACTTTATCACTGAGCTTTATTCACTTGTACAAAAATGTGGATGGAGCCATGGACAGATGGCTCATGCCTATAATCTTACTCAGGAAGTTGAGATGGAAAGATTATGTTTTAAACCCAGCCCGGGCAGAAAAGTCCCTATGAGATACTTAGGTCCAGTGAATCACTCAAAAACCGGAAGTGGGGGGCTAAGAAGTTGGCTCAGTGGTAGAGTGCTTGCTTTGCAAGCATGAGGCCCTGAGTTCAATTCCTCAGCACCACATAAGCAGAAAAAGCTGGAAGTGGTGCTAAGGCTCAATTGGTAGAGTGCTAGCTATAAGCTGAAGAGCTGAGAGACAGCGCCCAGACCCAGATATCAGGCCCCATGAACAATAACAACAAAAAATCAACACAGAAGTGGGGTTGTGGCTCAAGTGGTAGAGTGCTAGAAAATGGATCAGGGACTGTACCCAGACCCTGAGTTCAAGTACCACAATGAACAAAAAAAATATGTGATTGGATAGTGGTATTTTCCATCTCCTAGGTTTATGATTATTCAATAATCAGAATTTATTGAGCATTTCCTATGGAAAAGAGGTATTTTTCCTCACCAGCAAGTGATTTATGATGCTGCAGAGCATGCAATGGAAACCCTCTACTTCAGTGGAGAATTGAATGTGAATTTTGTGGGGTCCTATTAGAATAGCAGGTCAGGAGCAAAACTGATAAGGATTCAAGCTCTCTGTTAAACCATACTGTAGCCATTTTGATTTTTGTTAAAGGAATAATTGATTTAGACATTGGTGGCTCATGCCTATAATCCTCACAGCTTAGGAGTCTGAGATCTGAGAAGCATGATTTCAGGCCAGCCCAAGCAGGAAAGTCCATGAGACTTGTCTCCAATTAATCAGTGATAAACCCAGAAAAAGAGGTATGGCTTAATAGAGTATTATTCCTAAGGAAAAAGCTCTATTTAAGCTGCCCTAACCCTTCAAGTCCTATGTTGGGACATTACCACCTACAATGCTGCTGGGCCATGCCTTCTCTTTTATGTGTACCTACAGCCAATAGACTGTTTAGCCCTCGACTTTGGTGGTGGCGTGATTCGTGTATGGAATATACTGCCCAGAAAAAAACAACTATGATATAAGCAATGTTTGACAAGGTGTTAAATCCAAAGTTGTAATGGTAAGGATGTTTTCTGTTTAACTTTATTCTTTAGTTAATTGCTTTTAAAAGTTTGGGCTGGGAAGGTAGCTCAGTGGTAGAGTGCTTGCCTTGCATGCCTGAGGGCCTGGGTTCAATTCCTCAGCACCACATAAGCAAAAAGAAAAAATCCAGAAGTGGTGCTGTGGCTCAAGTGGTAGAGAGCACTAGACTTGAGCTGAAGAGCTGAGGGACAGCACCCAGGCCCAGAGCTCAGGCCCCACAACCGGACCCAAAAAAAGAAAAAATAAAATAAAATAAAAGTTTATCTTCTTATTTGATTTACTCCAGGAAATCAAAAGTTAATATTTGGGACTTTTGGTGAAATTTGAAACTAGGCAAGTAAGAGCACCCATTGTCCCCAAATTCATCATTTGAAATTATTAAAATTTTATTCATATGTTTTAGTCGTCAGAAATTTGAGCCAAGCATGGGAGCTCACATTTGTAATGCTATCTGCTGTGTGTTGACTAATGCAGAGAGGACTATGATTTGATGCTAGCCCAGGCAAAACATTCACAATATTGGATCTCAATCAATATCTGAAACCAATGCATTGTGCTTTTTATTTCATCTACTCAGAAAGGGTAAAAAGAAGGATTGTGGTCCATGATGGCCTGGTCATAAACATAAAATCATACCACAAAAATGTCTCAAGCAGAGCTGGGTGCAGGTGACTCATGCCTGTAGTCTTAGCTACTCAGGAGGCTGAGATCTGTAGATCACAGTTCAAAGCCATCCCAGGCAGGAAAGTCCGTGAGACTCATCTCCAATAAACAATTAGAAAACCAGAAGTGGTGCTGTGGCTCAAGCAGTAAAGCATTAGCCTTGAGCTGAAGAGCTCAGGGACAGCACCCAGGCACAGAGTTTAAGACACATGACCAACAAAAACAAAAATGACTAATGCAAAAAAAGCAGGTGTATGGCTGAACTGGTAGAGCACCTACCTAAAGTACATGAGGCCCTGAGTTTAAGTTCTAGGATAAAACCGAGGGAAGGATGTGAACATATGGAAGGAAGAAAAGAAGGAAGGGAGGAATTATTCTGTATATTGTACTTGTCTAGTTATTTCATTAAGGTAGCTTCTCATTCCTTTTTCTTTTTTTTCTGTCAGTTGTGGGGCTTGAACTCAGGTCCTGGATCTTGCCCCTGAACTTTTGTGCTCAAAGCTAGTGCTCTACCACTTTGAGTTACATGGTCACTTATGGGTTTCAGTGGTTAAATGAAAATAAGAATCTCATAGATTTTCCTGACCAAGCTGGTGTTGAACCTTGATCCTTAGATCTCAGCCTTCTGACTAACTAGACTTACAGGTATGAGCCACTGGCTCTGGGTACTCACTTGTTTTCTTTCTTTCTATTTTTTATCAGTCATGGGACTTGAACTCTCGGTGCTGTCCCTGAGCTCTTCAACTGAAGTGAAGCACTCCACCAGAGTCCACTTCTAGTTTTCTGATTGCTAATTGGAGATAAGAATCTCATTAGCGATGTTCAGAGGCAGATGGCAAAGGAGAAGCTGGAGGCTAAACAAGCTCCAGCATAGAAAGCAGTTTTAGTGTTCCAAAACACTGTTTAGTGAACAGTCCTAGGCTACAGAATCACCCCAAGTGTGCCATCAGGTACAGAGAGTTTGGCCAGAGAGGGAAAATCCACACAAGGAGGCAAAACTGAGCTCTTGCCGGTAGCCAAGGCTGCAACGGATGTGGCGGCAGTGACAGTGGCCGTAGTGGCCATACCTATAACAGAGAGAAACAGCACCAGACACAGAGGGTGAGCAGATTCTACTCATCACCAGCAAGAACTGACAAAGAGCAGATATCTTCATCCTGCAGATCACACACCAGAGACAACTCAGGAAACAACACTCTGGAATGAGTATAAACCTGACATCCTCACTCCTTCTCAGGGAGCAGAGGAGGGAAAGCCATCCCTCCCCAACCACCAGAGATCTCCATCTTCCATACTGACAAAGGCCCCTCTGAGCAACTAGCTACAACTCAGGCCTTGGAAGAAAAGAAAAGAGTCATTTAGCAGGTCACAAGAACCTGACCTAACCTGCCAGGCTCAGCTCCACCCAGGGGAAAATCACCCAGCCCAGACAGAGGAAGATCCGCCTCCCACCTTAGGAGAGACTTTCTTCACTGTGTAAACAGAACCAGAGGCTGCCCCTCCCTACAGCAGCCTAGAAAATCAACTAAAATTCAGTAAACACAAACCCTGAGAATGGATCCAGGCTGGGCTCTTGGAGTGTCTCTGGAGCTAGCCCCTCAGGGAAAAGCTAGTTTGCTGAAAAACCTCAACCCTACCCAGAACCTATCCTCATCACAGCATCTCGAAACTAGAGGAAACAGCCATCTCCCTGTTTTGTGATACTCAAAGCAGATCTCCCTCCCATTGAACTAGCCTGGAAAGAGGATCACAAAATCCTGGGTAAATCACAGCATTTTTCTGCCTGCTCAAACAAACTGACTTAAGAATCCAATCAAGCCACAGGAAAACCAAACACCACAAGCAGACCTGAGACTGCACCAAGAGACTGGTTATGGACACAGTGGAGATAAAGGATCTTCTCATCCCCTCTCCAAAAAATAACTCTTTTTGTACCTTTTTAAAAATTGTTTTCTATTAATCTTTCTTTTCCTCTCATAATTTTTATTTTAGGTGTATGTGTGTGTGTGCTTTTTTTTATATCTTCTGATCTTTTGGTACTTTTTTATTTTCTGTTTTTTACTCTTTCTTTCTTTTTTGAGTGACTTAATTGATATTCTGCTCATCCCCATATATATACCCATCATCAATTATTAGACCTTATACCCCATGGTATATACACTTAATCCAGAAATTTATTACTCAATTCATAAGCTCTTAGGCATAATTCTTTAGTAGCAATATTATATCTTTATACCTATATAATTTCCTGTTTGTCTGTTTGTTTTTTGCTGGGCATGGGGCCTGAACTCTGGGCCTGGGCACTGTCCCTCAGCTCTTCACCTCAAGACTAGTGCTCTACCACTTTGAGCCACAGCGCTACTTCCAGCTTTTTCTGCTTATGTGATGCTGAGGAATCGAACCCAGAGCCTCATGCATGCAAGGCAAGCACTCTACCACTGAGCCACTTTCCCAGCCTTAATTTTTTAATAACTAATTTTAAGCACTTTTATTTTTTAGTTTTTCATGTCTCCTATCCCTCACCTCCTCTGATTCTATCCTTCTCTCAATACCATTTCTTTAAACTTACATAATTTTTAAGTGTTTCACTGTTTAAATTTAAATTTTTATTTCCATTTTTCTTCTTTTCTTTTAAATCATTCTCCTATCATTCTGTCTAATCTATTTCTCTCTCTCTGGGATAAGAACTTGGTTAAATTCACTCTCCTTTTACCTCTCCATAGCCCTCTAATCAGTGGTATTGCTCTGAGGAATTACTGTCAATGTTGCCACAGTGCCTAGTCCAAGGCCTCTCACAAAGGCTCCTAAACCAACCTGGCTGAGCCTCTGTGTGAGTTAACATCATTGAACAACTGCATTCCATGGTTTGTGAGACATTCGCTTCTGTGATCATATGCACATGAGGGCCCAAGAAGAGAGTTCCCTGGAAGGAATGTCCTAAAATGCAAAACATCTACTAGGGCAATGGAAACCCATGGTTGGGCATGCTTAATTTTTTAACCTGTGCACTGAACTAACAGGAACACATTAAGACACACTAAGAAACCCTGATGTAAAGGATCAGAAGGGCTGAGGGGAAGGGAGCCGCATGCTCAGGAATATAAATGGAGCTTACAAACCATTGCAGGCTCTGACTTTCTATGTTGAAGTTAAGATTAACAGGCAGCCCAAGTTTCTAAGAACTCATTGTCTAAGCTATATGCCTCTTTCAGAACTTCTTTCCCTCCTCTTGTGTTTTGAGAACAACAGTTAGTACTGTGTTTCTGTCTCCTAGGGGCAATTTTTCTCTTCACACAATGCTTAAAGTAGATAATAGGAAGCTGAAGTTCCCAATACTGAGCACAAAGTAATCATGGGTGTTTCCTAACAACCTCCACTGAATGGAAAAATTTGAACAATTTTCCCAAGGCAGGTATTGTCCAGTACAGTAGTTACCACCTATAACCCTTGTTATTAGGATGGTTGTGATCTACTAGAACAATGAACTTGAAACTGGGCCAAGACGAGACAACTTATTGTTCCTAGAAACGGGGGAAGACAACTAGGAGAATGTTTCTCTGGCACAGACATGGATATAATTACAACAAAGTTCTAAATTGTGGCTCATCAGCAAAGACTATCAAGTCATATCTCAATAAAGGTAATAACTAAACATAAAAATTAAAAAAACTATTTGGGTTTCAGTACTAACATCTTTTTAAAGGTGTGTGTGTGGTGTCTCAGATTTTTGTATGGGCAGCATTGGTTCTTAAAAATCATCCTATTGGCACTATCTTTAGGTTTCCCATTCAAGTCTGGTGGCATTCTAGCTGTACCACTTGAATCACACAATTTCTTGACTTCTGCTGGTTAACGAGATAAACATGTAAGGTATATGTCAACCTTGGTTGGTTTCAAATTATGATCTTCAGATCTCACTCTCTGGAGTAGGTAAGGCTATAGGAGTGAGCCACTATGCTCAGCCCAGTATTTCCAGTAAGTTACTTAATCTTTCTGAATCTCAGCTTCTTCTTGTGTGGAAAGTGAACAGAATTATTTTGTGGATCTTAGAATCTGGTGGGAGTTATGACTGGGAATAGGAAGTATAAGTGTTCGGGATGTGCAGACAGAGCCTGACAATCTCATAAAACTACTGATATTTATATTGAAATGAATTAAAGGAATTGGAAACGATGGATTTTTCTTTTTTTGTTTATCCATTTCTGGGCAGTGAGGGAGCCACAGAAATTCAAGGAGAACGAGGAAACAAATGCAGCAGTGATACACTGTAGATATTATGTTGACAATCAACTATACCACTTGTGGGCAGGGAAAGGAGGGAAAAACAGAGAGAGAGCAAAGAAGTGATGAGATTATGGAACATGAAATGAACTCATTATCTAAATTACAAAATGGTGACCCGCATGTCCACTACATTAACAATAAAAATTTTTAAAAGTCCAGGTTGATGATTCTCTCCTCCAGTTTTAGTTAGAGGCCCTTGAGATACAGGCCCACCTATAGAGTTTTCAAAGGTCAATTGATATGATAATTAATATAGAGCCAAAATCTCTTAACAAATGTTATAAAAAGTATTTCATTCATAGTACTTCTTTCTGTTTGAATGGAGATTCTATATGTTATTAGCAGAGCTATATTTTTTACTTTTTGTTTTCAATATTTGTCAACTGTTGAAATCCTTCTGGAAGCTTTGGGACAGAGGTCTGCTATATCTTGGCACCCTGCCCCTAACTAAAATAGTAATCAACCTTTGAAATTAATTTACTTGTGTATGAGTTCGTTTTATTTTTTTATTCATTTATATATTTATTTGTTTATTTATTTATTTTTGTCGCTGGTGGTGAACTCTGGGCCTGGTCGCTGCCCTCAGCTCTTCAGCTCAAGACTAGTACTGTACCACTCAAGCCACAGTACCACTTCTGGCTTTTTCTGCTTACCTGGTGAGGAGGAATCAAACCCAGGGCCTCATGCATGCAAGGTAATCTGTCTACCACTGATCTACCTTCTCAGCACCTATGAGGGGTATTTTTGTGCACGGGTCTATCAAGGAAATTTATTCAGCAAATGTATTCATTTGCCACTAGACATTAATTATGAATTATCTGATAGTTAAAGGATAAATTGTTAGCATTTTTACTAGGAATTGTTTGTCTTCCCATGCTAAAAACATGGAGGAGGGTATTTTAAACTAAAACTACAAAAGAAATTTAAGATCTTTGTGCTAACAAATGTGTGCAGTTATTACATTAAACAGAAAATTCAAACTTCATGAATACAGAGCTCAAACTTCTTATACTACTTATTTCAAAATGTAAATTAAAGGGAAAATCAGACAGGGGATAAAATTTATATTGTATGTTAATTTTTAAAGAGGAAAACAAGATCCTAGCTGGCAGATTAAAGGCAAAGCAATATCAGAGCCCTATCTGATCAATAAGAAATAAGAAGCTTATTTGAAAAAAAAAACCTGCAAAGTGCACATCCGGCAAAGGCAAGCAGTCAGAGCCTACCACAAACACAGAAATACCATATATCTCAGAAAAAGGAAACAAGTTCAGACCAGTGCTCATCCTTATCCCTGATTTCAATAATACATATACACCCCCTACACACACACACACACACACACACACACACAATGAATGTATGCAACAGCTCAACCTACTCACATAGACTCAACATGAATCAAAGATCTTCCTGTAATATTTGAAACTTTAAGTTTCAAGTCATGTAAATAATTGATAATAGATGCATAAATAATTATTTTCCGAATAGTGCTCTGCTATGAAAATGAGAATTCATGATGATTATAACTACTTAAAACATCTCTGAATCTCAAAAAAAAACTAAACAATACACAATCGGAATTTTGGGACTGCATTTCTACCAGCTATTCTGCAAAGGCTTAATAAGAAGATACTTATGAGATTTTGTGTACCAAAAATTAAATACTAAATTCAATTAATACCTGAGTAAGTGAAGAAAAGATGATCAGAGAGACCTATGCTGCCTCCCGTTCTCAGCCAGCTGTACACTGTGGCATCTATGCTGCTGCTGGACCTTAGTTGTCTTCTCCAGTGCAGTGGCCACACTGGGGTTGGATTGGGCATGGTAGGGAGATGAGTGTAGGCCACATGGGAGGCCACACTGGGGTTGGGGTTTGGTGCAGTGTGGAGGGGAGAGGAGGCCTTGGCAGAAACTGGTGAAGCGAGGAAAGAGGCAGGAAGCCAGAGGCTCAGAAAGCAGCGTGCCCAAAGGCTGCCTGATTGTGGAGAGTGTCTGTGAGGAGGGGTTGTTGGGGCGGATCCCATGGGGCCTGGTGGCCTGGTGAGAAGAGGAAGGAGTCTCAAGTACTGCAAAGGAGGACAATGAAAATTAAGATCACAGTGGCTGAACAATTTCAACAACAAAGGTGGGGACATGGAGGTAAACTCTGGGGATGGAGAGGACGGCAGCACTGGGCCAGTGGCGTTCAATCCTTTCTGGACACACCTGGAAGTGTGTGAGGACTGGCTCCACCACAGCTTTGGCCTCACTTGACTTGAACGGGCACCCGGAATGGTCACCTCAGCCTCAGCCTGCCCCAGAGAGCCAGACTGGCATAGATGCTGAAGACCAGGCAGTGGCTGGGAGGCTATGCGCAACAGGGTGGAGGAAGCATGGCTGGTGGGTGCAGCTCCAGCCCAGCCAGGTCCAGGGCCACCGGGGAAGTTCAGACTGTAGATCTAGAACAGGCAGTGTGCCCCAGACCAGTGGGACTTCCAGGGACTTGCGTGGTGGCCAACACGTGCATGTTGGGAACTTCATAAGCATGGCCCAGGCATCTCCACGGAAAGGTGCATTCATTCCTGTGCCTCTCCTGTCTTCTGGACTCTCGCTGTCCTCCTGCTTCCTGCTGATGTACCAGGACACAGACCCCTCCAAAGGCCAGCAGAGAGCCGTTGCCAATGTAAATGCAGGAGGGTCGTTTATTATGGCTCGAGCTGGACTCACAAATCTTCCCTGACACAGCAGGTCAGAAATTGTGAGCCCCAATCTCTTGTTCAGCATGGTTTTTTTATTGTGTATGAAGCAGGTGGAAGGATCATTACAACACTGATTTTGTGATAGGTCGGTGGTTCGGAGTAAATCTAGTCTTAAGTTTATTGGTTGGGGAATGATCATTTCCAGTAAGGGCAGGGACTTTCTAACTTAGCAGTTACAGGATAGGTTAAATCATACATAGCAAGCATATTATAAGTTGGGGTAGGTGGGGCCAATCACAGGAATGATGAGGGCGCTATTCCTGGATTATTTCCCGACCTACATTGCTTCCTGATAGAGTTGGGAGATAATCGGTCACGGCAGTCTGAGATTCCTGGACAGATCAGGGCTGTCTGATTTCTTAGTTATTTTTACTGTTACATTTTCTTAGAACATGAACTGACACTCTTTTTCAAGTAGCAGATATTTTCCTTAGAGTTTCTGAAATCACTGCCAACTTATTTGTCCTCTCACTGACACGTCCAACTACAGGAGTCAACTTCTCCACGCTGATGACAGGCCATCTCAGAGGTATTCACAGGGCTGTTTCCTCTCTCCATCTCAGGCCTTTCTACTGAAAGAACATCCTTACTAAAAACTTTTTAGTTGTTTCTAGTGAGGAAGAAAAGTAAGGCCTAGTTGCAGCCATGGAACCAAGAATTGAGGACCATGGCTAGAGCAAAACGCCCTGAGAAAAGATGGATTCATTTTTGTCAAAGACATAAGTCTCTATGGGAACTCTCATTCTAACTGATTTTCTTCCCAGTAATATATTCACAGAATATGTAGACTATGTAATGAATGAACAATGACATATGCATAATATTTGCGAATATGGAGGGAATTAAGAAAAAACTGCAATGGCCAGAAGTAACTGGTTCCTTGAAAGAGAGCTGGTAGGTTCTTTGTTTGGCCTCTAAGCCTTTTAGCACAGTATTTTGTATTGCATTCAAACATATGAAGTTCTTAAAATGTAAAATCAGGACAAATAGTTAAAAATAAGGAAATTTTCCTAATAAAGTATTACAAACTGCATCTTTCAATTCAGAAGTACTTAACTTGAAATTTTTCTCACGTTAAATTGCCTTTTGTTCTACCTAAGAGTTGATATTCGAAAATTCCTAAAGAGAATTTTTTTTTCTTTTCTTCCTTTTTAAGGAACCATAGTGAGGTCCATCTGTTTCTGCTGTGAGCTCTTTCTTCCACTTACTGCCCAGTTGCTGTCAATACTCATCCCCATACGAGACAAGCACCTCACATCCTGCCTTGATGATATGACAGGTTTGGTAGAAGATCTACCTGTCGTACAGAAAGGCCCTCGGATTCTGATTCTCAGCTTACCTGCCACAGTTCATATACCTAAAGTTGAAGCAGGCACAGGAAGGAAACATAAGAGGGTAAGTTTCTGCTCCCTTTGGATCTACTCCTAATACTCATCCACTCTAGAACTCTAAGTGCACTGTTTTCAAAGCCCAGTTCCAGACTTCTCTTAATCCTTATTTGTCAAAAATAGATTGATTTCCAGATTCTCTAAATTGAGTTAAAGTTTATGTCATAGATTTGGTTGGGGACGTGTACTCTGTTTCTAGATTAGCACACATCATTTGACATTTGGCCCAAGTAATTTTCCTTAGATTGGACTCACTCATGCACCTGTCGCCACTATGTTCCCATAGAAATTCAGAGAACCCTTTGTCTTATAAAGACAATAGAGGGAAATTTGTTTATTCATGATGTCGTTTCATGATAAGACAATGGTTCCCCATGGCACAGGGCTGCAGGACATATCACAGACCCACTGCTTTCTGAACCTCACCACTGCTCCAACTCTACTTCTACGTGTTTGAGTGTACCCTAATAGACTAAAGTTCTTTCCTGTAGGTTGTTAGGGCACTATGTAATTTGCAAAAACTAGGAAGAAAAATTATAGTTAAATACTCCTACAATGAAATTGTCATTTCTGTCTCCACATGTGTTTCGCAATTACTCAGGGAATATGATTTATTCAACTACTGAGGGTAATTCTTTGACTCGTATACAGTATGTGCTTTATAGATGCAGGATCTATGAATGAAGTTAGGCCCTTTGCTTTTTCTTCTGATGTCTTAATTTTGTCTCTCATGGAAATCTTTATTTTGATACAGTACACATATATATGCATACATACATGCATACATACATACATACATAGCAGAGCTAATGATTGAACTCAGTAACTAAACTTAACTCTTGCAATACAATACTCTACCACTTGAACCACTAGCCCTTTTTGTGTTGTTTATTTTTGAGGTATTTTTTGTCTGTCCAGGGGCTTAAACTCTGTGCCTGAATGTCCTTCAGCTCTTCAACTCAAGGCAAGCGCTCTACCACTTGAGCCACAGCGCCGCTTTTGATTTTCTGGTGGATTATTGGAGATAAGAGTTTCACAGCCTTTCTTCCATGGGCTGGATTTGAACCATGATACTCATATCTGAGCTTTCTGAGTAGCTACTTCCAGGTTTGAGCCACCAATGCGCAGTTTATTTTTGAGGTATTATTTCCCCTGCTGTCCTGGGTTGCCATCCTGCTTGTGCTGGCCTGGGTTGCCATCCTGCTTGTGCTTGCCTGGGTTGCTGGAGATACTTCACTTTATCCAGCCATTGTACTTCCACTGTAGCTGGGATAACAAATGTGCACCAACGTGCTCAGCCATTGGAAGTAATTGGGGTCTTATAATCTTTTATGCTAGGACTGGCATCAGACTGAGATCTCATCATCTCTATCTGAAAAGTCCAAATTAAAGGTTGAGCTATGGAACCCAGCTATACTATTCATATTTTTATTTCTTTTCCCTCAAATATTCATAATTTTGAAAGCACCAAGTACAGCAAAAGAAAAATGGAGATATGGGAATCCATTGAGAAAGGTGTGATGATCACAGTGCAAGTCTTGTGAGGAGAATATCTTCTTAGGAACCATGAAAATGACTGCTGGACTCACTCCAGATGGCCGGGGATTTATCTTTTGCATCTACACATAGCGGTTTCTCCTTTTTGTGATCTGAGTTTCAGAAAGACAAGCTAAAGGCTTTTGAGTAATAATCAGCAAAATCACATTACTTGAGTCCAGTGATGCTCTTTGAGCCTGCATGGATTCAGCAGTTGTGAACACATAGGATGCCGTCTACACATCTGAGGGGATTTATCATAGTCCTAAATGAGGCTCCTTAAGCATGGATGCACTTTGCCTCTAACACACTCTGTTTATATGCACTATACTTTGATCCTAAATCAGAATGTCCATGTTTATGCAGATTCCACAAACACATACAACTATTTTGTCCATGTCCTAGCAATGTTTCATTGGAGGCACAGCGGGACACATGGAGTTAGAGAAAGTGGGGAAAGGGAGGGCATTTCTTACCATCCAGGAGTACCTATTGTCTGCATCTTCATCTTCTATGATCTAGCCCTCATAGGGGCTAAACTGCAAACCCAATGGCAGATCAGATTCCTCATTCCATACTCTAAGCCCAGCCTCAGGAATACTGTACTGACGAATTCTCAGCCCAGTGGGCAGACTGAGGACTGAATGGTCATAATGCCCCTTGTCCACCACATTGTCTCTTACAAATATAGGTGGCCCATGAACAGTGTAGCTGTTGATGAAGAAGTTCTGACACTGCTCACAATCTCAGACAAGAGCAGCAAAAATTAGTAAAGAAATATGTACATTCAGGGGCTTGGAAGGTGGCTCAGTGGTAGAGCACATGCCTTGCATGCCAGAGGCCCTGCGTTCGATTCCTCAGCACCACATAAGAAAAAAGAAAAAAAGCTGGAAGTGGTGCTGTGGCTCAAGTGGTAGAGCGCTAGCCTTGAGCTGAAGAGCTGAGGGACAGTGCCCAGGCCCAGAGTTCAGGCCCCATGACCAGACCCCCAAAAAATAAAGAAATATGTACATTCTCAGATTTAACAATCATGAGAAAGAGCACAGAATGCATATCATTGTCACTTAGTTCTTCATGTGAAGTTACTAGAGTAAACTAGTAATTGGGGGCCGAATGACCTGATGAATTATTATAAAAGCACATTTGCCTTCTGTTTGACCAAGCACAGAGGGTTACTTACACAGGTAATCATCATCCTGGGGTTTACGGATATCTCCATAAGCATAACTCTTTCTTTCCTGTAGGCTGTATATGCTCATTTTTACCTCCTTTTTCCTACATCCATGTTAAAAATCAATGGTTAGTTAAGTTGGGGATCAACAATGTTTGTCCCTATTTCTTCAGAAAAGTAAAATCTCTTACTACCAAATTATCATCTATTCTTCTCACATACTCTGGTCCCCCATTAACCTTTGACTCAGAGATACAAAGACTTCACTTTAACATTAACTACAGGTTTCTAATTCAATTTTAAGTTTTGACCATTCCCATTTTCAGGTTTAATTTCTACTTCATTAAATTTCTTATAAAGTGGTCATTGATGAATTTATTCATTCAGAATATTTGTTGAGGTTATGTTAAGTATTGAGCAAAGACCTGGACATACAGGATTGAAAATGTGTGGTCACAGATTTATTAGACACTTTGCGTGTATCTATTATTTTACCTTTTACTTATCGTTTTCAGACAACATGCAGGCTGTACATATTTTTCTTGCCAGTCCTGGGGCTTGAACTCATGGCCTGGGCACTCTCCCTGTGCTTCTTTTGCTCAAGGCTAGCACTCAACAACTTGAGCCACATTGCCACCTCTGGCCTTTTCTGTTCATGTGGTTCTAAGGAATAGAACCAAGGGCTTCATTCATACAAGACACATACGCTACAACAAGCCACATTCCCAGTGCAGTCTGTGCATCTTTATCCATGTTCTTCAGATTAACATTCAGAAGTTCAGGGAGATTGTAAAATGTGTCATGGCGTAAGTGCCTCCATGTGGATAATAACCCAAGTGTGTAACTTCATTGTCAAATTCTTATGTGCTGCTCATTGGAAACCTAATTACTAGTTCCACAGCTTAGTTCAGCCTATGTTTGAACTTTCCAAAGTCCACCTCACATAGTCAGATTACCCTCATCAACCTTGCTAGAATTTCCAAAATTAGTAAATTTCCCAAGTTATTTTCTCTTACCCAAGTTTTGTTTGCAGTATTGTCCTTGTGTATTTGCTTCTCCAGGAGTGAACACTGGTTTCTGTGCCTCTTCTAATCCACTTGACTTTGAGAAATTTATAATTCCTGAGAACTTCTTCAAACTAGGTTCCTTACCTAAGGTTGTCTTGGGCATTCCCTTCAATGAAAGTCACATATAGAATTAGAATCTAATTCCTAAGGCTTTCATCTCCTATCAGTTTTCTCTCAAATCCATATAAGTTAGACTGAGGGAGGGAGAGCAATTGAGAATACAAACCGAAGAGCAAACAAGGTCTGTGAATGAAGGAAATGAAGCTTGGAAGAAGACATGTCTAATGGAGACATTTAATGAAAGAGGACACGGGGAAAGTGGAGAATTACAAAACTTGGCTGGAAAAAGATATGACAGAGCAGTGAGAATAGGAAGAAATTATTGGCAGAAATCTATATGGACAATTAAGTACATTCAAATTGCAACTAGGTATAACAGATGACTTTGAAATTAGTTTGACTTTTTTCTATGTAATTTTGCCTGAAAAAGTATGTACCATCTAATAATTGTATAAATTGGTATACATGTCTGTTTTTGATGTGATAAGGTAAAAAAAATGTGATACGGTAAAAAAAGAAAATGTTCATCAGGCAGACTATAGTGACTCGTGATTGTAATCCTAGCTATTCAGTAGGCTGAGATTTGAGGATTAAGGTTGGAAGCCAGCCCAAGCAGTAGTAAGACTCATATCCACTTAACCACCATAAAAGCCAGGAGTGGTATTGTGGTTTAAGTTGTTGAGTGCTAGCCTTGCTAGCACAAAAGGAAGGATCTGGAACAGTGATTAGGTGCTGATTGTAAGTCTCAGGCCCAGCACCAAAAAAATTTCACCAAAGAATCTTGTGAATTATTAAAATACAGCATCAATGGGACTAAGCATTTCTTTCTGCTTTTTTTTTTCCAGTCCACGGCCTGGGCCCTTTCCCTGAGCATCTTTGGCTTGAGGCTAGCACTTTACCACTTGAGCCACAGCGCCATTTTCAGCTTGCTTTTCCTGTTTATGTGGTACTAAGTAATCAAACTGAGGGCTTCATGCAACCATGCAACCATGCAACTATTAAGCTACATTCCAAGGCCCTAATCATTTGTTTTTGAGCTCTGATATAAATTTACTTTCTGTGACATCTCTAGTTGAAATAAATTAGTTGAAATTGAATTTGAAGATGTTAACTTCAGTATTTCTCGAGCCTGTTACTTTTACTTAAATTTCCAAACTGATTAATTATTTCATATATTGATTATAACTTATTGTTTATCCTGAAAATATTGAGGGGGGTTCAGTTGAAACCTCAGACATCTGAAGAAAGATCAGTTATTGTCCAACCACTCAAAAGACTCACATGTAAAGGCTACAGCTAAACAAACAACTATGGAAAGTTCCAGAATCAGCTAAGTAAAGCTCAGAAGAGGGGACCAATCCTCCTCTTCCTCACAGAATTGAGATTTGAAATTAGCCTCAGAAGGATATGTATCTATGTGAAATATTAAGTCACTTTTTTTAGTTGTCACTTCTAAGCCATCAAATTTGAAACTCCTTAGGGCTGGGGGCTGCTTCTTAACAGAAGTGTCCTTTTACAATAGAAGGAATTTTCTGGGTATCGGTAAACTTTCCTTAAAACTTACAAATAGTGTGGATTTATTGGTGCATCTATCAGTTTGGTAAAACAAAATGAAGAGAGGTTGGAACAGAGATTGGAACAATCATTCAGTGAATGGTGTGAAGGTGTATGGCTAAGATAGCTAAGACTTATAATGCTGTGTAAGTATTTATGAACTTGTAAGTGCCTTTAGAGAAAATGTATTGGTAGACTTCACCACCACTAGGTGTTATCTCAGACACAATACATTTTTAGGTTTCAGTTTTCTCATCACATAAGTGATTATAGTTTACTATTTGCCTCATTATGTTGTTGTAGTATTCAAATATATTTGTTCATGGGACATTTAAAATAAAGTCTAAAATATTGTGAAAATAAAATAAGTGGTAGTGATTATTGTGGATATGAATTGAATCTTAGAATGAATATGATAAGAACAGAAGAGATCAGGAAAAGGAAGCAGATGTTCCTAGGGCTTCTTCTCTTACTTGGAACCATGAAGAAAGTTTACTCATCAATAGAATTTGGGAGACATTTATCTTCTGACGCTTACTCTGTTCAGTTCTGAAGGTCACCCAAGAAGGTTTGACTAAAAGTGATGAGAAATCGGAATTTTGGTTACAAAATATCTCCAAACTGTGGATTCTCATTTTTGATAGCAAATCTCAGTCAGAGAGAAAAGACTATTTTAGGAAAATGTTTTCTGAATTATCATTAAGGCTTGTCCTTATATTTTTTCTTAAATTTCTTCAAACCTAGACAAAACCCATCTTTGTTTCACTCTGTGTTCATAAGCTATCTGTTATAATTTAATTGACATTTGGTGACAAGAAACACTAAGCAAATTAGAAACAAGAGGGAAAGATTATTTAGTTAAATAGCATACATCATGGTCAACTTAGTTTCATTTCAGTGATGAAGGATTGTTTAACACACATAAATCTTTAAGCACAATGCAGCACATAAGCAGATCAAGGACAAAATTCACACAGTCATTTCTCTGGATGCAGAAAAAGCCTTTGACAAAAGTAAACATTCTTTTTTTATTTGGTCAGTTGTGGGGCATGATCTGTGGGCCTGGATGCTATCCCTCAGCTCTTCAGCTCAAGGCAAGCATTCAATCATTGAGGCACAGCACTACTTCCAGTTTTCTGGTCATTTATTGGAGGTAAGAGCTTCACGGACTTTCCTGCCTGGGCTGGCTTTGAACTGTGATCCTCAGAGCTCAGTCTACTGAGAAGTCAAGATTACAGGTGTGAGCCACCAATGCCCAACTAAAGTCAGCATTCTTTTATCATAAAAGCCTTGAAGAAACTAGTGATACTGGGTATATATCTCGATAGGATTATGGGTATATGTGAAAAATTAAATCATTTCTGCTAATAGCAGGAATGACACAAATGTCTATTTTTTCACTTTTTTCCCATATTGAATGCAATCAAGCCACAGAAATAAGCAAAGAGAAAGAAATAAATAGGACAAAAGGGAAGAAAACATTTTAATTATGCTTGTTCACAGATAACATGATCCTGTATTTAAAAGATCCTAAAAATTTCCACAGAAAAATTCTAGATCTTATAAATGCTATTGGAAATGTGCCAGAATATATGATCAAAATGTAAAAATCATTAGCTTGTCTGCCAACAATGAACAGTCTGGAAAAGAAATCAGAAAAATCACAATAGTCTCAAAAAATTAGCTTAAGATTGTGCTTAACTAATGAAGTAAAAGACTTCTATAATGAAAAGTATAAAACCTCAAATAGAACTGAAAGCCAACCTGGGCAAGTAAGTTTGTGAGACTCTTATTTCCAATTAAGCACCAGAAAATAGGAAGTGGTGCTGTGGTTCAAGTGGTAGAGTGCTCACCTTGAGTTGAAGAGGTCAGAGAAACACTCAAGGCAACTGTCAGGACTGACAATGATGATGATGATGATGATGATGATGATGATAATGATAAACTTAAAAATGGGCACTATGGATTGCATTTCATTCTTTCAAAATTATAAGATGAATTCCCAATCCTCAAAATATTATTTGGAGATGGAGCCTTTGGTAGGTAATTAGGGTAAGATGACATCATGGAGGTGAGGCCCCAGATGGATTTAACTTTCACAGAAAAAGAAAAGAAAGATCCTTTCCATCTCAACTGTTCCTCCTTTCGCAGTCATGAACATACCAAGATTTCATGTAGATACACAATGAGATATAGGCCATCTATAAACCTAAAATAGATCCTTCACCAGAACCCAGGCACACTAGCATACTGGTTTGAGCTTTCAAGCTTTCAGAAATATGAGAAATAAATTTTTATTTAATTAACTCACTGTATACTATTTTGTTATGGCAGACTAAGTTGAACACACAATGAGAAAAACACTGGAATTCACCGTTTTTACAAAGAAGATACATAAATCTTTGTATGTGGCTAACAAATGTATGAAAAGATGCTCAATATTACTAAACAGTAGGGAAATGTAAGTAAAATGTCAATGACTCCTTAGGATGCCTAATATAAAAATAAATAAAAGGATGCTGGATGCTGGGCACTGGTGGCTTTCGCCTGTAATCCTAGCTATTCAGGAGGCTGAGGTCTGATCATGGAGCAAAGCCAGCCTAGTCAGGAAAGTCTGTAAAACTCTTATCTCCAATAAACCATCAAAACACCAAAAGTGTCGCTATGGCTAAAGTGGTAGAGCACTAGCTTTCAGCTAAAGAACTGAGGGACAGCACCGAGGCCCAGAGTTCAAGCCCCATGACCAACAAAATAATGGGACCTTTGTTCGCTTCTAGTAGAGATATAAAATAGTGCAGTTGCCTTGGGAAACAGTATGAAAAGCACTCTAAAAATTAAAAGCATAACTAGCTTATTATCTAGCAATCCAATTCCTGATATACATAGAGACAGGAAGGAAGGAGGAATGGAAAGAAGTAAGGAAACAAGGAATGTAAATAGATCCTAAATAGATATTGGCACATTCAGCATAACTGCAGCATTATTAATACTATTGACAGTTGTAAAGAGGTTGCATAGGAAAACATAGACATTATATATGAGTTCCAAATTACATAACCATATAAAGGAAGAACAGTTAAGGTTCACTTGTCTTTTCCCAGGTTTATCTAATGTGAATAACATAGACAGGGGTAACATTTCCACAGTCTATCATGGATATCATGTCTGGTCTGTTCTTTCTATGTGAACTCTCCAAATGAGGGCATTTGACCACATAACTCCTCTGTGATATATAAGTGCATACCACACTGGAAACCCTTCAAAAGCACAATCTTACTTGGGTCAATTTGACCAACAGAAGAATAATACCAAAATCTTGAACAGAGAATCAAGTAGAAATGGATCAATATCGCCATGACTCCATCTCTCAACTTCATTAGGAAATTGGTTCTATTTTTGACAGTTTCCATTTTTGTTGAGATTGTTCAATGTCTTTCTCTGCGTGGCTATTTCACTAAATGGACTACCTTCCATGGTCTTTCATGAGATTGCAAATGACTGCAAATAAGTCAATAAATATATGTGTTCCAGGTGTTAGATAGAAAATCAATGCATCAAGAAAACATGGAATATAATAATGTATCAAATTGCTGTATGTACTTATCTACGCAATAGAAAGTGATGAGAATCACTTTTTACTTGAATTTTACCCTACTAAACATCTAGCAGAGTCCTACCTCTATCTATATCTCTCTCATCCCTTGGATTTTTGCAACCATCATCTAACAAGCTTCTCTTTTGCCAAGTTTCTAATTTTTACATTGCTATCAGAATTTTTACCAAAACTATTTTTAATAGTGATTTGATAAGTTATCGGAAGAGAGCGAGGTTAAGGGACAGCAGTGGTGATAGAGAGATACTCATCTTCCTAACAACTCCACTTTCATCCTCCAGAAGAGTGAGAAAAATCAGGCTCTTACCATCATCCATACTGATATTTTATTATAACTCACTCAACAGAACAGCAGAATAAGTTAAGAGTGAGTCAATTACAAGTGGCTCATCTCCAGTGGTTAATTAAGCACTGAAATAATTTTGGTGTTACTCATCCATAACCAAATGCAGAATTATCTTCTTTTTATTCACCATCCAAAGAAACCCAAAGTGGATCTATGGCTCAAGTGGTAGAGCAATAGCCTTGAGCAAAAATGTTTAAGGGCAGTTCCTAGACTCTGAGTTTAAATTGTAAGATATATGTCCGCACACAAAGAAAATGTGTTCCCAAATATCTGTCCTTCCATGTTCTTTGAATGTTATATGAATGATCTAGGGATAAATGGTGTCCAGACAGATTTTAGGCTCGTGCACATTTTGTAATAAACAAGATCTTCCATTCAAAAACTGAACTGGAAGAAGTGTCATCTGTGTTATGAGGAATGGACCACACATACAGTGGAGACTTTAGGGGAGGAGTGGAGAAATCTTTGCTCTCATGTCCTGGGCTTAACTCAGGACAGTTTTCACATCTATTGTTCCCCAAAGCACTTGGTGATCATCTGACTCCAGTCTCAAAGGGCTGGAACTCTTATTTATGAGAAGAGTTTATAAAATTAACATGAGAAGTCATTGCTTATTATAGAGACACAAGTCAACAACTTTATGCTTTTAATCACTCTGCATGCCTGAAAGTAATAATGCTCATCACTTGTGTCCAAATCCTTTGAATAATATTCAAGTATATATATCCTACTCAAAACAATGAAAGGATAGGAATTCTTGGTTCAGTGAATGCTTAAGAGTAAAGAAAGATTTCCCATTACACCTAGGTTACCTCTGCAATGATGGATTTCTCTTTATAAATTACGGAGATCTGTGACAACAATTCTCCCATATTGGGTTTCTTTTCTGTGTTAATGTTCCAATGCTTGCTGAAGGTTGACATCCAGTTGATAGACTTCCTCTAATGCTTACTTTTACGGAGATTCTGTTGTGTGTCCAAGTCTTTGATACCTGTTGAGATATAACTTTTTGCTGAATGTGTTTCTATATTTGTTGGATTTACAGTTTCTGTCGTGGATTTTCTCAATTTCACTGAGGACTGACTTCAGATTAAATGTCATTGAACATTTGTTCCATTCATTATATTTCGTTTCTCCTATATGTCAGTTCTCTGATCAACAATGAGGTATGCTTCCCAGATGAAAGTCTCTACACACTGGTAATGTTCATCAGGTTTCTCTCCTGTCTGTGTTCTATAAATTAAGGAGAATGTGTTTTCTCCTGTGTGTTTCTGATGCAAACAGAGGGATGAACTTTAAAAAAAAAACACATTTGTTGCATTGATAGAATTTCTCTCATTTGAATGTTCAGTGAAGAACGCTCAGCTGAGCCTTCTGGGTAAAAGGCTGTAAAGTTGCTGCATTCATGAGACTTCTCTCCTGTGTTGGTGCTCTGATGCAAACTGAGTTTTCTTCCAGGAGAAAGACTTTCCAAATTTATTACACTCCTAAAATTTCTCACCTGTGTGAATTCCATTATGCTTACTGAGGTCTGGACTCTGGTTGAAGGATATTTCACACCTGTTACATTCACAAAATTTCTCTGCTGTGTGTCTTCTCTGATGATCAGTAAGTTCTGCTTCCGGGTACAGACTTTCCACACTTAATACATTCAGAAGCTTTCTTTCCTGTGTGTGTGTTTTTGATGGACGTTAAGGTCTGCCTTCTCAGTAAAAGATTTTCCACACAGGACACATTCATAAGGTTTCTCTCCTGTGTTTCTTCTGTTTTTATTAAGTAAATTTTGCCTTATGGGTGAAAGATTTTCCACACTGGACACATTCATATGGTTTCTATCCTGTATGTGTTCTCTGATGTTTGTTAAGGTGTACCTTCCAAGTGAAAGAATTTCCACACGTTACAATCATAAGGTTTCTGTCCAGTTTGTCATCTCTGATGGACAGTAAGTGGTGCCATCTGGGTGACAGACGTTACATATTTTTCATATTCATAAACTTTTTCTCCTGTGTGTTCTCTGATGGAGTGTAATGTGTGCCTTCTGGGTGAGAAACATTCCTAAGGTTTTTCTTATGTGTGTCTTTTCTGATGATCAGTAAAAGTTGCCTTCCAGGTGAAAAAAGTTGCAACCTTGATACATATATAAGATGTCTATCCTGTATTTTTTCTCTGATGATTAGTAACAGCTTCCTTCCAGGTGAAGGATGTTACATACTCGATACATTCATAAGGTGTCTCTACTGTGTG
The DNA here is from genome assembly GCF_019054845.1 of Dipodomys spectabilis. NCBI lineage: Eukaryota > Metazoa > Chordata > Mammalia > Rodentia > Heteromyidae > Dipodomys > Dipodomys spectabilis. Next base: position 287,630 of record NW_024871148.1, read on the forward strand.
GATTCTCTGATGGATGTGAAGGTCTGTCTTTTGGATGAAAGACTTTACATACCTGATATAATCATAAGGTCTTTCTCCTGTGTGTCTTCTCTGATGATCGGTAAGGACTGCCTTCTTGGTAAAGGATTCTCCACACCTGTTAAAATCATCGGATTTCTCCACTGTGTGTTTTCTCTGATGGACAGTAAGTAGTGCCTTCTGGTGAAAGATTTTTCCACATTTGTTGCATTCATAAGGTTTTTCTCCTATATGTATTATCTGATGCAAAGTGAGGTATGACTTTAGCCAGAAAGACATGCCACATTTATTGCATTCATAAGTTCTCTCTTTTTTTAATTTAATTTTATTTTATTTGTGAACATACTGTACACAGGGGTTAGAATTACATGGGCAGGATAATGCATACATTTCTTATCAAGCATTGCAGCCTCCTCTTTGTTTACCCTTCACATCCCTTCCCAGCATCCCCCCTCCCCCCAATCCCAGTCCTTCTCCTCCCCCCACCAACCGACGTTGTAAAGCTCTTTTTGGACATGACAACTTGTACTTCTCATTCTTGAAACAGGTCCACCTGTATCCTTAAACGACTTGTTTTTCCCCATCTCCTCCAAAAGTTATACAGACATCAAATATAGTGAAAGCAGGGGTTATACTGTGGGGAGAGACATACAAAGCAACAAAGAAATAATCTTATAAATGCGTTAGAAACACATGCATGAAAGAAAAAAAAACATTAAAATACATATCTAAGGGTTCATTTTCCTAACATCACATTATCTGACCATTTCGGCTTGACTCATACATATACTAGATATTGCAAATAAGGGAAATCATGGGACATATGTTTCTTTGGGCCTGGCTTACTTCACTAAATATAATTTTTTCCAAGTTTTTCAATTTCCAAACAAATGAGGCAATGTTATTCTTTCTGATGGAGGCATAGAATTCCATTGTGTATATATACCATATTTTCTTGATCCATTCATCTACTGAGGGGCATCTGGGTTGGTTCCATATCTTAGCTATGGTAAATAATGCTGCAATAAACATAGTTGTGCTTGTAGCTTTAGTGTGGTCTTGTTTGTAAACATTTGGGTAAATGCCCAAAAGTGGGATTGCTGGGTCATAGGGGAGCTCTACGTGAAGTTTTTTGAAGAACCTCTATACTGCTTTCCAAAGTGGTTGAACAAGTTACATTCCCACTAACAATGAAGTAAGGTTCCCTTCTGTCCACATCCCCTCCAGCATCTGTTGTTGTTAGAGTTCTTGATTTTTGAAATTTTAACTGAAGTGAGGTGGTATCTCAATGTTGTTTTGATTTGCATTTCTTTTATGGCTAGGGATGTTGAACATTTTTTCATGTGTCTATTGCCCATCCTGCTTTCTTCTTCAGAGAAGTTTCTCTTTAAGTCTTTCGCCCACTTATTTATTGGGCAGTTGCTTCGTTGAGGATTTGTTGTTGGGGGATTTAATTTTTTGAGTTCCAAGTATATTTTAGATATGAGACCCTTGTCCGTTGTATGGCTAGTAAAGATTTTCTCCCAATCCCTGGGCTTTCTATTGATCTTGCCAGCTATGTCCTTTGCCATGCAGAAGCTCTGCAACTTTATGCAATCACATTTGTCCAACCATTCTTTGATTTGTTGTGTTTCTGGGTCTCTATTCAGAAATTTTCGGCCTGAGCCAAGGAGACCTAGGGTTTCTCCTATTCCATCCTGTAATGTTTTCAGAGTGTCTGCTTTGAATTCGAGGTCTTTAATCCATTTGGAATTGATTCAGGTGCAGGGTGATATATAAGGATCTAGCTTTAGTTTTCTACAAGTAGTTAACCAATTTTGCCAGTACCATTTACTGAAGAGGCTGTCTTTCTTCCATTCTATTGTTTTAGCCCCCTTATCGAAGATTAGATGGCTGTAGGTGTGTAGGTTCATTTCTGGCTTTTCAATTCTATTCCATTGGTCCTGAGGTCTGTTCTTATGCCGATACCAAGCTGTTTTGATTACTATGGCTTTATAGTAGAGTTTGAAATTTGGTATTGATATTCCTCCAGCAGTGTTCTTTCCGTTGAGGAGCGTTTTTCCTATTCGGTGTCTTTTATTGCTAGACATGAATTTTTGGGTTGCCTCTTCTATTTCCTTGAAGAATGAGGTTGGAATTTTGATAGGTATTGTGTTGAATTTGTAGATAGCCTTGGGAAGTATTGACATTTTCACGATGTTAATCTTTCCAATCCAGGAGCATGGGAGGTTTTGCCATTTTTTAAGTTCTGTGTTGATTTCCTTTTCCAAGATTTTAAAGTGTTCATCATAGAGGTCCTTCACTTCTTTAGTTAAGTTAATTCCTAGGTATTTTATTTTTTGTGGGGCTATTACAAATGGAGTTGCTTTCCTAACTTCAGCCACACTTTTCTCATTGTTGGCATACAGAAAAGCCATTGATTTTGGGAGGTTAATTTTATACCCTACTAATTTGCCAAAGTTTTGGATCAGCTTGAGTAATTTGGGCCTGGAGTCTATGGGATTCTTTAAATACAAGATCATGTCGTCTGCAAAGAGGGAGAGATTTATTTCTTCATTCCCTATTTGGATCCCCTTTATGTCTGCATCTTGTCTTATGGCTGTAGCTAGGCATTCTAATACTAGATTGAAGAGAAGTGGAGAGAGTGGACATCCTTGTCTTGTTCCTGAGTTAAGAGGAAATGGCTTTAGTTTTTCACCATTAAGTATAATGCTGGCTGTAGGTTTGTCATATACAGCCAGCATTATACTTAATGATCCATGGATTCCTAACTTTTCCAAAACCTTCATCATAAAGGGGTGTTGGATCTTGTCGAATGCTTTTTCTGCATCTATTGAGATAACCATGTGGTTCTTATTCTTGCTCCTGTTGATGTGATGAATAATATTAATTGATTTGCATATATTGACCCAGCTTTGCATCACTGAAATGAATCATGTTTGATCTTGGTGTATGATTTTTTGGATCAATTGTTGAAGTTGATTGGCCAAAATTTTGTTGAGAAGTTTTGCATCAATGTTCATCAAAGAAATGGGTCTATAGTTCTTTTTCTTTGATGAGTCCGGGCCTGGTTTTGGGATGAGGGTTTTGATGGTTTCATAGAATGTGTTCAGTAGTGAACTTTCTCTATCAATTTCATTGAAGATTTGGAGGAGTATTCGTGTGAGTTCTGCTTTGATGGCCTTGAAGAATTCTGCTGTAAAACCATCTGGTCTTGGACTTTTCTTAGCTGACCAATTAGAAGGAAAAGAAATAAAAAACAAAGTAGAAAGTCTTGAAAGCAGGTTAGACCATGCAGAAGATCAAATCTCGGGGATTGAAGACAGCCTAGATATTATAGAGAAAGAACATACAAGCATCCAAGACAAGTCCAAGAAATATGATAGATCTATCCAACACTTGGAAGACACCATGACAAGGCCTAATCTAAGGATAATGGGTGTAGAGGTGCACCTAGAATCAGAAGGTAACGGTCTAGGAAATTTGTTTAACAGGATCCTAGCAGAGAACTTCCCAAACATGCAAAAAGATAGGCCTATTCAAATACAAGAAGCTTTTAGAACTCCAAATCGACCAGACCAGAATAGGACATCCCACCATCACATTATAATCCACACAGGATCAACTCAGACCATGGAAAAGATCCTTAAAGCTGTCAAGGAGAAAAGATTAATCATCTATAAAGCAAAACCAATTAGAATCACCTCAGATTTCTCAGCAGAGACAATGAGAGCAAGAAGAGCCTGGAATGATGTATGCCAAGCTGTAAACACAAACAAATATCAACCAAGAATACTGTAATCAGCTAAACTCTCCTTCATAACTGAAGGCCAAATGAAAACCTTCCATAGCAAAGAAAAATTGAAACAATACATCTCCACCAAACCAGCCTTACAAAAGATTCTTAAGGATGCCCTACACATAGAAAACCAACAAGACCACAATAAAGGCCAAGAAAGTGCACCCAAACTGAGAATACAAGAACCATAGGAAGAACCCAGTTTTTGCAGGCCCCAAGAAGGTGGATAAAATGGCAGGAACTCCCAAATACCTCTCCGTCCTATCTCTTAACATTAACGGACTTAACTCTCCAATTAAGCGGCATAAACTGTCTAGTTGGATTAAAAAACAAGATCCTTCTATCTGCTGCCTTCAGGAGTCACAACTTGCCCATAAAAACAAACACGTTCTCAATGTTAAAGGTTGGAGCAAAATCTACCAAGCACACGGCCCCCCAAAACAGACGGGAGTTGCAATCCTAATATCAGATAAAATAGGCTTCAAATTAAAATTGGCGAGAAAAGATAACGCTACATACTAATTAAGGGATCTCTCCTGCAGGAGGATATTACAATTCTAAATATCTATTCGCCAAACAATGGAGCACCCAAATTTATCCAAGAAACACTACTTTCCTTCAAATTCCACATAGATCCAAAGACATTAATAGTTGGGGATTTTAACACACCACTCTCCCCACTAGATAGATCAACTTGGCAAAAACTCAACAGAGAAACTGCAGATCTAAACAGCTGCATAGATCAACTAGATTTAAGAGACATCTACCAAATATTTCACCCAGCAGCATAAGAATACACGTTTTTCTCAGCAGCACATGACTACTTTTTCTCAAACAATTACTAACTGATTTATATTTTTTTATCATGGAATTTTATTTGATATATTTTTATTGATTAAGTTAAATAATTGGCCAATGGCAATATGAATTATGCATGAACAAAGTTTATTTCACACAAGTATTTTATTCCCAAGACATATTATGGCTCTCTTAAAGAACACTAGATGGCAGTGTGTTATTTACTTATTAATTTTTAGTTATTTTGTTAATGGTTATTAATTATCAGAAGTGGCAGTTTCCTTATGCTCTTTCCAAAATATATTTAAAGCATTTGATTATATTCCCTCTATTTCCTTTTCATTACTCCTTCCTCCAAAGATTTCTGTTTTTCACATAAAATTACATCTTTAAATATGCACATATAATCTAAATTGGAAGATTTAAGGTGAACTGCAACTTAATTCAATATGTACAGTGAATCAACAGGATGAATAAAAACTTTAATATTTTTTCTTATGTTCTGAATTGGGCTATTGTTATTACTATGGTTAGGGTTAGGATACCACACAGAATTAGAATTAGGGTTAGAGAAAAAGAAAATTTAGGTTCAACACATGATGACCCATTGCAACAATGATACTCAACACACTATATTGAAAATGAACTTTACACCATTGGGAAAGAGGAGTGAGAGAGGTGGGAGAGAGAAGTTATAGTGGGAGAACAAAAAAGAAGAGAGTAACAATGTTCAACAAGAAGTGTACTCATTACTTTACACATATAACCATAATCCCTATGTCAGCCTCTTTTACAATAACTAAAATTTCAAAAAATGTAAAATAAAACCTGACAGGAAATAGGAAAACACTTTTAAACTTTAGGTTCAAAATGGAAGTAAAATTTAGACCTACATACTTAGCAAGAGTTGGGATAAATGTGAAATAGAGGCTTGCTATTAACATTTTGATTCAGTTATCTGTAGGTTTAGGATTCAACAAGGTGTTCTTGGTAGAGATGGGGTTTGGATGAGAAAAAGATGTAAGGTATTCTGTAAAACTGCAATATATTTTAAGAAGAATGAATGATATCAAAGTTAGAATGAATGAAAACCAACGTCTGTGTTGCTTTTAACATTCAGATATGATTTGGTTTAAATTGTGAATTGCTGTTTTAGTTCTTGTTAGGGTTAGCGAAGGATAGCATCAGGGTAAAATTTAGTTTTTCACTAAGAAGCAGAAGCAATAAAATGTGTGATTGAATAGAATCCAGACAATTTTCCTTACATTAACCATTTGGTGTTAATTCAGATTGTGATTAGGATTAGGTTTCTGGTTAAAGGTGGTTGAGGATAGAGTAAAGAATTTGGTTAAACTGGTGGCTTCCACCTATTATCAGAGCTGCTCAGGAATCTGATTTCTGAGGACTGCAGTTCAAAGCCAGCCCTGGCAGGAAAGTCTGAGACTCATGTCCAATTAACCACCAGAAAACCTGAAAGTGGTGCTGTGGCTCAAGTGGTAAAGTGCACACCTTGAGCTAAAGAACACAGGGATCTTGCCCTTGCCTAGTGCTCAGGGATCCTGCCCAGGCCCAGAAACCAATCTGCACGCCCAACAAAAAGAAAAAAAAAGGAATGGGTTAAATGTTAAGTAAATCTGAACTTATTTTAGGTTCTAGGAATTCAGGAATAGCTGGGATAATGGAAATACAATGTATTTCATAATATTAGGATTTGAGATCAATGGGTATAATGATTCCTCTTATGGAACAAGATAGGTTCAAAGTTAAGAGTGAGAAAATCTATAGGGTTTAGGACAACCTGCAATTTATTTCAAGAATTACAAGTGGAATTTCAGTTAGGATGACACAAACAAGCATTTTTCATAAATTTTAGATTTGAGATAACATTAGTGTCAAGGTTATGGTTAGGATTCTATCCATGGTTAGGGTTAGAGTGTAAGAGAAAAAAATGAGGGTCAAATTGAAGGTAAATTTCTTTTTGGGGGGGGGCGGTCCGTGGAGCCTGAACTCTGGGCCTGGGTGCTGTCCCTTAGCTCTTCAGCTCAAGGCTAGCACTCTACCACTTGAGCCACAGCACCACTTCCGGCTTTTTTCTTTTTGCTTATGTGGTGCTGAGGAATCGAACCCAGGGCCTCGAGCATGCAAGGCAAGCACTCTACCACTGAGCCACCTTCCCAGCCCCTGAAGGTAAATTTCATATTAAGCCAGGTAAGAATTAGAATGAATGTGAATTAGAGTATTGCTATTAATTTTAGAATCTACTTACACTTAGGCTTATGGTTAGTTTCAATGTTCCAGTTAAAATTAATAATGGTTAGTAACCAGTGTGGTCAAAAACATTTCCTGAATTCTAACTTTTAAATCTACTCAGTTTTAGCCTTTGATTATATCATTTGTTGTCTCTTCAAGGCAATTAAGCTAAACTAAATACTACTTTTTAAACATTTTGCTCACATTGTAAATAATATCAACACAGGTCACAAAGAGACTGATTATTTCAGACTCATCATATTTGGTAGAGTTAGTCTGAAGAATGTAGAGAGCAGAAGGTTCTTATACTCAATAAATATTTTTGGCTAATTTGAATTAAATATCTGAATTTCTAATTTGGAGGTTAATCACATGGAAACGGGAAAAAATTTTAAAAAATAATTACTTTGAGACGATTTTTCATCTTAAAATATGAAGCAAAATATCTCTAAGAAATATATATTTTTCAATAAAATGTTTCAACCCTTAGTAAATTGCTTTATACTTTAATATAAAGTCTGTCTCAAAATAGAAATTCTGCAACTAATTTAATGTATGTTTTCATGCACAAAATTCTGTGACTTCTAGTCTTATGTGATTTTAATTATATTTTATAGTTGTGACATGATCCCTACTTATATTTATTACAAACTTCTGTAATCATACAAATCATGCCGGTACACACTAACTTACGTGAGATAATATTCAAACAAAATTTTTTTTCCTGTCTCCAACAGGGAAGGATGATGTGCTAACGTATATTAAATGAAAGCATTCTAACAAAGACTCTTTATGGAATGGAAATTTGCCACAAGAGGATGGGAACATAAGCACTTTCTTCTTGGCTGAACAGGAATTTTTGTTTCTACAGTACTTTCTTGCCATTTAATCACACAAGGAAAGCCAGGAAATTTGAAATTCATATGAAGGAATTGCATTGCTAATAGATGTGGCAACCCTGCTCAAAAGTTCGATCTTATCACTAGTTTTTTGTGCTTGCTGGCTGATCTATTTCTCTATCATATGTTTCATATTATTAAACATATTAATAATTCAGCAGTAAGTACATTACAGGAGATTCCTGAAAATCACAGCTATTGTGGTTTAATAATCAGAAGACAGGGAAAAGATTATATTAATCTCCAATTTCTCCCTTTGGCCTTCAATTTGCCAATTAATTTTCAAAAGAATCATCTAAGATGTTAGTTTATTTTTCCCTTTTTAATTAGAGATTAAGTAAGTGGTTTTTTTGCAGTAAAAAGTGATGACAGTGGTATCGGAGCTCTGGTAAAGGCACCTTCTCCTTAGCAAGTAATGCTCTATGGACTGTAAATATAGAAGCCACACTAAAATTCTCTACACACACACACACACACACACACACACACACACACACACAAACACATACACACAAACACGCACACACACACACAGCTGCCAACCAGACATCAGAGATAAGTTCCATTCCCTTTTAATGATAGTTGATTGTTGTTTGGTGCATTGCTTTATCTCAGCTTCAAGATCTTGCCTGGACCTTTATCTTTCCCCGAGATCAAGTCCCTAATTCTTAGTATCCCGTGTGTCTGTGTATTCACAATAAGTTCCTGGCTGCTACAGGCCAATTAATACCCTGAATACATTATCCTCAAACTTCACATCCAAGTCAAACTCCATGACTTTAGACGCCGTTGCAAAATACTAAAATTTATTGGATGTGGAAACCAAGGGAACACCCACCTTGTTACTTTAGTAGCAATTGACATCATAAAAGTAGAATAATATTGATCAAGAACTTAGGGAAGACAATGGGAGTATGTCTAAAATGTAGAATACTGGATGTGTGTTACAGATACAAAATCATCATCTATAGGCTTATTTATTGAAAACGTCATCATATATTGAAAGCACTATTTACAAATACTGTTTTCCAGTTACTTTGCTTACTTATCACTTCTGATCACAAATCCGCTCATGAATTTCTATAGTATCTTTGAATAAATGACACGATTTGCATGTATGTATCATCTTAAGGAAAGACAGTATGCTTTACATCTTTCTTTCTATATGACAAGCCCTTATATTTTTGTTTCCCTGTTTGCTGGATAAATGTATTCCTGGAAACAGGATATTCACATGAAATCTGGGTGTAATTTTTATTTTTAAATTTGAAATATAAACTTTGTTGTGACTAGTCATTTTCTAAAAATGAGTGATATTCATGAACAATGTGCCTTTAAGTAAATTGAGACTTGATGTGGTATGATAGTTCTTGTGTTTAATTGACTTAACCATTAGATGATTCATGTATAAACATGTGCATTGTACTTTTTTATTTTTATATATAAAATAGTCCCCAAGGATATACTTTAAAGTGATAAGGGGGGGGTTGTCTCCATGTGACATACTTTATATTTATTTCAGTAAAAGTACTAGAAATAAATGATGTTTACTGGAACAATACAAAAGAACATACTTTCTTTAGAATATATTTCTAAAGATAATAGATTTATTGTTTAAAGAACAGAAAAGAGTAAAATAGGTTTCTTGCTTGAAACTGCGTAAATTACATATGAATGTAGCTCAAGATGAAACTCAGAGATAAATTCATATTAATATTACTGAGATTTATATCACAATATAAGCAATATAGGTATTTTAAGGAACGGGTCATTCCAAGCCCTAGATACCTAATGTATGAAGAATGGTATTGAAAATAGCAGAGGAAAACAATTCAACATGCAGATGTTATGATTTTATGATACTAATATGAAAAAAATGGAGCATTTGCCTTTCTGAAGAAGAATGTTTAGCCAGTAATTTCTGTGAAAGGCATAAATTGTAATCTGTCTAAAGTCTTTTCCTCCAATATATCCAAGAGTACTATACTCAACCTCTGAAGAGTAAATAAGAGTTAATTAGCCTTGTTTAATGTTAATTTACTTGTAGCAAATAGGTTAAAATGTCTGCTCTCTTTCTTTCAATGTAATAACTTACATTTGTCTTACCTAGACTCAAGACCACCCGAAGACCACCAGAGACCTCGACCAATGCAAATAACAAAGGAGTCTTTTATTTGCAAGCTCCAGGCTGGTACTCTGTGCAATTGGTAACCCATGACACTAAGAGACCCAAAGCATAGAATCAGCACAGCTTTTAGAGTATTGAACAAGTAACTTTGAGGAAGATTTACATGAGAAATTACTTGATTGATTAACATTTTAAGCAAACTAAGCTATACATATGTGATTGGCTAATATTATTGAGGTGTGATTGACAGGAAGTGTCTGGCCACTGGGTCACTGTGTCCTGCATGGCCACCCAATGTTTGCTAAATGCATTTCGAGAAAATTCCTGTGGCTTTCCCAAGGATTGTTTATGTCTCAGTTGTCCAGGAATTGATTTCCTTTTTGTGTCATTTCTGGGTCCAACCCATGGTTATTTTCATAATTCATACCTCACAAAATGGTTGCTAGCCTGTAATGGAGTTACTTAGGCCTTCATTGTGCCTCTTTAAGCTTTAAGCTCTTCACATTTCATATTATTACTGACTCTTCATACAAGCCTGAAATCACTATTTCAAAGTAACACAAACAGAAAAACAAAAATAACTTGATACAACCATCACAAATCCTAAATCATGTGACAAAAATCCACAATATCATAAATAAACCAGAGGAAGAGGATAAACAGTGGCAGAATAACAACAGAAAATTACCCTAGATTTCTCTATTGAAACAGAGATTTAGAATCCTAGAAGGTACTCCATTTCTAGAGTGTCACACTAAGTTAGGTATAATTATATATGGATACACAATTCAAAAGAATATTTTATACTGTCTTCACAAGAAAACAGAAATCTATGAAAAGTTACCCAGCCAGGAAGGTGACTGCTGTGACTGTGTTGGCCAACATATTAAAAAACACAACTGCAGTGTGGAAATGAAAGGGCCATGTGAGAAATAAAATCATGAACAGAGACACTCACATATAAACACACATAATTCACCTTACCACTGGATAGTCGGAACTTTCGTTGGAACCATTAGTATTCATTTGACAACATCTCTCCCTACTGATCTCTTCTCCTACACTTAATGGTCTAGACAAAAACCTAATTCCAGAAAAGCAAATCACAACAGAAAACCAAAGCAACACTTGGCATATCAACCAAGAAAATAGATAGTCACCTATTAAGATCATAGATCCCCCAAATTGAAGCCAAGAAATACTTCAAATGGACAGAACAAATCAGAAAAATATGACAAAAGTCATGCCAAGGGAACATAATTCACACAGTAAATAAACAGGCATTAGAACACTCAATTACCTAGAAGATAGTTTTCAAAATACATTACAAATACTGCTGGAAATTGTGATTAATGAAAAGATACAAAACCTCTACAAGGAAATTTGTGAACAAGATGAGACCAAGCAAAGATCAGCAAAATAATTCATGGAGACTCCAAACACAAAGAAAAATAAATTCTGAGAAGGCAAGAGAGTCCAAGGGAAAAATGGATGCCTAGTTAAAAGATATGAGAGAAGACACAGCTAAAACACATACCTCCCAAGTCCCCACCCAATAAAAAGTTGTAAAGAAAATCCATACAAGACCTAAAATAAAGCTTTAATAAAGAGATAGAAGCCCTAAAACAATAACCAATTGTAACACAGAGAAATCAAAGAGATAGGCTCATTCAGATAAGAGAAGCCTTTAGAACACCAAACAGAGTGTACCAAAACAGAACAAACCACCATCACGTCATAATCCATTAGAGGATCATTAGACATCAGTGAATGGATTCTTAAATCTGTCAGGAGAAAAGACTGATTATTTATGAAGGATATACAGTCAGAATAAATACAAATTTCTTAGCTGATATGGTAAAAAGGGGAGCCTCGCCTGATATATGACAAACATTAAAGGCAAACAACTACCAACCGTGAATATGGTCCTAAGCCAAACTCTCCTTTACATTAAAAGGATATATAAAAATATTTCATGACAAAGAAAACTTGAAACAATGTATCTCCACCAAATCAGCAGGATAGAAGTTAATCAAATATATCCTACACAGAGAAGATCATGAAGAACAGAAATTGGTTATATAAAATGCTCCCTACCAGTGAACAAGGTAAATATATTAAGAGTAGATTAGACACAGAGCCTAACAACAGGTGAATAACATGGCAGGACTTATGAGATATTTCACAGTCTTAACTCTCAATATCAATGGAATTAACTTTCCAAATAAAAAACAGACTATATAGTAGTATAATAAAACAAGACGCACGCATGTAGTATCTACAAGAGACACATTTTATTGACAAAAACAAACACATACTCAAACTGAAAGGCTGGAAGGAAAATTTTCAAGCAAATGAACACCATAAACAGGCCACAGTACTAACATAAGATAAATAGAATTCAAAATATAATTACTAGGAAGAGACATTATATATTGATAAAGGCACATCTGCATTAGGTGTATATATCAATTCTAAGAATCAATGTCCTGAATCCTGGAGTACCCCACTTCATCAACCAAATACTACTTAACCTAAAAACACATCGCAACACATCATTGAAATGCATGGATAGGTTATCCAGGAAAAACACAACCAAGAAACTGAAGACCTAAATAACTACATTGAACGCTACGCCTTAACAGACATCTACAGAATATACATTCAGCATCAGTATACACATTCTTCCCAGCAGCTCATGGAAGAATCTCCAAAATAGAACATATCCTATGTCACATAGAAATTCTATCCGAATTGAAAGAAAAATTATTTGAATTCCCATATCTTGTCAGACCACAACAGAATAAACTTAGAATTAAAAAGCTAAAGCAAAAAAAAATATCCCTAACCCATGAAGACTAAACAACACTTTGCTGAATGACCAGTGGGGCACTGAATACATTAGAATGAAAATCTGAAAGTTTCTGAAAATTAACAAATTGAACACACAAAATACCAACTCCTCTTCGAAACAGTAAGTGCAGTACTTAGAGGAAAATTTATAGCTCTAAGTGCCTACATCAAGCAATTGGGGAAATCTGAAGTCTGTATTTTAATTATATACCACAAAATTCTTGAAAACAGGAACAAGACTTAACCCAAAGCAGAAGACAGAAACAAATAAAAAAAATCAGAAATAACTAAACAAAGACGAACTAAAACATAAAAAGATCAGCAAAACAGAATTGGTTGTTTCAATAAATTAACAGACACCAAATCTAAGAAGAGAACTTACATAGATAGAAAGATAAATAGAAAGCCCACAGATTGGGAGAAGTTAGTTACTTGCTCTGCAACAGGCAATGGCCTTACATCTCAAATATATTTAGAGCCCCAAATGTTAACTCCCCCCAAAAACAAATCTTCAAAGAAACAACCCTCTTAATAAGTTTGCTAAAGATTTAAAGAGAGACCTCTCTGAAGAAGAAATATGAATGGTGAATTGAAACGTGAAGAAATATGCCACATTTCTGGCCATAGAAATACAAATAAAAGCAACATTGAGATTCCACCTTCCCCCAGTTTGATGACCATTATGAAGAAAACTAATAATAACAGATGCTGGTCTGGTGGAAATATAGGCAAAAGGGAATGTTACTGCACTATTGGTTGAAAAGTATACTTGTTCAAATACTCCATAAAGAAGTATACAGGTTCCTCAGAAGATCTCGCCTATGACCCAGCAATCCCACTCCTGGACATTTACCCAAATGACCACAGACAAGGCCACACTAAAGTTACTATCACAACTATGTCAATTGTAGCATTATTTACCATAGCTAAGATATGGAACCAACACAGATGCCCCTCAGTAGATGAATCAATCAAGAAAATGTCATATATACTCATAACAAAATTCTATGCTTCCATCAGAAAGAATGACATTGCCCCATTTGTAAGGAAATGGAAAGACTTGGAAAACATAATACGTCAAACAAGCCACACCTAAAGAATCATAGGCTACATGTTTTCACTCATTTAAAAAAAACTAGAATATGTCTAGGATATTCTTATAAAAGATCACAACAGCTCAATAGCTATATGCATGTCACCATAGAAAATGATGCTTATTGAAATGAGCTCCAAGAAATGGATACAAGATGATTGTATAGTGAACTGCTTTTATGTATTTCTATTTACTGTTTCCATTTTGGTTTATTCCCTGTAGTCACTGTTTTTTTATTGGGTACCCCTTGTCTTATATACAAGTTTATCTGATTTGGGGAAGGGAAGGGAAATCACAGAAACGTTCGGACAAAGATTAACCAAAGCAATAGCGATATACACTAAACACTATGTTAGAAATGAACTTACAACTTTGGGGAAATGGGATATCAGGGTTGGGGGAAGCAGGAAAAAATGAGGAAGTGGTAACACTGTAAAAAAGTACTTATTACTTATGTAACTGTGACCCACCCCTTGGAATATCATCTTCATAATAAAAAAAAAAAGAGAGAGCTGACAGGAAGCTCGGCCTGACTTCTCTGCCATGCTCCCTAGGACAATGGGTGCTATTCAGTCCACTTCTTGTGGTGGGAAGTCCACTTCTTGTCAGTCGTGGGGCTTGAACTCTGGGCCTGTGCACTGTCCCTGAGCTCCTCAGCTCAAGGTTAGCTCTCTACTACGTGAGTCATAGCACCACTTCCGGTTTTCTGGTGGTTCTGTGGAGATAAGAGTCTCACAGATGTTCCTGCCCAGGCTGTCTATAAACCATGGTCCTCATATATCAGTCCCCTGTGTACTTAGGATTATAGGCCTGACTTAAGTGTAATTCTGATGCTCTCTCTCTCTCTCTCTCTCTGTCTCTCTCTCTCTCTCTCTCCTTCTCTCTCTCTCTCTCTCTCTCTCTCAAGAACTTATTGAATGGGTGCTGGAGGAGGTGGCCCAGCATCCCCATGTGGCTGGAACCAATGTGGCCCTCTCATTCTGGTGGTGGGCTGTGGGTCAGGAGTTGTCTCGCTCAGTCTGTTGTTCCAGCTCCATGAGGTAAGCCTCTCTGTGCTCTGGCTAGACCGTGACGGTTATTCATTGTCCATCTAGACTTACTGGACTCAGTATTGTGTTCAATGACCTTTTCTAGCAAAAATTTCGGGCTAAAATTATGATACATATTTACGGAATGAAAAACTAATGCCATCTTAAGAAAGTCATTTAGGGCTCTGGGAATGTGGCTTCACAGTACGGTGATTGATTAGCATGCATGAAAACTTCGGTTCAATTCATCAGTACTACATAAACAGAAAAAGAATCACTGGAAATGGTGCTGTGTCTCAAGTGGTAGAGGGTTAGCCTTGAACAACAACAACAACAACAACAAAAAAGCTGAGGAATAATTCCCTATCACTGAGTTTAAGCCCCAGGACTGGCAAAACAACAACAACAACAACAAACATTTAGTTAGTAAATGCAAAATAAACAACTCATACTTGAAATATACCATTGCTCCTTCCATACTGATACCTGACAATAGTCCCTAATTCACGTACTTTACCTATATTAGTATACAATTTTGAAAAAAAAAAAACAAAACAAAAACTTTTGTTCATTAAATCATGGCAATTAATGCCAAGAATGTGCTTAGATGTCAGGTGAAGATTAATTCTGGAAATTCAAAGATTCCAGGCTTTTGGGTGGTCATTGCTAATCACAATCAGAAGGGTAGTATAAGTGAGATTTGGAAATCTTTTTGGTAAGTCATGGCACCAAAAAGGCAGAGGCTAATTAATAGTTTTTACAGAAGAGAAAGAATAACTCCAGATGGAAGGAATAAATGATAATAACTAAGTTATACCACAAAATGTTCTAGTGAACCATTTTTGGTTATTAAAGAACTAGTCATCAACTAGGATTATTCCTCATTGCCTTTAGCATTCCAGTAATTAGGATAATTCTTAATCTCTGTGTGATAGGTTGTATATCCTTCTATGCTGTACTTTCATACCTGAACTCCTTTGCTTTCTAAAAATCTCAGTCTTTTATATTTCTCTACGAACAATTTCTGATACTAAGTTGACAAATGCAGACAGCAAAGGATGCTAATGTAAGAGTCCCATGACACATGAATCATTAATGTAACAACATGGAAAAGGATATAAATTTATTGCTACCTCAATTTTTCTGAAAACTTGCAATGTCATCATTTGATTCAAATTTCCATTCTTTGTCTACATAGTGTCAATAAGTGCACATAAATGCAAATATAAGATGGATGCTGGTGACTCAGACCTGTAATCCTAGCTACTCAGAAATTTGAGACCACCGGATTGTGGTTCAAAACCAGCCTGGTCAGGAAAGTCCATGAGACTCTTATCTTTAATTAACCAAATGAAACCCAGAAGTGGTGCTGTACCAAAAGTGGCAGAGTGTTCAACTTGAGCTGAAGAACTGAAGGACAGGGTCCAGTATCAGAGTTAAAGACCCACGACCAACAAAAAAAGTGCAAATTTGACTTTAAGTTTCCCCAAAAGGAACCACAAAGTCAATAGTAATCTTTCCAAGTAGAAAAAATAATTCCAAAATGATTAAGTGCACCTATTATTGTTGAGTTATTTAAGTTATGGTTTCTTTTCTGGACATATTCTCTTCTTTTAAAAATTGTCAAATATTAGCTTTATAATAAACTTCATCTAATATTCCTTGGTTCAAAAGAGAAGTCCATACAGTTGAAGTCAATTGGATTTATTACTATTTCAGTTCAAAACCAACCTAGGCAGGAGAGTCTGTCTAACTCTTATCTGTAATTAAATACTAAAAAAGCCAGAAGTGGAGTTTAGGCTCAAGCAGTAGAGTACTAGCTTTGGAGGCAGGTGGACAGGAAAGGCAACTGTACAGGGACAGGGTCTACCCTCTGGATTCAAGCCCCCAAACAAGCACAAACTAAACAAACAAACAAGCAAATGAAAAAAACCACATATTTCTTTGAGACTATCCTTAAAGCGCTGGTTTGAGAAGAGGCTCCTTTTGCTGATCGTACTCACTGGATCCTGCTTTTTGGAATCCTTATTGCTGTGGAGAACTCAGGATCAGACTAAAGAATTGGGTAACTGACTCCTGCAACAGGAGAATCACCTCAGGAATGAAATATCCGTGCATAAGTCTCTTTAAAACCCCCAAATCTTTGTTCTTTGCAGGAGAACACTTTTAAAACAAATTTATTTCCTTTTATTCTATGCTGGCCTTCAAATGGCATATTGTTTCCTTTTGTTATACTCTCAACTAGGAGTTTACAGACAAGTTTTATATAAGTAAAGACACACTTGACAAAGTCAGGGACAGAGTTTCCTTCAGGCCTTGGATTCTTTTCTTGTACCATAAAAGGACAGCACAAATTACCTTGAAATTTGTCATTTCTCTATGTTCAATTCCTCTCTTGGGATCAGTTTCCACTTGCAATAACAGTTCCTTCCACTTAGTTCCAGTAACAATCTATGGTGCTGCTCCAGGTAAAATGAGTATTTTCTGGCTTCACTGAAATAGCACAAGTTATATCTTTGGACATGAGGTAACGTGTTTCAGAGATAACTTCATAATGAGAAAATATGGAATTTGCATGGCTTATAAAACCTTATTCATGTACATATGGCCATATAAGATGACGTTAAGTGAAATGGAACCCAAGATAGGGACACAACTTGCTTTTTCTTGCTTGTTATTTTTTTTAATGTATCTAACATGTAGCATGTGATTTTTTTGTTTCTCTTCTATTTTCTTCCTCCATGGTATAACCCCGATTCTCACTATATTTATTGTCAGAGACCTGCATCTTGCATATACATTTTTCTAATGTGGGGAGGGGAAGGGAAATAACAAAATGCTTAATCAAGTATACAGTATGACCTATTGTAACAATGAGTTGTACATGGCACTATGTAGAAAATTAGCTTTACAACTTGAGGAGAGGACAAGGGAGTTAGGTTGGTGGGGAGGAAAAGTATTATAGGAGAAAAACCAAAGGGGAGGTAACAATGCTTGATAGATAATGTACTCATTAACTTTCTTATGTAACTCTAGACCCTCTTTAAACCATTTTTACAATAAAAAACATGAAAAAACATCTTGGACTGATTTAAGTTCAAATTTTCTAAGTGCTCTGTAATTAAGATCAATTTTATGTGGGAAGAATATTCTCAGAAAAATTTTTGTGAGTGTGTTTTGTGCATTATTTCCCAAGTGTACATAAGTTAGCAGTAGGAGAAACAATAGGAATAATAGGAGAAAAAGAAGTTTTGTGCTTAATTATAATGGTTCAATACACTATAGAAGACACTTCAAGTAAGACAACTTTGAAACAATAAATCCAAGGCCAGTATGTAGATCTATGGGAGTGATGTAGGGAAAGCATTACTACTAAGTGGAACATGAAGGATGAGGCCACTCTTGTTTTCTACTAGATCTAAATCATGGTAGCTAATCATGCAAATTTTTAAAAAGTAGAACAGAAGAGTAATTCTGGTTCCAAAACAAGTCAGATATAAGAGCATGGACTTAACTGGAAAAAAAGGCAATGTTGAGAGAGCAGGAAATATAGTAGCAATGAGCTAGTGGATAAGGTCACATTTCTTTTTCTTTTTCAGTTTTTTTTTTTTATGGTTGTGGGTCTTGAACTCTGGGCCTGGGCGATGTCCCTCCCCTCTTCAGCTCAAGGTTAGAACTCTACCATTTGAGCCACAGTGCCAATTCCAGATTTCTGGTGGTTAATTGGAGTTAAGTGCCTCAGAAAACTTTCGTACTGGTGCTTGATCTGAACTGCAATCCTCAGATCTCAACCTTCTGAGTAACTAGGATTAAAATTTTGAGCCACCAGTACCAGGCTTAATATCACATTTCTAGCAGTGTACACTCAGGATGTGTAATGTGTATGTTCATCTATCTTTGTATGAATTCTTGAGTTAAAAATCTAGGCTACAGGTTAGACTTTACATTCACAAAAATGTTTGTAGTTTAAAACAATACTCCTGGAAAAAATAAAAACTAAGAATATAAAAGAGTCTGGAAAGTTCAGTTTGCATCCAGCCTGGGCAAAACAATCTTTGCAACACTACCTATAATTAACCAGCCAAAAGCTGCATTGGATGATGGCTCAAGTGATGGGATACTAGTTATGAACAAGAGTGCTGAATAATAGCCTGAGGATTTTGCATACATACATACAAACATTTACATGCACACAGAAGCACTTATATGTGCAAACACACATATGAAACAATTCTCAAAATGTGTAGAAAAGTTAGAAAACAATAGAAAATATGTCCTGAGTAAGACTAGAATCAAGTGATAATTTTTAATATTAGAAAGTCGTCAAGTGAACTTTCCCCCCAAAAGCATAAGACTATTACATAAGTAGTGACCAGAGATAGTAAAAGAGCCAAGTAATAATTATTAAACGGATCGGATCCATGGAAGATTGAATCAGATACCCCTGCAGGTGCATCTGAAAATGTTTATATCCTGTGTCAAATGTTAGAACATCTTTGAAAATTGTAGAGAAACAGTTTGAACAGTCAGTCGTGGATAAGATCATCAGAGAAGTTCAGAATTACTAGTATGTTTCTCGATCAAATAAACCAACAAACTATGGCAGGGCAATGCGATAAAAGTCTGGAATTCTAGCACTCAGACTAATACAGGAGATTAGAGAGTGGATTAAATAGTAATACCTTCCCTGGACTAGGTAGTATAATTTTGTTTCAATAAAACAAACCAAAGAACAAGAAAGGAATTCACAGTTGGAAGTTTGGGCAAATTTTTTCATGTTTTGAGAAGTCAAGTTTCCTATTGAAATACAACTCATATATCATCCTCAGTCATGTTTTAAATGCTCTCTTCATTACAGAATACTTCTAGATGCAAAATCGGTCATGATTCCGAACCAAAAATTTTAAAAATTTAGCATCATTCTGTTGGATTCCAAAGAAATAATGAAGGAATACAAAAGCTTAAGCCAGGAGAAACAGCAAAGTTATCTAATGTAGGACTTTGTAGACCTTACAAAATTAGAATTTAGATTTAAAATAAATATCTTTTGCTTGTAATTTCATATTCTATAGGATACTACAAAATACTTTTTAAGTAGAAGTTTTAATTTACCAATTCACAAATGATTCTGGCATTCTATTTGTCTAGAATATTCTTTCAAGAGAGTTGTAATTAGGACTTAGTTTATAGATAATTCCAACAGTAGATGTATAACATGATAATGTGAATAATCTAGAAAAAGTTGACAATAAATGGATGGTATTAATTTATAAATTTAGAAAAAGAGCCATGTTTTGTGACTTTTGTGTAACATGGTATGAAGAGAATTATTGTTTGAAATCTTTTTTCTTCTACCTGTACATAACATAGGAAGAAATTTCCTTAATTATATATCTCTGTATACAATGAGAAAAATACTAGGTTTGGGGTTTGTTTTCATTTTGTTTTTGTTGTTTTGTTTGTCCTAGGGCTCGACGTCTGGGCCTGGGCACTGTCCCTGAGCCTGTTTTTTGCTCAAGGATACTGCTCTACCACTAGATCCTCAGTGCTACTTGTGTCTGGCTTTTCCTGAGCAGTTTATTGGAGATAAGAATCTAAGGAACCTTCCTGGCTGGGTGGGCTTTGAACCATAATATACAGATCTTTCCCTCTTGAATATCTATGGTAGACGAAAAGATAAGTATAAATAATATTTTCAAGTTTTCTGATCTCAAGAATACCACTTGACGAAAAACGATGCAGCAAAATTTAGTGTAGTGTTCTTTCAACAATGAAAAGGGTATAACATTAACAGAATTGTAGAATTTTTTCACAATAGTGATAAGCTAGTCATGCTGTGAATTTAGGGAATTTTAAGGTGCAGCTTACAAGGTGGAAACTGTTGGGCTAGAATGACTTTACTGCATAAAATTTTGCTATTGATTGTCATTGAAATAATAGCTTACTATGATGAACAAATGTTTACTCTAGAGGAATTAATTATTATAGATACTTCATAGTTTTATCTTCTACCAGAATGTGGCTAGTTTCTCTGTTGACATTTAAATATGTAATGACCCATTGGAAATTGCATCTCTTGCAGAATTAGATAAAATGCGTACAGGCACTGTTTTAAATATCTCTGGTATGGCATACTCAGAATTTAAAAATGAGTAGTTAGTAGAACACATATATTCTGTCCTCTTAACAAATATTCAGTTTTAATAATTAGGAGTTTTCAGAGAATTGAACTATTTTTTATTTAATATGAGGCAATATTAAAATAATGTTTTTTAAAAAAATAATGGCAAGTATATTCTGTAAAGTTTGTATAGTTTGATAGCATTCAAGTTGATGACCATCTGAAAAAGAAAGGGGCAATTAATTCAAATTAGAAGCCAAATATTGTTCATTTTTAAAAAAAATGTAATACACATAGAATATCATTTACTATAGAAATATAGTGAAATTATATTTTATGTAGCTTATTTTTAAGTTTAATTTTATTGTCAAGGTGGTATATAGAAGGTGTTGCAGTAATTGTAAGGTAGTGAATATCTAAAAGTCGAACTTTTTATGCCCTCCCTCATTTTTCTCACACTTTTACTTCACCCCAATATCCCTCACAAGTTGTAATGTGAATATCCTACATGTTGTCTTGTGAGTATTGCTATTGCATTGGTTTGCCCTTTGTCCTAAAAGAAATCACATAGTACTGTAAAAACAATAACCACAAAGAAAAACCTCTCTTTCCATGTCTAGGAGTTCATTTTGCTCAGCATCCTCTTATATGGTTATATATACATAACTATTGAGCCGTTCTGCTCATCCGCTAGGACTATCTTAGCCATTACCTAATTATTACACATGAGGAAAACCATGGAATCTGTTTCTTTGTGTCTTGCTTATTTTTCTTAGTAGGATTTTTCCAAGTCTTTCCATTTCCTTATTAATTGGAAGCATAGAATTCCACCGTGTGTGTGTTTAATGGATTTGTTCATCTTCTGAGTGGCATATTGGTTTAAATCATGATTGCATGTAAGTATCATTAGGGTCATACAAAAATGACAGATGCCACCTCCCCAGATATACTAAAATCACGATTTCTAAGTAAGATAGTTTTTGATGGTGGGACAAGTGTTGAGATACCTGAATAAGTCTAATGTATTTCTTGCACTGAGTTAGGCAGGAAGACATCATATAGGATAAAAATGCTAGTGACAAAATATTCCCTTGAGAAAGATTTAGGAGGCTTCCAGAAATATGAAGAAATTCAGATAATTTTGAAGAATTTAGAAATGCAAATTCAAGTATGTCTCTTTAAATAAAAACTATGTAAGTGGAAGGGCAAAAGAAGAGGAAGAGAAGAAATAACTGACAGCAGATCATTGTTCCAAGTTAGAGTATAAGAAGAAATAATCTATAGCTTCCCAGTTAAAAGGAGACCAATATAATACGTCCCACTTAATTTAGGTACATGCAAAATATTTACTTGGCTTTTTCCTACTTTAATGCTCCAAAATAAAGACTTATAAGAAAAGTTATGTGATTGCCATTACTTCAACCAGAACACTAATTGTGATGAGCCCTCTTTTTATCACATTGCACTTGGAAAATAGTCCATAAGTTGAAGATGTTGTGGCTGATTAGAGTCAGAGTTAGGGGCTTCTACTTGTACAATTATCCCAAAATAGTTTAAAGCAGTTTTTCCCCCAAGATATCCAACTGCATTGTCTGAAGCTGTACAGTGAACACACCCTCAAATGTGAGTACGTTATTTGAAATTATATTTCAGCATTTCCTTGGCACATTCTACTTTGTGTCTTTATCTTTTTTGCACATACCTTTTGAGTTCATAGTTGCTCTATTTCAATTTCATCTTTATAAACTACTAATAAGAACATTGTTCAACTACCACTTCTTGTTTGCACACACCCAGTGTATGTATCAAGGTACTTTGTCTATGATAAACAATAGGGTAGTACTCACTCTCTGAGGAAAAAATTGCACAGTATAACCCTATGCCCACATTAGAGGGTGTAGAATTTAAAGCAGTTTGGACAAACAGTGATATTAGAAGTGAAAGCCTCCCTAGGGAAATTTGCTTGGAGCTCATTAGTTTTCCCAGGAGAAATATAAATATCCACAAAATTTGGAGCTAATTAGTAAGTAATCAATTTAATACTAGATCCTAGAAGTTGTGTTAATTCAAGTCACCATTGTATTATTGTTATATCAGAATTCTTCCCTATTTGCCAATGTGTATGAGAAAATGAAAGATTTGGATTAAATGGTGAGGTTAATGTCTGAACTCTTCCATTCAATAAAAGCTTGAAGTTTATTATAGCACTTCCTACATATAAGAATTTGTGGCAGGGGCTGGGAATGTGGCTCAGTGGTAGAGTGCTTGCCTTGCATGCATGAGGCCCTGGGTTCGATTCCTCAGTACCACATAAGCAAAAAGAAAAAAGCCAGAAGTGGTGCTGTGGCTCAAGTGATAGAGCGCTAGCCTTGAGCTGAAGAGCTGAGGGATAGCGCCCAGGCCCAGAGTTCAGGCCCCACGACCGGACCCCCCCCCCCCCCAAAAAAAAAAGAATTTGTGGCAGGTTGATTGACAGGGTTACTTAAGCATGGAGATATCCCTAACAAGAATTAGATTTCAATAAGGTATATGGCAGTTATGATTTGTTAATGTTTATTGAGGCATTTTCTGTTATAAAGAAGAATCAATTCAAGGAGTCTTCAGTCACATCAGTAAAGCTGTATGTTTAACCTAATACTTGGTGTTACTTGTCCTACATTTGTGATGATTAGGCTGATAAGATATCCAAACAATATTTCAATAAAATCCCAAACTGATGTGGATACATGAATCACTCACTGGAACTGTAGGACAAATTAGGCTTGTCTGTGCTGTAGTTCAATCTCTAATCTCCTGTCTAAACAGTCTTGAAACATATTCACAAAATACCTCTAAGGAAAGTTTATGAGAGTTATAACTGTATAATTCTTCTAAGGTCAGGATAAAAGCATTTGTTCCCAGCATTTAAAATCAACAGGATCTGTTGAATTCATGGATCCAAAATTTTATAGCTTCACATTCATATCACAAAATTTTATCAATATGACTTTCACCAAAACACTGTTCTTATTGAACTTATCTATGTCCTTTTACTTTTCAAATCCAAGTAGAATATTTCCTTCAAAATATTCCTGCAAATTCTTTCCTTCCTTTACTTCTGTAAATCTGTGTTTATTTCTTGTTTCCTTATTTATCTCTTTCATCCAATCTTGTCCACACTGGTGCTCACATTGCTCACACTTGTGTCAGAATTTTCCTTTTCCTCCTCACTTTAATAATGCCCCCGATTTTATTATTCTTTTGCATATTCAAGGTCGTGGATATTTTGATGATGTCTAAACAGACATATATTTGCATCTCTTTAACATAAACCTTAGAACTGAGAGTTTTTTTCTCTAAGTCCATATTTTCCATCTGTAGTCCTTTTCACCAAGAATATAACTAACAGTTGCCAGTCAGAGATGTGGATGCATTTTAGATTTCTTCTTACCTTTCTTTTTACCTTTCTTACCCTCCCCTTAGATAAGATGAATGATTAAGATTTTCTCAGTTTCTGTCACTAATGCAATTTCTATGTACTCCTTTTTATGCCCATGACACCAGCCTGTTACAAGTATTCATCACTGGTAAACTAGTCCTAAAACAACCGCTTACAAATTATGCTTTTTTTCCCCAGAGTCTTTTCATATTGGTCCTCTCCATCACCAAATTACTCTCTTTGTAAGCACACAGAGTGAAGAGCCCAGACAATAATTCTAGTATCATTATTTACTCACTACATTGACTGTTTGCCTTACATTTCTCATCTGTAAATGGATGTAATCTACCAGAAATATTGAAGAATATTTGTTGACTTCTAGAACAAGAAAAAAAAGTGAAGAACCCTTACATTTTCCACTTTAGCTTACAAATAAGGAAAGAGTCAAATTTAGTTTGTTGGTATGAAGTGAAAAGTTGTTTTATGCAGAAATAAAAATAAATTTTAGCACCTGGCACTACGGCCTATGTCATTTTGTGGTAACTTCAGATATGTAAATGGTATTATGTAAATTGTGTCACGTGTTTATAGCTGTACTGAAGGACATACTCTTAATAAATTATTAGAAACATTTGTTATTGAATATTACCTATAAGACAATGTTATTTGAATTAATCACACTGAATTGAACACTATATCTTAGTCCATCAAAATGTGGAAGTAAAAAATTTTATTTATAAGAACACAATACCAGCAAGAAAAGTGAGTATACATTAGAGAGACTGCAGGAATAACATTAGGGTTTTTACTGTCTCTACCTATTAATGTAATTTTATTTCTTGGTATAGAAACTCTCCTCTTGTTATTGTTGTATGTAATCCAATTCAGTTTATTATTATAACTATGTATTCAATGTGGGAACACTAGCTTCAAAGAAGTGTAAAGTTTTTTTTTCCTTTTCAATCACCTTATCATTGTCAGGCTACACTGTGGTCATCATCATCATCTTCATCAAAATTATTATTAGCATCATAAGTACTAATTAATGGAAATCTTATATGTGCCTATGATTTTGCTATTATTTTTCTTTTGATTAATATTTTTAATGGTAACACTGTGCATGCATCCATATTAAAATTTTGAACAAATAAAGAAACAAAAAAAAACTAAACCATATCAGGTAGCTTGACTATGTATTTATAACAAATTATGGAATAGATTTTTGAAGCATTGCTAATTCCTAACCAGTATGAATTAACTTCCTCTCTTCCCCTCACTACAAACAAATATTTAAGAGTTTGGACAGAACTTTTTCAAGTAATATACTATAATATTACTACAAAGTCATATGTGTATCTAAAATTCCCTTGAAAGTAAAAGCTCTACTTTCTATTGAAATATTAGTTATTTTATTCTAGGAAACTTTTAGAAAAATAGACTGTATATCTTTGAAATGTAAAAGGTCAAAAATAGTAGCAAAAAATAGAGTGAGTACGTCTTCAGAAATATATGTGTAAATATATATATATTAATGTTATGTGTAGAATGAAATTTTTAGAAATTGTCATCAGAAATATATACATATCTAAATTTATGGGTAGAATGATGTACACTATAGTGAAACAAAAATCTTAAAACATAATTAAAATAAAAAGTACATCAAAAAGTGCCAGTGACTCACTCTTATAATTCCACCTATTCTGAGTAATGAGATCTTAGAAATGTGTTTGAAAGTTGCCCAGACAGAAAAGTATTTGTTAGATTCTTATCTCCAATTAACCACTAAAAACATGAATTAGCTCTGTGCCTCAAGTTGTAGATTGCTCTCCTTGAAGATAAAAAGGCTTAGGGATAATGCCCAGGCCTTTCAAAAAACAATAACAAAAATAACAAAATGTATCACATTAATTTCACAAAAGCATCTTTTAACTTCTGTGAACCTTTCTTAGAAACATGAATACAAGCCGCTGGAAAATGTTAAGTAAAAAGTATAGAATATTTACGTTTATATTAAAGACGTGACTATTTAGATTGTTTAAGATATTTTGGTAATGATTAGGAATTAAGAATAATGATGGGTAGTTAATATATTGGGACTGGTTTGTTATTCTATTTTATGATATTTATAATGATTATATTAAATTACTCTTGCTTTATATTTGAATTATAATAAATGATAAACATTTTTAAATGTTTCCAATGGAAAGCAATATCAATTCTTACGTAATTTCAAAGCAATTGAGAAAATTATTCCACGGCTGGTTTGCTTTAAGACTATATTTCTTTTCTTGTTCTAGTTTTCATATGTACATAGAAATTAAAATTCCAAAATTTCAATGGATGTTGGCATTCAGGAACATCTTCATAGATACTAGTATTGGAGTCCCTTAAGTGGAATTGTTTTATTTCATTTGTTACTTTCACAAATAAATCAAGATGATAGTGTATTTTGTTTCTTTTCACTGCCATTGGCTCTTATCTTGAGAATACTTTTTCCCTAGCAAAGTAGAGAAAAACAATTGGATTGACCAAGTAACATATGGCTTTCATAAGATGGAGATGCATAGATTTGTGTCTTCTGTCATTTGCCAAAAGTTTCTTCCAGAAAAGGTTATCAATTATTTATAAGTGTTGCTTAATTCCTAGGTATTCCAGTTATCACATACACTTTTTGATTTAGTTATCTCTGTATAAACTTAAAATAAACAATTAAAAATACTTAAAATGAACAGAAATCATATTATTGTTTTAAATGTTGCAGTTTACAAAGTTTATAAGCAAACACAGAAAATATCTTCTTGCGTATTCTACATTTTGTGTGAAGTATTTTAACAATAGCTTTTTTTTTTGCTGACATGTAATTCACCTCAAATATATTATCTCCTTTTATTGTATGCATTTTAGTGATTTGGAAGTGAATTGCACAATCATAGGTTTTCCAAGCCTAAAATTTTTTCACAAATTTGCTTTTCTTCAAATAGAAATGCTGTAAATTTTAGAACAGACATTAAAGTAGATATAAGATTTATTTACAGGAATTTGTCCAGCATACATCCTCGATAGTGATCCTTTTCAAAATTTGGTTTTGGGGATTATTTTTCAGGGTCTCACACAAAGTATTCAAGTGCAATCTCAATGAACTACATTCCCTGTCCAAACAAGTTTTTTACTTCTCTTTAATACATACATAGACGTGTAATGGATAGAACCTATTCAATTCTCTTTGACCTTTTGAAAACTTGCTTGCTTTAATGATTGAAGTATTATACAAATTCATTTGCTATGTGGAGTATATCAATTTCTCTACAAGTGCATTGCTATATTTTGTGTCACCTTTTTATATTATAGTCCTACTAGTGAGTTTTCTCTTTATTATTTCTTGGATACTAAAGAGGAACTTATTTTATATGCTCCTACTATCTACATATATTCTTTATATTTTGGGAAAAGTTATATAGAATTAGAAGATATAAAAATACTTAGACTCAGAATCATTGTAGCATTAACATTGTAGCATTAACAATTATGTGTCTTCTATCTGTTAGATATTTTTTCACTTCTGTTATATTGTCCTTTGAATTATGAAAGACTATAAGTTGATATTATCCAGATTATTCTTGCTTTTCTGTACCCACTAATGCTTTCCATGTCATATTTTAGAAACTTTTACTGATCCAATGCCATGAATTTTTATGTTTATGTTTTATGTTTTTACATCTCACATTTAGTTTGATAATCATCTTCTATTTAAAAACTTCAAATTTTTGTATAAGGATTGAGGTAGTAGTCTAAGAAATTTTTTTAAATAGAGGGAGGCAATAGTGCCACAACAACCATTTAAAATTCTATTTTTATTTCATAAAGTCATGGCATCCTTTTCAAAATCTATTGACCATAAAACTGAGATTTTTATTGTGAAAATACCATACAGAGGGGTTACAATTACACAACAGTATTAACCAAAGCATGCTATTTGCAGAGGAGTATTTAAAAGGTGTAATTTCTTATAAAATTGAACTTTTAATCCAACAAAATTAATACCAGGAATTTATCACTTGAAAGATGTGAACGGAAGTCAAAGGGAAGGAATAAAGAGAGTTATGGAGGAAGAGAGTGAAGGCGTAATATTCAATGCAGATAGTATGAAACTAGAAAACATGAAAGTGGGGTGAGGTTTGGAAGGGTATAAGAAAGTTATTAAAGATCCATTGTACTTATAAACTGATTTGTGGAATGGAAATTCCTTTGAACAACTATTTAATAAAAATATAATTAAAAACAATGGAGACATCTGATCTTCAACTGTATTCCCTTAAACCATGAATCAATATAATAGTTTCCTCCTCAGAAATTTTCTTTGCAGGTATTTTCCTCATAATGTCAGAAAACTGACCAATGCAATGAATATCAATATATCACATTGCCTATTGTAAATAGACACAATATAAAAATCACAGTAAAATTTTTAGACTTCATCACATGAAATAATAACAGGTAGAAAGTATCAAATGATGAATTATAGTTTTTCCAAGTACTTTACCTATGGTATCTAACTTAATCCTCACAATAATCCCATAAAGTGGAACTACTTCCATTTTTAATTCTCAGATGATGGTATTGACGTCTTCAGAATTGGAATTACTAGTACAGCATTGCACACATGGTAAGTGTTAGCCTGAGGCCCATCTTCTGCTGTATCAAATAACCTCATTTTATTTTATGACTAAAATACCAGCACTTAGTCTACTAATTCTAGGAAAATTTCCCAGAATTATTGTGTACACTCTAATTATATTTGACTTTATCTTTGTTAGAAAATAGGTAGCTATAATATGAAAACTCCAAGTTCATAAACAATTTATACATTACTGGTGAAAGGAACTGCTAAAGTATAACATTCTTGATTTCTAGCTCAAAATAGTAGAAATCATAATCTATTCCTTCACTCAACACTGCACTGCCTGGAGATCCCATTTCTGTTTAACACAGTCATACCGAAAGAGTGTCCTGCCCAATTCCTGATGGAAACAGACTGCAGGTGTTATGGACCAATCATTTCCACATTGTAGCTCACCTAGGTTCTTTACCATTAGAAGTATTTTGATTGCTTTTTATACCAAACATTCTGAGAGAAATATACTACTTTAAAATGTTATTAAAGCAAGACTGATATAAAAATCACCTTTGACCCCAGATAAATATTTTACCTTTCATATACCCCAAAATGCCGTCTGAGCTATCATTAATGTTAGCAACAAGGGATTAAAAATCATAGACACCAAGACCGAAGCATGAATTAAAGACTCTCCAACTTGTCCATACAATTGGTTTAAAAAGTCATCAATACTACTGCATTTTTAAATTTTTCTTGTGAAGATTCAATTATAAACTATTAACAGTTGAAAATAACTCATTTTCTTGGGAGTAGGACACAAAGCACAAGATTAATCCTAATCATTTTAAAGGACCTTTATTTATACTACAAATTCACTCCCATAACTACAATGATACGAAAAATAACTGAAGTACAGAAACACAAAGGAAGTAATTTAACTGCATCATCTACATTCAATGGACTGTGTTAATAGAAAACAAAGTTAAACTAATAATTAGCTTACCAAATTCACTTACATTCTTTTATTCTATTTCATTTAGTTTCATAAAAACTGGATTTTCATAAGATGATGCATAAAAAGCCTATATACCCACATACATTTTCAGATCTTAACAATATTTATTTCAGAAATGTCTTTAGCTCCATAGTGAATGAACTGAAATAATACTAAAATATTCAAAGGGTTTTCAGAAATTGCAAGACTCACTCTGGGATGTTATTCATATTGGAAAAGATATTCAAAAAGCCTTATTTGTTAAGTTGCCATAGTTAATCCCACAAAAGAGCCATTAGCCCTTTGCATGTACAAAACAACTTCAGATACATCCACTATCTAAAGATGACACATGCTTTTGGTTTGTTTGTTTTTGAAAGGAATAGCTAACAAGCATATCAATAATACTAATTTTCAGTCAATATGATGGGATATTCAAACTTGATAAATATTGGGTTGATTACCTCTTAGTGTGAATAGATATGATCTTACAAAGAAAGTTATTTTCAACAGAAAGCCAGAAAGAGTTTATCCACTTTGTGTTTCACGGGAATAACCAGAGAGCAATACCTATTTGGTCCAGTTGGTCAAACTTACTCCATGAGCATATGTTAAAAGTATAACAAATTTAAGAAGTCAAATACATATTTTGTTCCGACAATCATCTTCCAGCACTAATTTACTACCTAAATATGTCTGAATCTTCTCACCTAACATATAATAAGAGCTGAAAGCGTTCTCTTTCATCTAACTTAATATTGTAAATCCTTTGATTCTGATGATATTATTTGACAAATAAAATGTACAAAAGGGTGGTCCAACTGAAATGACATGACAGAATACTGATACATAAAAACATTGCAACAAATTTAGCTCTTTTCAGCCTCACCCTGTCCACATTGGCAAGCAACATTGCAACAGCACATGCACACATATACAAATACACACATATGCACACATGTATACACACCTATACATGCATGCTAAATTCAAGGTTTATTGTTCAAAAAAAGTTAAAATAAAAAATTAATGATTAGTACAAATGATAATTTGCCTTACTACAAAATAATACACAATCCAGTCACCACGGATGTTACATTTTACCTGCCTATCCACATGTGACCACTTAATTTATATTTAATTACTTAATTAACTAATTAATTCAATCATTTGTTTGGTGCTAATACTAAGGCTTGAACTCAGGGCCTGTCTCTGTCCCAGAATTTGTTATTTTTTTGTTTTAGTTTTCTCAAGGATATCATTTTACTGCTTGTACCACAGCTCCAGTTCTAGCTTTTGTTGGTTTATTTCAAATCAGAATCTAATGGACTTTTTTTTGTTTGGTCTGGTTACAAACCACAATGCTCAGACTTCATCTTTCTGATTAGCTAGGATTAATGACATGAGCTTCTATTTTTCCTCTATAGTTATCTAATGCACATACTTAGATAGTAATTTAAAAATGAGAGTATAGAAGCAAGATGTACAGTGATGATACTGTCCTGTCAGAAATTCAAGTTAGTAATGTAAATTTCTTCTTAAGAACACACACAAAAAATACCATGATATAGTATAAGAGAACTCACAATTGGACATATGAGCTTTAAGACCTTTCTAATAGATCCATTATTTATTGGTACCCAACATTAGAAAAAAATGTATAATGTAGTACTAAAATAGAAGTCCTTTACTACTTACATTCCTTGTTTTTTTAAGACACTTGTTTTCATCTAAAAAAGTAGGCCTGTCTATTGTCTTCATGTGGTTTCAATGATTGAAGGTGCTTAATGAGAAATCAAAATGTATTAGTAGTCCTTTGCTATCAATTAAATCTCACTTTTTCTTTTGGGAGAATATAATGATCAAAGAAATAGTTGAGAATCAGCAAGCAATTGTTCAGAATCATGCTTCCAGTGCAAGTGGATCAACAGTAAGTAATCCTCAATATCATTTTCCACAAAGTTTTGTCACAGATACAATCGGCCTGCCTTCTCTTGCTGCTTTCATAGCCTGGACCTATTCCTTCATTGTACATGAAAAGTGTGATTCAACTGATTTCATTCAGATCTGTTCCTAGAATTATCAAGGATTTAGATTCTTGTCTGCAATATGATTAAACCTATGTCTCTTCATGTAGGCTGCTAAAAATGTATTTACCAAATTCAAGTAAATACATAAATTCTATTTCCATCTTTTTAAAACATAAAATTGTGCTTGCTCTATAAATTGATCAGAGGCATGCATTTGTGGCTATCTAGGTCATTGCAATCTGTCTCTCTTCCTCTCTCTTTAATGTTTCTCATAGATAATAGGATTGCTTTATAATTATCGTAATTTATTTTGCTTTTATATTTTTGGTTGCATCATTTTACTTTCTGCTCTGCCATTTCCCAAATCATTTATATAGAAGGCATTATTTCATCTTTTCTCATTCCTAGAATAAGCTGCACATGAAGACACCACTGGTCCTTATTTTCAGTCTGTATCTTTGAATACGGAGGAAAATCTTTCCTCTGCTTCCATCAATTCCCTACTCTCCAGTTAGAATAATTTCGAATAGTAAAAATGTAAAAAGGGAAAATAAATCATGGTGAAAAAACAGATGCAGAAAATTCACCGGATTTTTCTGAACAGTTCAACTAACTTGAACTATTAAGGAAATACTTGGACACCTCATTCCCACTGTCACTCAAAGTCTCTGGTTAGGCAATTCTGATGAAGACGAGGAATATGATGAAAAAGTGAGGAATGGTATCAATTGCAAGAAAAAATGGAGAAAGATCCATGCAACTTTCTTCTTTTGGCTGCTGAAAATAATCAGGTTATTACAGTGCGGAGACTACTTTCCAAAAAGGCCACTCATGTGAATACTAGGGATGACAATGAGTATACACATATTCATCAAGAAGTCTACAGTGGACACTTAGACACTGTCTGTGAGTTGGTGGCTGAAGCGGCAGATATTCATGCAATAACTGTAGGTGGCTGGACAACCCTGTGCAGTGCTTATATGTGGAATAATACTAGAGTGGCTTTTTTCTTACTTCATCATGATGGAGATACCAATGGGCCCCCTTGCATCTTGCTGATGGAAGTAGAGATAGCAAAGACATGTTGGATCTGCTTCTGTTGAACCATTATGTCAAATCAGGTCTGAAGAACAACTTGGAAGAAACTGTATTTGATATTGCCAAAAGGATAAGTATGTATCACTTCCTCTTTGAAGATTTGGAAGGCTGTCCAAATTGCTCTCCTAAGTCATAATGGTTCGGTTAAGTTTCTTAAATTTCAAAAATGCCATTTCATTCTGTTTCCATACAAAATATTTTCACAATCCAACTAACAATAGCTTGCTGCAACAATTCATGGATTCCATGGAAGTCTTCCAAGTCAATTGCCTTACTTTGATGTCAAAATGTATTCAAGAATTAATTGTATATATCTATAATGATTTCTGGAGAGTTTTTGCTTTTTTATTGTAATTAAGTGGTTACATAATTTCCCTAATTTCACAGTATTGTGGTTTATTGACATTCAGTTAAAATCACAAACACATTCTAACATTTCTGGAGAAAATTGTCTATCACAGTCTATAACATTTATGAGTTCCATGAGCTTTGCGATACTGTTATTCCTTCCATATTGGTTGGTATGTACATTTATTTTGTTTTGCATAACATCAGCTGTTCCCTTTTTCCCACTTGTTCCCTCCCTTCTATCCCTGCCATTAACTTGCTTAGTTCATTTTGGTCAATGTCCAGTGCAACTAATGGATTTTTCCCTGATTTCCTCTAGTTCTATGTCATCTTCCTGGTTCCCCTTCATTGTACACGTATATACCATACATGTGATCAGCAGCATGGGGTTATTTAGTAGAGATTTGACCAGATGAGTGAAAGTCCTTTGTTTCCAAAGTCCTGTTAAATATGTCATATTACCTAACATTTTGGTTTTAACATCCACTTATCAGGGAGACCATGTACTGTTGGTCTCAATGCTCTTGGCTTCTTTGCTCAACATGATCACCTTCTAGCTCCATCCATTTCCCTGCAAATGCCATTATTTTGTCATTTCTAATGACTGAATAATATTCCATTATGAATAGATACCACAATTTTGGGATCCATTCATCTGTGGTGGGACATCTGGGTTGTTTCCATATCCTGTCTATTACAAACAGTGCCGCAATAAACATGGAGGTGCGTGTGTCCTTGTATACTGGTTCCTGTTGTTCAGGATGGATGCCTAGAAGTGGTATGACTGGGTCATAAGGGAGGTCAATATTTAGCTTCCTTAGGACTCTCCAGACTGTTTTCCAAAGTGGTTGTATAAGTGTACATTCCCACCAGCAGTGTAGTAGGGTTCCTCTTTCTCCGCATCCCCTCCGGCATTTGTCATTGGCTGACTTGAGGATGTGGGACATTCTGACTGGGGTAAGGTGGTATCTCATGGTTGTCTTTATTTACATTTCCTTTACAACCAGGGATGGTGAACATTTCCTAATGTGTTTTTTGCCATTTTTATCTCTTCTTCTGAGAAGTCTCTCTTTAGTTCCCTTTCCCCTTAAGTAATTGGTTGTTAGGTTTGGGAGGGCCTGCTTTCTTGAGATCCCTGTATATACTGGATATTAACACCTTGTCGGATATATTGCTGGTAAGTAGTTTTTTGCAATTAATTGGTTGTCTTTCTAGCTTGGTTGCGATCGCTATAGCATTACAGCTATAGCTTTGCTATAGCTTTTTATTGTAAGGTAGTTCCATTTGTCATGTCTCACTCCAATTTGTTGTGAGCCTGAGACTCTGTTCAGGAAATTCTTTCCTGTGCCTATAAGTGCCTATAAGTTCAAGTGTCTCTCCTACTCTGCCTGCAGTGGTTTCAAAGATTCAGGTTTAATGCTAAGATCTTTAATCCATTTTGAGTTAATATTGGTGTATGGTGATATGCTGGGGTCTACTTTTATTC
Organism: Dipodomys spectabilis; assembly: GCF_019054845.1. Taxonomy (NCBI): domain Eukaryota; kingdom Metazoa; phylum Chordata; class Mammalia; order Rodentia; family Heteromyidae; genus Dipodomys; species Dipodomys spectabilis. The sequence goes on from NW_024871148.1 coordinate 322,606, forward strand.
TTCTTCATGTGGCCACCCAGTTTTCCTAGCACCAGTGGTTGAAGAGGCTGTGTTTCTTCCATTGTCTGTCTTTGGTTCCTTTGTCAAATATCAGCTGACTGTAGGCATGTGGATTTATTTCTGGATCTTCTATTCTATTCTATTGGTCTTCGGGTCTGTTTTTGTGCCAGTACCATGCTGTCTTTGTTATTATGGCTCTATAGTAGAGTTTGAAGTGCTGCATGGATATCCCTCCCATGTTGTCTTTATTCTCTAGAATTGTTTTGGCTATTCTAGGTCTTTTGTGGTTCCATACGAATTTTTGGACTGTTTTCTGTATTTCAGAGATGTACATCATTGGGATTTTAATAGGAATTGCATTGAATTTGTATATTAATTGGGGCAGTATTGCCATTTTCACTATATTGTCTACCTATCCAACAACATGGGAGGTCTTTCCATTTCCTAGTGTCTTCTGTAATTTTTTTCTTTAACTTTTTATTGTTTTCATTAAATAGTTCTTTTACAACTTTGGTTAGGTTAATTCCTAAATATTTTATTTTAGGGGAGGTTATTGTGAATGGTGTTTCTTCCTTTATTTCCCTCTCTGCTTGTACATTGTCAGTGTACAGGAAGGCAACTGATTTTATTGGATTGATTTTTGTATCCTGCTACATTGCCGAAGTGATTTTTGATTTCTAAGAGTTTGGGGATGGAGTTTTTGGGATTGTGAAGGTATAGTATCATGTCATATGCAAAAAGGTATAGTTTAATTTCTTCTTTCCCTATGCATATCCTTTTAATGTCTTTTTCTTGCCTTATTGACCTGGCTAAGTTTTCCAGGGCTATATTGAACAGGAGTAGACACAGTGGGCATCCTTGCCTTGTTCCTGATTTTAAGAGAATTGGTTGTAGCTTTTCCCAATTAAGTATAGTATTAGCTATTGGTCTGTCATAAATGGCTTTTAATGTTTTAAGAAATGTTCCTTCTATTCCTATTGTCTCCAGAGCTTTTAGCATGAATGAATGTTGAATTTTAACAAAACCGTTTTCTGTATCTGTGGAGATAATCATATGATTCTTGACCTAGGCTCTGTTGATGTGTTGGATTATATTTATTGACTTACGTATGATAAACCATCCCTGCATCTCTGTGATGAAGCCTACTTGGTTTTAGTGTATGTATTTTTTTTATGTGTTTCTTGATTCTGTTAGCTAGAATTTTGTTAAGGAACTTTGCATCTGTGTTCATCAAGGAAATTGACCTGTATTTCTTTTTTTGTTGGGTCTTTGCCTGGTTTGGGGATGAGTGTGTTACTGGTATCATGGAATGAGTTTGGGATAGCTCCCTCCTCTGTTTCTCTGAAGAGCTTGAGGAGTATAGGTATTATTTCTTCTTTAAAGGTCTTATACAATTCTGTTGTGAATCCATTTGGTCCTAGGCTTTTTTTTCTTTCTTTTTAATTTTTTTATTATTTTTTACTGTGAAAATACTGTACAGAAGGGTTGCAATTACATGGGCAAGATAATGAGTATATTTCTTATTAAGCATTGTAGCCTCCTCCTTTGTTTCCCCTTCCCATCTCTTCCCATCCTCCCACCGCCCACCCACCCAATCCTCTCCCCACCACCAAAGTTGTAAAGTTCGTTTTCTTCATGACAACTTGTACTTATTGTTGCAATGGGCCGACCTGTATCCTTATTTAAACGACTTGTTTTTCCCCTTCCCCTCCACAAATTATAACGACATGAAAACAGTGAAAGCAGGGGTAATACTGTGGGTGAGGGACATAAAAGGAACAAAGAAATGATCTTATTAATGTGTTAGAAACAATCACGTGAAAGAAATAAACATTTGAATACATATCTTAGGGTTCATTTTCCTAACATCAACTTATCTGGCATTTTCTGCTTGACTCATACATATACTAGATATTGAAAATAAGGGAAACCATGGGACCTATGATTCCTTGGGCTTGGCTTACTTCACTTAATATATATTTTCCAAGTCTTTCCATTTCCTAACTAATGGGACAATGTCATTCTTTCTGATGGAGGCATAGAATTCCATTGTGTATATATACCACATTTTCTTGATCCATTCATCTACTGAGGGGCATCAGGGGGGGTTCCATATCTTAGCTATAGTAAATAATACTGCAATAAACATGGTTGTGCTGGTAGCTTTAGTGTGGTCTTGTTTGTAAACATTTGGGTAAATGCCCAAAAGTGGGATTGCTGGGTCATTGGGGAGCTCTATGTGGAGTCTTTTGAGGAACCTCCATACTACTTTCCAAACTGGTTGAACAAGTTTACACTCCCACCAACAATGACAATGAAGTAAGGTTCCCTTCTGTCCACATCCCCTCCAGCATCTGTTTTTGTTAGAGTTCTTGATTTTGGCCATATTAACTGAGGTGAGATGGTATCTCAATTTTGTTTTGATTTGCATTTCTTATATGGCTAGGGAGGTTGAGCATTTCTTCATGTGTCTATTGGCCATCCTTCTTTCTTCTTCAGAGAAGTTTCTCTTTAAGTCTTTAGCCCACTTATTTATTGGGCAGTTGTTTCTTTGAGGATTTGTTGTTGGGGGATTTAATTTTTTGAGTTCCAAGTATATCTTAGATATGGGACCCTTGTCCGTTGTATGGCTAGTGAAGATCTTCTCCCAATCCGTGGGCTTTCTATTGATCTTGCTAGCTATGTCCTTTGCGATGCAGAAGCTCTGCAACTTCATGCAATCCCATTTGTCCAACCTTTCTTTGATTTGTTGTGTTTCCGGATCTCTATTCAGAAAATTTCGGCTTGTGCCAAGGAGACTTAGTTTTTCTCCTATTCCATCCTGTAATGTTTTCAGAGTATCTGCTTTGACTCCGAGGTCTTTGACCCATTTAGAGTTGATTCTGGTACAGGGTGATATATAAGGATCTAGCTTTAGTTTTCTACAAGTCCTTAACCAATTTTGCCAGCACCATTTACTGAAGAGGCTCTCTTTCTTCCATTCTATTTTTTTAATCTCCCTTATCAAAGATTAGATGGCTCTAGGTCTGTAGGTTCATTTCTGGGTTTTCAATTCTATTCCATTGGTCCTGAAGTCTGTTCTTGTGCCAGTACCAAGCTGTTTTGATTACTATGGCTTTATAGTAGAGTTTGAAATTTGGTTTTGATATTCCTCCAGCCGTGGTCTTTATGTTGAGGAGTGTTTTTTGCTATTCGGGTCTTTTATTGTTCCATATGTATTTTTGGATTGCCTCTTCTATTTCCTTGAAGAACGAGGTTGGAATTTTGAAACGTATCGCATTAAATTTTTAGATAGCCTTGGGAAGTATTGCCATTTACACAATGTTAATCTTTCCAATCGAGGAGCATGGGAGTTTTTCCCATTTTCTAAGTTCTGTTTTGATAACCTTTCTCAAGTTTTTAAAGTTCATCATAGAGGCCTTTCACTTCTTTGGTTAAGTTAATTTCTAGGTGTTTTATTTTCTGTGGGGCTATCACAAATGGAGTTGGTTTCCTAATTTCAGCCACACTTTTCTCATTGTTGGCATGCAAAACAGCCATTGATTTTTGAGGGTTAATTTTATACCCTGCTACTTTGCCAAAGTTTTGAATCACCGTGAGTAATTTGGGAGTGGAGTCTATGGGATTCTTTAAGTACAAGATCATGTCATCTGCAAAGAGGGAGAGTTTTTATTTCTTCTTTCCCTATTTGGATCCCCTTTATGTCTGCATCTTGTCTTATTGCTGTAGCGAGGCATTCTAATACTAGGTTGAAGAGAAGTGGAGAGAGTGGACATCCTTGTCTTGTTCCTGAGAGAAGAGGAAATGGCTTTAGTTTTTCAACATTAAGTATAATGCTGGCTGTAGGGTTGTCATATACAGCCTTTATTGTATTGAGGAATCTTCCATGGATTCCTAATTTTTCCAAAACCTTCATCATAAAGGGGTGTTGGATCTTGTCAAATGCTTTTTCTGGGTCTATTGAGGTAACCATGTGGTTCTTATCCTTGCTCCTGTTGATGTGATGAAAAATATTAATTGAATTGCGTATGTTGACCCAGGTTTGCATCACTAATATGAATCCTGTTTGATCCTGGTGTATGATTTTTTGGATGAATTGTTGAAGTCGATTTGCCAAAATTTTGTTGAGAAGTTTTGCATCAATGTTCATCAAAGAAATGGGTCTATAGTTCTCTTTCTTTGATGAGTCCCTGCCTGTTTTGGGGATGAGGGTGATGATGGCTTCATAGAATGTGTTTGGTAGTAAACTTTCTCTTTCAATTTCATTGAAGAGTTGGAGGAGTATTGGTGTGAGTTCTGCTTTGAAGGCCTTGTAGAATTCTGCTGTAAAAGCATCTGGTCCTGGATTTTATTAGCTGGGAGCTCTCTTATTGCTCTTTCTATTTCAATGCTTGATATTGGCCGGTTAAGATGGTTTAACTCATCTTGGTTTAGTTTTGGCATTTCAATATTTGCTAGGAAAAGGTCCATTTCTGCCATGTTCTCATACTTATTAGCATAAAGTTTTGAGAAGTATTCCCTTAAAATGTTCTGAATCTTTTTTGGTTCCGTGGTGACGTTCCCATTCACATCTCTGAATTTATTTATTTGTGTGTGTTCTCTTCTTTTTCTTATAAGATTTGCTAAGGGTCTGTCAATTTTGTTAATTTTTTCGAAGAACCAACTCTTTGTTTTGTTGATTCTTTCTATAGTTTTTTTTTGGATACTAATTCATTTAATTCTGATTTAATTTTAATTTTTTCTTTCCATCTACTAGATTGGGGTTTATCTTGCTCTTCTTTTTCAAGGAGGTTCAGATGTCTCATTAAATTTTTGGTTTCAGATCTCTCCAATTTGTTGATGTAAGATCTCAGAGCTATAAACTTGCCTCTGAGTACTGCCTTTGCTGTGTCCCAGAGGAGCTGGTAATTTGTGTGCTCATTTTTGTTGAAATGCATGAACATTTGAATTTCCTTTCTAATCTCTTCCTTGACCCTCTCGTGATTCAGCATTGTGTTGTTCAGACTCCATGTGTTACCTGTCTTTCTTTGGTGGCTTTTGGTGTTGAGCTCTAATTTTATTCCTTTGTGGTCTGAGAGAATGCAAGGTATCACTTAAATGTTTCTGAATTTGGACAAGTTTGCTTTGTGGCCTAAAATGTGGTCTATTTTAGAAAATATTCCTTGTGCTGCTGAGAAAAACGTCTATTCTTATGCTGCTGGGTGAAATATTCGGTAGATGTCTGTTAAATCTAGTTGATCAATGAAGTTGTTTAGATCTGCGGTTTCTCTGTTTAGTTTTTGCCGAGTTGATCTATCTAGTGGGGGAGAGTGGTGTGTTAAAATCCCCAACTATTAATGTATTTGGATCTATGTGGGATTTCAGGGAAAGTAGTGTTTCTTGGATAAATTTGGGTGCTCCATTGTTTGGCGAATAGATATTTAGAAGTTTAATATCCTCCTGAAGGATAGATCCGTTAATTAGTATGTAGCGACATTCTTTATCTCTTCTCACCAATTTTTATTTGAAGTCTATTTTATCCGATATTAGGATTGCAAATTCCACCTGTTTATGAGGGCCGTTTGCTTGGTAGATTTTGCTCCAGCCTTTAACATTGAAAGTGTGTTTGTTTTTACGGGCAAGATGTGACTCTTGAAGGCAGCAGATAGAAGGATCTTGTTTTTTAATCCAACTAGACAGTCTATGTCACTTAATTGTTGAGTTAAGTCCGTTAATATTAAGAGATAGGACTGAGAGTTATTTGGGAGCTCCTGCCATGTTATCCACCTTCTTGGGGGCTGCAAAAACTGGGTTCTTCCTATGGTTCTTGGATTCTCAGTTTGGGTGCAGTTTCTTGGCCTTTATTGTGGTCTTGTTGGTTTTCTATGTGTAGGACGTCTTTAAGAATCTTTTGTAAGGCTGGTTTGGTGGAGATGTATTGTTTCAATCTTTCTTTGCTATGGAAGGTTTTTATTTGGCCTTCAGTTATGAAGGAGAGTTTAGCTGGGTACAGTATTCTTGGTTGATAGTTGTTTGTTTTTAGGGCATGGGATACATCATTCAAGGCTCTTCTTGCTTTGATTGTCTCTGCTGAGAAATCTGAGATGATTCTAATTGGTTTCCCTTTATAGGTGATTAATCTTTTCTACTTGACAGCTTTAAGGATCTTTTCCTTGGTCTGAATTGATCATGTGCAGATTATAATGTGATGGTGGGATGTCCTATTTTGGTCTGGTCGATTTGGAGTTCTAAAAGCTTCTTGTATTTGAATAGACCTATCTTTTTGCATGTTTGGGAAGTTCTCTTCTAGGATCCTGTTAAAGAAATTTCCTAGTCCATTAACTTCTGTTTCTAGGTGCTCCTCTACAACCATTATCCTTAGATTAGGCCTTGTGATGGTGTCTTCCAAGTGTTGGATAGATCTATCATATTTCTTAGATTTGTCTTGGATGGTTGTATCTTCTTTCTCTATAATGTCTAGGCTCTCTTCAATCTCCGAGATTTGATCTTCTGCATGGTCTAACCTGCTGTTGAGACTTTCTACTTTGTTTTTTATTTTTTTTCTTCTAGTTGGTCAGCTTTGATGGCTTCAAATTCTTTGTTGAAGCTTTGTTTTAGATCTTGTATGAACTTCTTTACTTCCTTAATTTGGTGTTCAGTGTTTATTCTCAAATCACTTAGTTGATTGGTTATGATTTCCTTGGACTCCCATTCCTTCTGTTGGTTTCCATTCAGCATTCCCTTTGTGGTCTCCCTGACTTCCTTCAGATCTTTGTTAATGGATTCCATGAATGCTTTTAGTGTTCTTTGTGTATTCTCATCCTGCTCTCTCAATTCCTGTATTACTCTTTGATTATCTTCCTCCCATTTGTGAGATTCCTGTAGTTCTCTTTGAGTGTTCTCAGCCTGCTCACTCCATTCCTTCCTTTCTCCTTGAGTATTCTCAAGCTACTCACACAAATCCTGTATCAGTTTTTGAGTAGCTACCTCACGGTTATGATATTCTTGTATAAAGTTTTAGATTGCCTCCTCTCTCTCCCTATCATGCTCATACAGAGTCCTTTCTATGTTTTCAATCTTTTCATTTATCATGTTTGCCAGCAGTGTTTGTAGAGCTTTTTGGGAACTCTCCTCTGTATTATTCATTATCTGTTCTGTCCCCTGGTTATCATGAGTGGGAGTTGAGATACCCGGACTTGCCTTTTTTCTTGTGTTTTTCCTCCTTACTCAGCTCATTTAGGAAGAAATTAACACCAGTTTTGTGCTAGAACACTATGTTAAGGCAAGCATCAACCAAAGTCTGTATTTGTACGGTCAATAGTCTGCAGATACAATGTAGTTCAACAGCTACATCTATTCAACATCAAACAACTATATATTTATGGGCTATGAACTGCAAAGAAGGATTTGGTAAACCAGAAATTATTAGGTTTAGGAAGAGATGTGGGTAAAAAATAGGAATAGAGTGATGTGGGAAGGCACAGGGAGTGTTAGCTAAGTCCTAACCTTAAAGTAGGCAATAGGTTGGATAGGATGAAAGAAGACAGAGAGAAATAAAAGAAGAAAGAGAAAGGGAACAAAAAGAGACCAGAAAAAATAGAAAGGTAAAAATTAAAAATATTATACAGAAAGAAAACAAACTATTCAGAGAAGACCATGAATATAATGAAAGAAGTGGAGGGATATAAAGGAGATATGAAAAACTTAAAAATAAAAATACTTAAAATATTATATAGGTACAAAGATGTAGTACTGCTATTAAGGAATTTACGTGTAAGAGGTTTTGAATTGAGTAATAAATTTGTGGATTAAGTGTGTGCACAATGGGGGATAAGGTCTAATAATCGACTATGGGTTTGTCTGAGGATGTGCAGAACAGCAATTAAGTCACATAAAGAACGAAAGAGAAGAACAGGTGAAAAGGATAAGAAAGAAAGAAAAAAGATCAGAAGTTCAGTAGAGCTAAACAAAAAACAAAACAAAACAAAACAAAAAAACAAAAACAAAAAAGGGAAGAAAAATGCACACACACTTATACCCCTAAAATAAAATTCTAAGAGAAAAAAAAATTACTAGAAAACATTTTTTTTTCAAAAAAAGTTAAAATTAAAAATTACAAAATGTTTTTAAGAAAAAAAATTTTTTTATAAAGGTACAACAAAAAAAAAGTTCTTTGATTTCTTTGGGAGCGGTGGGAAAAATACTGTGTCTCTCTTGTGTCCATAACCAGCCACTAGTTGGAGTCTCTGTTCTTGTGTTTCTGTGGCTTGGTTGGTTATTCAAGTCAGTTTCTTTGAACAAACAGAAAAATGCTCTGCGATCCTCCTCCCAGGTTCGTTCAATGGGAGGAGATGGCTTTTCCATCGAGTTTGGAGATGCTGTGATGAGGCTAGGATCTGGGTAGAGTTGAGGCCTTTCAGCAAACAGTAGCTTTTCCCGGGGGCTGGTTTGTGAGAAACTCACAGAGCCCAGCCTGGAGCCACTCTCAGGGATTCTGTTTACTGAATTTCAGTTGATTGTTGAGCCTGCTAAATGGAGGGGCAGCCTCTGGGTCTGATTACCCAGTGAAGAAAGTCACTCCTGGGGCTGGCAACCAAGCTGGGTGACTTTTCCCTGGGTGGAGCTGAGTCTGGCAGGTCAGGTTAGGCTCTTGTGATCTGCTAGATGACTCTAGATTTATTCCAGGGCCTGTGTTGGAGCTAGCAGCTCTGCCCAGATTTGTCGGTATCCAAGATGGAGATCTCCGGTACTGGGGGGGGGAAGGGTGGCCTTCCCTCCTCTGCTCCCTGAGAAGGAGTGAGAACATCAGGCTTCTACTCATGCCGAGTCTTGCTTCCTGGGTCATCTCTGGTCTGCAAACTGCAGGATGAAGATGTCTGCTCCTTGTCGGTTCTTACTGGTGTTGAGTGGAATCCGCTCGCCGGCTGCATCTGGCTCCTTCGTCCCGGACTCTCTGTGATTCAGGTATGGCGGTGGCAGTTGCCGCTGCCACCATGGCTGCTGCCGTGGCGGCTGCTGGAAAGTGCTCAGGGCTGTCTCCCTGCAGTTTGCAGACCAGAGATGACCCAGGAAGCAAGACTCGGCGTGAGTAGAAGCCTGATGTTCTCACTCCTTCTCAGGGAGCAGAGGAGGGAAGGCCACCCTTCCCCGCCAGTACCTGAGATCTCCGTCTTGGATACCGACAAAGCCCGGCGGAGCTGCTAGTTCCAACACAGGCCCTGGAATAAATCTAGAGTCATCTAGCAGATCATAAGAGCCTAACCTGACCTGCCAGACTCAGCTCCACCCAGGGAAAAGTCACCCAGCTTGGTTGCCAGCCCCTGTATTTTCTCTCTCTGGCCTACCTCTCTGTCCTGTGAAGGCACACTTGGTGTGATTCTCTGGCTTAGGACTGTTCATTGGAACTCTAAAACTGCTTTCTATGCGAGAGCTTGTTTAGCCTCCAGCTTCTCCTCCACCATCTTCCTGGAACCTCCCTCAATTTCTCATTTCTTATAATATTTCTGGGCCCCAATTCCTTGAGACACAAGAATTAGCAGCAAGCAATTGTGTAATGCAAGGCAACTTAAAATGAAAGATGAGGTCACAAAATCGAAAGAAAGTACTGTATTTCAATCTCAATTTACAGATGACCAGCCCTTATGAATGAACAAGACCAGAAAGTGTCACAAGATTATTTTTAATGCCCTTCCCCTAATGATTACTGTAATATTTCAGTCTAGCATAAGTGGTCCCAAAAATAGTTCCTGGAAGGATAGATCAGTGATTGATCTATCATGGCCAGGAAAACTTGACTTAGAGGTCAAATGTAATTCAGCAAAACATTAATTGAGAAGATCGTTTGTGCTTCAAAACACTGGTACTTTAGCACACCTTGGTTCTGTGTTATAAAAATGTCATTCTCAAACCAATGGTAATCTACATTTAATCTCCTGAAAGTGTGTTCCTTTTCAAATAAACTTTTTGAAATCACACTTGCCAAAATAACATTTGCTAAGTAGATGACACTTAGTGACATTACGAGTTTTTCAAGTGTAGGGAGCAAGTTACAATAGAGTTGATTTCTTTACCCATCACTAATGCGAAACAGGTTCAACCATTCCTTAAAGTGCAGAAGTGGTACCATGCACCATTTGTGTTGTTCAGTAGGTGTCTTCCAGAAATTTGTTAAATAGATCAGACTCCCATATTTTAACCCCAAACGTTAGCTAATAAAGTAAATTTCATCACTTAATAAGGGACATTTTAAAAAGTCACAAATACTTGCCTTATCATATGTTGTTTTGTTTTCCCTCTGTCTAACGTAGTTAGAAATATGTCTTTAAGTCTTGAATATGGGTACTCATCTGAGATGTGACAAAATCTATCTTCTATTTCTATCATATTCCTTTATAGTAGTAAATGTTAGTTTTCTCTTTTCTCCAAAACTTATAGGTAGTATAAAGTCTTATCCCATGTAAAATATAATAATCACACACCATTGTACAAAGCCATTTATAAAAATTGGTAGTTAAGAATACATTCAAAGCCATATTTAAACTTTCTTGTTGACTAAAGATTAATCTGCAAATGGATGAGAATATAATCATGTCTAGGTGTTCCAAGTCTCCAGTCTTGCAAATTCTTATTGCAGATGAATGAATTATGGAAATATAACCTGACATCAGTTCAAGTATATGCAGGACAGAAACTCCATGGAATGTATATAAACCTTTCAAAGTACTAACAGACAGTTTAGCAGAATGACTATCAGGAAGTTGAAACCAAAGAGGAATAATAGTAAATATATAGAAGGAATGAAAAATGGAACAAGGGGCAAGTACAGCTAGAATACTCAATGTACACATTTGAGAAAGGAAGTGGTAAACCAGAAATAAATCTTGTAGAAGGGGTGGTTGAGAATGATAGAAGGAGTCACTGTGATCCAGGAGAAATGGATAATAAGGTGGACATATTTAATTGGGGGACACTTGCACAACCTTTGGAAATTCAGTTAAAAAACACAAAAACAAACAAAAACACACAAAAATCACCAAACAGCAATCTCTAGAGAGTACGAATATGACCTCTCAAAAATTTTAAGCAGTTAATGAAGGGAAGTGTTGGTAAAAGCAAACAAAACTGTTCAAAGCGGGCAGTTTAGCGTAGGGGAGGATTCTAAACAGATTTAAATAGATTATCTAAAGTTATAAATCACCTATATCTGCTGCAAATATTAACTTTCTCCTATGAGTTCTCTTTGTCTGAACTGGATACTCCAGTCCTGAGCCACAACTGATAGCTTGTGAAGATGGAATGTAAGAAACAAGATGAAGAACCCATTACTAAACTGTAGAGAAAACAATCCTCTATTTTTTCTCTCATCTCTCTTCACTACTTTTTATTCATACTTTTAGGTCAATTCATTTTGAATTACATTTTCCTTCTTTATTCTGGCAAAGTAATTGGTCAAATAATTCACTAAATATTATTTGCCATTTTTTTGATTATGCTGTTTAATTGAATAAGCGAGTCCATTAAACTTTCCTCTTGCATTTGGTTGCCATGAAACAACATCTATGTTAATGTGGACAAATCTAATGTAAAATTTGTCTCCAGAAAACCAGTCCAAGAAGCTATGATCACAAATACTTGGCTATATTTTTTTCTTTTTTCTTTTACCTTGAAAGTCTTCTTGTGTCTAAATTACACAGACAAATAAGTACTCCATCACTTTTTGTTTCAATCAATTCTAACCTCAAGGATATATTTTGCTAACAAGATGCTTAGAGGAAACCAAAAAAATACTCCATTTTTGTCTTCTCTCTTAAGACTCTCCTTAGATACCATATCAGAAGCAGTGAAGTTATTCTTTACAAAATTATTTATATAGATTATTTTTCTCGTGGTCTTGCATTTGATCACCAAGATGTATGGAGAAGAATAGAGTTAAATCACCCATACCTTTGAAGACAGGTCTGTTACAAAAGGACAACGCTTCTGTGTCCTACTTCTATGTCCTCCTCTTAGTTCTTCCCTGATTTTCTTGGCTTCAAGTCTAGTGAAGCTTCAGCCACTGCTACATCTTCATGTTTTCTCTTTTAACACTCTTTTAAGTTGCCTCATTTGGATGTGGAATTTATTTTCATGTCTTCATTCAATCAGTTCTGCATTGTAGTGAGCCAAATAGGCTCTGTAAAATCACTTTAGGTAGCAAAAATATTAAGACAATCTATATCAAAAAGTTTTGGCTTCCCTTTACTGCTGAATCCAATACACTTAGCTAGGGCTTCTAAGAACACTATTTTCTAAACTTTCCAATTTTCTAAATTCTTTTCTGAACCCAAAACTTTTTTGGGGGTGGGTCCGGTGATGGGGCCTGAAAGTCTGGGCCTGGGCAGTCACCTTACCAGAGTGACCCAAATTATCTGCTTGATAATTAAAGTTTAATTCACAAATTTTGATGTCTTACTTTTTAAGAATTTGAATTTAAATTCCACTACAGCCTTGTTTCACACAGTGAGTAGATTTCCTGGGTAATGACAATTCTCAAGGGATCCTACTGGATTTATAGCACGTTTTCCGAGGTTTGTTTGTTTAGTGTGAAAAAGAGCCATATTTATGCACATTGCTTCCTCTCTACAAAGTCTCCATGGATTATTTTGCATGAAAGCCTATTTTCCCAGGCAATTTTAAATTTTCTTAATAGGCTAAGGTGTTAAAAATTTTGAACAATTAAAATTTACCTGTCATAACTTTAAAACTCCTTTGAAATTCCTTTATCAGAATCGCAAATTCACCAATCCTAATACCACCTTTACCATCAAAAAGATAACAAGTTGTTTTCATGATTTAGTGTTCATGCAACTATTATTTTCCAGTGTCATTGTTATGTGTGTATATGACCATATAAGCTGATGCTGAGAAAAACGAACTTCAAGATATGGAAACAGATTTTTATTTGTGGTTTTTGTTTTTGATGTACTATGTAATAGCTATTTTCTTTAGGATTTTCCCTATGGTTTCTCCCTGCTGTATTTGATTTTGGTACCCTGTGTATTGTGTACACATTTACCTTAACTAGGGAAGGGAAGAGGAACAACAAAATGGTGAGAGAAAGCAGAAAGGCAAACCAATGCAATAGCAATATTCCCAAGACAATATTTTGGAAATGGACATTACAACTTGTGAGGGGTGAAGGGGGAAATGAAAACTGTGAGGAAAATGAGGGAGAGGTAACAAGTTTGAAAAGTTATGCCTTCACTACCTTACAATTACTGTAACCACACTGTACATCACTTTGATAATAAAATTTTAAAAATAAGCTGCATAAAATATAATTTCACAGTATTGGTATAGTAAATATTATTCTTTATGTAGTAACTTTTTAAAAATCAAAACTATTTGACTTCTAATTTGAATTAATTACCCTTTCTTTATCAGCGGGTCATCAAATTGAATGTTATCCATCTAGACAATACCTTCACAATAAACTTGCGAATATTTTGAAAAAGAATAAATTTAGTACTTTCTCATACTACAACTGAAAAGAGATTAATTACATGGAAACCCATAACATTTAAAAGTAAATAAGTTGTTAAAAGGACAGAATATATGTGTTATTAAAAATCCCTATGACTAGCAGGGTGCTGGTGGCTCAAGCCTGTAATCCTAGCTACTCAGGAGGCTGAGATCTGAGGATCGCGGTTCAAAGCCAGCCCGGGCAGGAGAGACCTTGAGACTCCTATCTCCAATAAACCGCCAGAAAACCGGAAGTGGTGCTGTAGCTCAAGTGGTAGAGCGCTCGCCTTGAGCTGAAGAGCTGAGGGACAGAGCCCAGGCCCAGAGTTCAAGTCCCACGACCGACAAAAAAATAAAAATAAAAATAAATAAAAATCCTTATGACTAATTATTGATTTTTAAATTATCAACATTCCATACCTGAGAGATTCAAAACAGTACCTGTTTGCATGTTATGAAATTCTGCCATAAATACAGCTTACAATGTGCTGTTACAACTTGAGAAGTCAACAGAAAAATAGCCACATTATTATAGAGGATAAGACTATGAAGCATCTGTAATAATTTAATTCTTCAAAAGTAAGCAATTGTTTATTAGAGTAAGCTTTATTTGTATGAACATCAATCCCAAGATTTATGCCATAAAGTCATCCTAGACCAACAGTTTCCATCTTGTAAAAAGTGTACCTTAAAATTCCTTAATTCACATCATGAATAGCTTAACCCTATTGTGAAAAAATACTACACCTCTGCTAATGTGATGCCCTCCTTGTACAGGAAAGAATGCCACAATAAACTGAGCTGCATCATTTTTCCCCCAGTGGCATTCTTGAGATCAGAACACTTGCAAATATTATTTATATTTTACTTTTTAGCTATCATAGATATTCAGGATGCTAAGATCGGAAAATTATAGTTCAAAGCCAACTCAAGCAGGAAGGTTTCTTAGATACTTATCTCCAATAAACTTCTCAGAGAAAGCCAGACACAAGTGGCACTGAGGTTGAAGTGGTAGGGCACGAGCATTGAGAATAAACAGGCTTAGTGACAGTGTCCAGGCCCAGAGTTCAAGCTTTAGGACAAGCAAATAAAACAAAAACAAAAATGAAAACAAACCCCATACCTAGAATTTTTCTCAATGTATAAAGAGGCACGTAATTAAGGAAATGGTTTCCTGTGTTACATATAGGAAGAAGAAAGAAGATGTCACACAATTACTCTCTTCACACCATATTATACCACACCCTCAAAAGTTGCTCTTTTCCCAAATTTATAAATTACTGTCATCCATTTGTTGGCAACTCTGTCTAGATTACTCACATTATCATGTTATACATGAACTGTTGGTATTATTTATTAACTAAGTTCTAATTTTAACTCTCTTGAAAATATATTCTAGGAAAATAGAATGCCAATATAATTTGTGAATTTGTCAATTAAACCTTCTACTTAAAAAGACTTTTGTTGTATCCTATAAAATATGAAATTACAAAGAAAACCAAAATATTAATTTTAAATCTCAATTCTAGTTTAGCAAGGTCTAAAAAGTTCTACGTTAGACATACTTTGCTATTTCTCCAGGCTTGAGCTTTTGTAATCCTTCATCAGTTCTTTGGAATCTAACAGAATGATACCTACTTTCGCAATTTTGGGGGAGGGAATCATGAGCCATTTTGCATCTAGGTATGTTCTGTAATGAAGAGAGCATTTAAAACAAGTGAGGACTGTATATGTGTTGCATATCAATAGGAAACTTGACTTCTCAAAACATGTTAATGAAATTAGCCCGAACTTCCAACTGTGTATTCCTTTCTTGTTGTTTGGTTTGCTTTTTTGAGAAAAAAGTATACTACCTGGTCCAGGGAAGGTATCACTGTGTAATTCCACTGCTTAATCTCCTGTCTTAGTCTCCAGGATTGTACCGCATTACCCTGCCATAGGTTGTTGGTTTATTTAATCTAGATAAAGACTAGCAATTCTGAACTTCTCCTATGATCTTATCCACTAGACTGACTGCTCAGACTGTTTATGTACTATTTTCAAAGATGTTCTAACATTTGACACAGGATATGAACATTTTCAGATGTACTTGCAGGGGTCTCTGATTCATTCCTCCATGGATCTGATCCCATTAATAATGATTACTTGAATCTCTTACTGTCTCTGGTCCCTAGCTATATAATATTCTCAACTTTTTTAAAGAAAGTTCACTTGAGGGCTTTCTAATACTAAAAATTATCACTTGATTGTAGTCTTATTCAGGACATATTTTCTATTGTTTTCTAACTTTTCTACATATTCTGAGAATTGTTTCATTGTGTATTTGTGTGTGCACATGTAAGTGCTTCTCTGTGTATGTGTATGTTTGTATGTATTTATGCAAAAGTCTCAAGCTCTTATTCAGCAATCTTGCTCATGTCTAGGATTCCAGGTTTGCCTGATTAATTATAGGTAGTGTCTCAAAGCCTGTTCTGCCAAGGCTGGATACAAACTGAACTTCCCAGAATCCTTTACATCCTTAGGTTTTATTTTTCTTGGAGTATCAACTTTTAAGCTACAAACATTTTTGTGAGTGTAAAGTGTAAGCTGTAGCCCAGATTTTTAACACAAGAATTCATATAAAGATAGATTAACATACACATTACATATCCTGAATGTACACTGTTAGAAAGGTGATCGCAAGCCTAGTGGTGGTTGGTTCTGAGGATTGGGGTTCAAAGCCAGCCTGGGTAGGAAAGTCCTGGAGAATTTTTTCTCCAACAACTACCAGAAAACTGGAAGTGACACTGTGGCTCAAGTGGTAGAGCAGTAGCCTTGAGCTGAATAGCAGAGGGACAGCTCACAGTCCCAGAGGTGAATTGCCATGACCAACAACAGCAAAAAAGAATATAAGAAAATGAATGAAATTTAATGTGATCTTAGCCACCAGTTTCATTGCTAGTATAATCCCTGTTCTCTCAATATGGACTCTTTTTTTCCAGTTAAGTCCATGATCGAATATCTGACTTGCATTAGAAACAGGATTATTCTTGCATTCTACTTTTTACAAATTTACGTGATTAGCAAGCATGATTTAGAAAGGGAGTGGCCTCATGCTTCATGTTCCACTTAGGAGTAATGCTTTCTCTATATCACTCCCATAACTCTACATGCTGGACTTGACTTTATTGTTTCAATGCTGTCTTATTTGTAGAATCTTCTCTATTGTATTGAACCCTTATACATAAACACAGAACTTCTCTTTCTATTATTATTGCTATTATGTCTCCTACTGTTAAATCATGTATTCTTGGGAAATTAATGCACAGCACAGACACTCAAAAAAAATGATCTGAAACCCTTCTTCCCATTTAAAATTTGCCTTAATTTACAGAGCAATTAAGAAGTTTGAACTCAATATACTAATGGATAATGTATTTATAAGCAATTTAAATTTCACATTTTCTCTTTACTAAGTCTCTGAAACACATGTTACCACATGCCCAAAGGTGTCCTTGTGGTATTTCAATGAAGCCAGAAAACTTACATTTTATCTGGAGCAGCACCATAGATTGTTACTGGAAGTAAGTGGAAGTAACTGTTACTGAAAGTGTAAACTGATCCCAGGAGAGGTATTGAATGTAGAGGAATGACAAAATTCAAGTTAAGTTTTGTTTTCCTTTTTACAATACAAGAAAAGAATCCAAGGCTTGAAAGAAACTCTGTTCCTGACTTTTTTTAGTGTGTCTTTTACTCATATAAAACTTGTCTATAAACTTCTAGTCTAGTTGAGAGTATTACAAAAGGAAACAATATGCCATTTGAAGGCCAACATAGGACAAAGGAAATAGCTTCATTTTAAAAGTGGTCTCCTGCAAAGGAGCAAAGACATGGAGGTTTAAAGTGTCTTATGGATGGATGTTTCACTCCTGAGATCATTCTCTTGTTGCAGGAGTTATCAATTCCTTTAGTGTGGTCTTGAGTTTTCCATAGCAATAAGGATTTCAAAAGAGCAGGATCCAGTGAGTATGATCAGTAAAAGGAGCTTCTTCTCAGACCAGTACTCCTATAAGAGGGTCCCAAAGAAATACCTGAGGTTTCTTTGTTTGCTTGTTTTTTAGTTTGTGCTGGTTCTGGTGCTTGAACTCAGAGGTTGGACCCTGTCCCTGTACAGTTGTCTTTCCTGCCTACCTGTCCCCTACTGACTGACTGACTCTACTGACTGAGCCAATACTCCACTTTTGCATTTTATGGTGTTTAATTACAGATAAGAGTTTGACCAACTCTGATGCCTGGGTTGGCTTTGAACTGAGATAGTAATAAATCCAAGTGACATCAATTTATGGACTTCTCTTTTGATCCTAGACATATTAGATGAAGTTTACAATAAAGCTAATATTTGACAATTTTTAAAAGAAGAGAATATGTTCAGCAAAGAATCCATAACTTAAGTAACTCAGCAAAAGTAGGTGCACTGAATCAGTTTGGAATTATTTTCTCTGCTTGGGAAGATTACTATTGACTTTGTCGTTCCTTTTGGGGAAACTTAAAGTCATTTTTGCACTTTTTCTGTTGGTCATGGGGCTTGAGCTCTGATCCTGGGCAATGTCCCTCAGCTCTTCAGCTGAAGTCCAGTGCTCTACCACTTTAGCTACAGCACCACTTCCGGATTTCTGGTGGTTAATTGAAGATAAGTGTTTCATGGACTTCCCTGACCAGGCTGGCTTTGAACCACGATCCTGAGGTCTCATCCTCTTGACTAGCTAGGATTACAGGCATGAGCCACCAGTACCCGGCTCCTATTTGTATTTAGTGAAGTTAATGACACTAAGTATACAAGAATGGAAAACTTAATGAAATGATTTGACATTGCAGTTTTTAGAATAATTGAGGTAGCAATAAATATGTCTTCCTTTGCCATTTTGTTACATTAATGACTCAGGAGCTATGGGACCCTTACATTAGTAGCCTCTTCCATCTGTGTAGGTATATTTATTATCAGGAAATATTCATAGAGAAATTGAGAAAGACATATTTTTAGAAAGCACTGTATTTTCACAATAAAAAATAATAAAAAAAGGAAACCAAAGGAGACCAGGTATGCAAGAACAGCATAGAAAGAGATATATTTATCACACAGAGATTAAGAACTGGCCTAAGAGATTTAGAATGCTAAAGGCAATGAGGAATATGCCTAGTTGACAACTAGTTCTTCAATAACCAAAAATGGTTCCCTAGAATGGTTTCTGCTATACCTTAGTTACTATCATTTATTCCTTCCATCTGGAGTCATTTCTTCTCTTCTGTCACAACTGTTAATTAGCCTCTGCCATTTTGGTGACATGACTGGCCAAAAAAATTTCCAAATCTCACTTAGACAACCCTTCTCATTGAGATTAGCAGTGAATACTCAAAAGCCTGGAATCTTTGAATTTCCTGAATTAATCTTCACCTGACATCTAAGAACATTCTTGGCATTAATTGCCGTGACCTTATGAACAAAACTTTTTTTCAACAAAGTATCCTAATTTAGCTAAAGTGCATGAATTAGGGACTATTGTCAGGTATCAGTATGGAACCAGCAATTATATATTCCTAGTATGGGTTCTTTATTTTCATTTACTAAATGTTTGTTTTTTGTTGTTGTTGTTTTGCCAGTCCTGGGGCATAAACTCAGGGATAGAGAATTATTCCTCAGCTTTTTTTTCCTTCAAGGCCAACCCTTTACCACTTGAGGCACAGCATCATTTCCAGTGTTTCTTTTTCTGTTTATGTGGTTCTGAGATATTGAACCCAGAGTTTCATGCATGCTAGGCAATCACCATACCATGAAGCCACTTTCCCATAGCCCTAAATGACTTTCTTAAGATGGCATTACATTTTCATTCTTTAACTATGTATCAATTTTGGCCAGAATTTTTTTTGCTAGAAAAGGACATTGAACACAATACTGAGTACAGTAAGGCTAGATGGACAATGAATAACCGTCTTGGTCTAGCCAGGCACAGCAGGGCTTACCTCATGGAGCTGGTACAACAGACTGAGCAAGATATCTCCTGACCAACAGCACACCTCCAGGATGAGAGGGCCACCTTGGTTCCAGCCACATGGGGACGCTGGGCCACCTCCTCCAGCACCCATTCAACAAGATCCTGAGAGAGAGAGAGAGAGAGAGAGAGAGAGAGAGAGAGAGAGAGAGAGAGAGAGAGATTGAAAGAATGTCAGAATTACACTTAATCCTGGTGCAGGTGGCTCATACCTATAATCTTAAGTACACAGGAGGATGAAATATGAGATCATGGTTCATAGCAAACCCGGGCAGGAATGACTGTGAGACTGTTATCTCCAAAGAACCACTACAAAACCGGAAGTGGTGCTGTGACTCACTTGGTAGAGCTCTAGCTTTGAGCTGAGGAGCTCTGGAACAGGGTCCAGGCCGAGTTCAAGTCCCACGACTGACAAGAAGTGGACTTCCCACCACAAGAAGTGGACTGAATAGCACCCATTTTCCTAGGGAGCATGGCTGAGAAGTCAGGCCGTGCTTCCTCTCAGCTGGGAGTCATGAATAGGTCACTCGGCTACTCTGTGCCTCAGTTTCCCCAGCTGCAAAAGTGAACAAAGTGAAGGATCCCCTTCCTCATGGGGATAGGGTAATAATGAAAGAAAGCCATGTTTTGTTTCATAATCCCATGCCTGTCGCACCATTAATAACACATACATCTTATCTCTTTCTGGGTATCTTACTGTCATATGCTCACAGGATTGCTGAGAACTGTACCTGAAGGCCCCTCCCTTTGCCTGGCCCTGCTCCCTCTGTATTAATCCCTTGTTTCCTAACAACTGTCACATGAGGAGATTGAAGTCCAATGGTCGAGGCCCAACCCAGAGCTTCACCTGTGGTCAAGAATTGGCTGCCATGGACTGAGTTTGGGACAATCCATCTAAACCAATGACAGAGCATGGCACCATATGTCTACAATTCCAATTACAGAGGACAAGGCCTGGTGGTGCGTGCCTATCACAGATAGGAAGACCATGATCCAGCCCAGCCTGAGCATATATTAAGTCTCCATCTCAGAAATCCCAAGACATAAAAGCTTGGCTTGAATGTTAGAAGACCTGACTGGCAAGCCTAAGGCCTTGAGGTCAAACCCTAATATACAAAAAATAACCAGAGGCCCAGTGCCGGAGGCTCTTGCCTATAATCCTAGCTACTCAGGAGGCTGAGATCTGAAGATCACAGCTCAAGATTTAAAGTAGGGTTGGCTTCACCCTTCAGACATCATAATGAGAAGACCTGGAGTCTGAGCTATGCCATTGTACTCCATACCAGCAGGGCTCATATCCTTACTAAGTGTTGGCCATGCTCTCTTTCACCCTGGGAAGCCACCCACTTCAGGCCACACTCCCAGGTCCTCCAAAGCTCCCACTGCCACCAACCAGGCCCAAGAGAGTACACAGCTCCAGGGAACAGAGATCCTTTGGTCTTGTAATTTAACAATGCTGAGTCCCCTTCAAGCCTCTCCCCCTTCTAGGCCCCCAGACCTCAGCTGTGAAGACCATGCACCCCCCAAAGATAGCAGGTAGAAGTTACCAAAAGCATCCAGCCTCCTTGTTACAACACAATTCTACACACACACACACACACACACACACATGCACACACACGCACACACACACACAGACACACACACACACACACATTCAGAACGGTGACAGAACAGAACACTCTTCCTTGCAGCACCTGCAATTTGCCAACAGATCACTCACCTTAGTACAGTCAGGCTGTACAAAGAGAAACATGATCTCTCTTTCTATGTCTCTCTCTGCCTCTCTATGTATGTCTCTCTGTCTCTCTGATCTCTCTGTCTCTCTTTGTCTCTCCCTGCCTCTGTCTCTGTTTCTGTCTCTGACTCTCTCTGTCTCTGACTCTCTGTCTCTGTCTGTCTCTCTCTCTCTTTCACACACACACACACACACACACACACACACACACACACACACACAGAGCTGTGCATCTCCTGAGTTTGTTGGAGACCAGATGGACCGGGAACACCAGTAGAAGCTGGTAGACATGGGAAATGTGATCAACTTGTGAGAACTTTAGACAGTTGGGGGCGGGGGATTGTATGTGTGGGGGGGGAGGAGGAGGTCTTCCCAGATATTCACCTTCTGTTCTGACCCCAGCATCCTTACCTCCCTGCTGGGTTTTCTGGGACCCTCTTCAGTTGAAAAAGTTTACCAAGCACAGAAGACAAGGTCTCACACAGAAAGGGGGGTCTATCTTCTGCATCCAACACCCTCACCCCCAGGAAAAAGGAAAAGACCCCAGAAGGCAGGTGTGGGCATGCAGCTCCCCACCTCTGACTAAAGCCTCAGGTTCTCACCAGGGAGAAGGGTGCAGATGTGCTGCTGTGTGGCTCCCACTGCTCCATGCCGGGGGCTCTTTGGTGCCCACTCCTCATCCAAGCCTGCATCTTCCCGTTTCCTGGGACACTGGCCAGTAGGGATGGGGGTGGGATCCTCAGGTCAACGCCCACTCCCACCCCTGGGGCACATTTGCCGCAGGGCCTGGCCCAGAGTGTGTGGCACAGTAGAGGTGCGGGTCCGGGACAGGAGGGGGAAAGGGGGAATATGGGGTGTGGCTTCCATTCTTGTATCCCATTAGTCAGAAAGAACCATGAAAGAATGGGGGTGTAGCTGGAATCCTGTGATGCAGAAAGAATGGGCAGAGTCAAATAATAGCAGAACCTTTCCCAGGAAACTCTGTCCAATCCAGTTGGGAACAAGAGGGTGACCTGCTTTAGCAGGATGGCTGCACAGATTGTTGTATATGGCTGTTTATTGCCAGTCCTGGACCTAGAACTCAGGATTTAGGCACAGTCCTTGAGCTGCTTTTGCTCAAGGCTGCTCCACTACCACTGGAGCCACACGCCTCTACTTCTGGATTTGTTGGCACAAGTTGGAGAGGAATTTCAAGGACTTTCCTGCCAAGGGTGACTGACCATGATCCTTCTATCACAGCTTGGTAAGTATCACGGAGGACTGGTGAGAGCCACTGGTGCCTGGCTAATCATGGGTCTTGCTGATGTTCTTGGACAGACCAATGAGTTCCCTATCCTCAGGTTAAAGTAGTAGGAGCTGGAACCCACAATTCAAATCCTGGTCCTGCCACCTCCAAATGGCAGGAAATCCTAAGAAACTCATTTTTATCCATATAATGGAATGTGATGTGTGTCATGATTGAATAGTTCTGGAATGATTCTAGGACAAAATTATATGCAATTATATTATGGTACACTGATCAATTTTAATTAATACTTTATGAAGCATTTAAACAATCACATTCATTTAAATGGGGGCATAATGAAATACCTAAGAATTGGGCATCACATAGTGTAAAGGTGCCAGGACTAGGATTTGAACTTATGGTCTGGGTAACGCTGTTTCACTGTGTGGGAAGGTGAAGCTTGCCTCCTTGACGTCAAGAAATTCAAGTCTGTTCCTTAGGCCTGAAATCAATGCCCACCACTAGAAAACATCCTATTTGTATAAATTTTAAATATATGATTTATATTTATATACATATTTTGACTCGGTATTACGTTCAGTGTAGTTATTCACTTTATTTTTTTGTTTTATTCCTGTATTGACTATTCATTTTATTGACTATTATGACACATAGAATAGTGAGTACATTGATTACATAGGATATAGGTCTGCATATGTATTCCACTTCATACCTGACACACAGAACTTTCACAGAAAAGGAAAACATGTGTCACCACCTGCTTCTTACTCCACGATTCATTTTCTGGGAGTGCTGACATCTGAACTCATGGCCTACAAGGCCCAATTCATGAATTGGTTAGTGTCAGCATGCCATCCTTGGGAAAACTGAGCTGACAGACAGTTCCCAGGACCTGAGATCGAGCCCCATCAGTTGAAAAAATAAGAACAGATTGACACCCAGATAGTAGTATGCTCATAAATATATATCTTTATAGAGTGACAGAGATGTCTATACATTATTCAGTTATATGGACTATATTCCTACCAATTCTTGGGTATTTATTATGCCTCCATGTAATTAATGTTATTGTTTTCATCATTAACAAACTATTAAGTAAATTAATCAGTGTCCTGAAATTATTGCATTCCTGTAATATTATTCTTTTAATGATTCATAAATATTAAATGAAATCAGTCTCCTGAAATGATGCTGTCTAATTTTATACGAGCATCATTCATAATCAACTCATTCAACCATAACATTGATAACATTCCATTGTTATTCCTATGGATGGGACCTAGTCTCTTAGTATCTCCTGCCTTTGGTTGGTGCCAGGAAGGGGATTCGAAATCAGGACCTACCTTGCCATGTGGGCTTATGGCTTCCCCAATAGTCCGCCAACCTTCAGAATTGCAAGGTGAATTACTCTTTGCAACAGTGTCATTCAGACCCAAGAGGGTCACCGGGCTATGAAAGAAAACCTAAAAAAGACCATCATGCCATATTTTTTCGGTGCATTTTTTTCCACACAAGGCCTGGGGGTCTAGGATCCCGGGATCAGCTGTGGATCCAGTGGCTGCACCCCAGCATAGGGTGATTGAAGCTGTTGCCACGACCTGAGTTCAAGCCACATGCTGAGGAAAAAAAATTAAAAGAAATTAGCTCCCTGGCTTGCAATTCACCCTGTTTATTCTGCCAGGCTTTGGATTTGAACTCAGGGTCTGGGTAAATCTGCAGCACTGTGGAAGAAGGGGAAGCTCATCATATTTAAAGATAAGGAAGTCAGGCCTGTACTCTAGGCCTGAATTCAAGCCACAGCCCTGGAAAACATACTATTTGTATACATTGCAAAGATAGGATTTGTACTTACCTATGGATGTTCAGTCCATACACATTTGGTGTGGTTGTTCCTTGTACTTTTTGTTTTATTCATTTATTTACCGTTGATTTTACTATGATGACACCCATTCCGTTTATTACGTTGATTACATCCTATAACATGGCATCTAGATTTTTAGACGTGTACTCCAGCATGCCTGACAACCTGGACTCTCAGAGAAAATAAAAAAAGTTGCACACTTGGCTTCATACTCCATGATCCAATTGTTGGTAGTGTTGGGATATGAACTCAGGGCTTAGCAGGACCAATTGGTGAATAGTTTACGGTGAACACACCAGCCTGTGAGCAACTAAGGAGTTAGGCCATTCCCAGGATCTGACATTGATCCCCAGGATGGGCCACAGTAGTCATAAATTCATTATTTACACATAGGATCTATATTTACATGTGTGGACAGCATCTTGTATTTGGTGTACTTCTTCTCCTTATTTTCTGTCTTATCCATGGAAGTACTGTGCATTTTCCTGAGCATGTTTACAGATATAATAGTGTTTACATGGATGACAATCTACTGCTATAGGATTATAGGACTTCCTATGCATTCTCCATCCTAGCTGAGACCCAGGACTTTCACAGGACAGGAAAACAGGTGAATTGATGGGCTTCTCACATCAGGATTCATCTTTTGACACTGTTGGGATTTGAACTCAAAGCCTAGCAGGCCCAATTGGCAAAAGGGTCAAGGTGAGGACACCACCCTGTGAGCAACGAAGGAGATAGGCCATTCCCAGAACCTGACATCGAGTCCCAGGGAGGGCCAGGATAGGCATAAATTCATAATTTAAACATAGGATCTATATTTACATACCTGTGAAGACAGCATCTTGCATTTGGTGCACTTCTCCTTATTTTGTGTCTAATTCATGAAGGTATTGTGCATTTTATTGAGTATGGTGACAGGTATAACTGTGCTGACATGGATGACAACCTGTTCCCCTGGTTATAGGGTTGCCTATGCATTCTCTATCCTAGTTGAGATCCGGGACTTGCACAAGAGAGGAAAACATGTGCAAAGAGTGGCTTCTGACAACAGAATGAATTTTTTGTCAGTATTGGGATGTGAACTGAGGAATGGGTAGCTCTGTTGCACTTTGGGGTAAGGAGAATCTCACAATCCTTGAAGACTAGAATGTCAGGCCTGACCCAGAGCCTGATTTGAAGCCCCAACACTGGAAAAAATAACAAGCCCACCTTTTTTAAACATAGGGTTTCTCTTTACCTGCAGGTGTGGTATGCTTCTTGCATTCAGTGTAGTTATTCTTTTAATTGTGTCTTATTCATGGATGTATTGTGTATTTTATTGAGTATGGTGATAGATATAACTGTGCTGACATGGATGACATCCTATTCCCATGGCTATAGAGTTGCCTATATATCATTTCCCATCCTTGCTGAGACCCAGGACTTTCACAGGACAGGAAAACAGGTGGATCTATTGGCTTCTCACATCTAGATGAATCTTTTGGCAGTGCTGGGATTTGAACTCAAGGCCTAGCAGGTCCAATTGGTGAATGGGTCATGTTGAATACAACAGC
Organism: Dipodomys spectabilis; assembly: GCF_019054845.1. Classification (NCBI taxonomy): domain Eukaryota; kingdom Metazoa; phylum Chordata; class Mammalia; order Rodentia; family Heteromyidae; genus Dipodomys; species Dipodomys spectabilis. Next base: position 348,512 of record NW_024871148.1, read on the forward strand.
CTGTGAGGCACTAAGGAGCTAGGCCATTCCCAGGACCTGAGATGGAGCCCAGGTGGGGCCAATATAGTCATAAATTCATCATTTAAACAGAGGATCTATATTTCCATAGCTGGATGAGCAGCATCTTGCATTCAGTGTAGTCATTGTCTTGGTTTTGTGTCTTATTCATTGATGTATTGTGTATTACCTTGAGTATAGGATGACAGATATAACTGTGGTGACCTGGATGACAACATATTCCCATGAGTATAGAGTTGCCTATGCATTCTCCATCCTAGCTGAGTACTTGCACAGCACAGGAAACCTTGTGCAATGGCTTGCTTCTCACATCAGGGTGAATTTTTGGCAGTGCTGGGATTTGAACTTTGGGCCTAGGAGGCCCAACTGCCCAATAGGCCCATGTGATCACACTAGACTGTGAGCCACTAAGTTGCTGGACTGTTCCCAGAAACAGAGATCGAGCACTAGGGAGGCCACAATTGTCCTGAATGCATCATTTAAACATGGAATGTATATTCAAATCCGTGTGTGGACTGCATTGTGCATTTAGTGTAGTTATTCTATTTTGTATGCTATTCATGGATGTATTGTGTATTTTCTTCAGTAAATGATGACAGGTATAACTGGGCTCATATGATAACAACCTATTCCCATGGCCCCAGGGTGGCCCATGCATTTTTCATCCTAGCTGAGACCCAGGACTTGCATAGGAAAGGAACACAGGTGCAACAATTGGCTTTTGACATCAGGATGAATCTTTTGGCACTGCTGGGATCTGAATTCGGGGACCAGCAGACCCAATTGACGAATGGGTCCATGTGAGCACACCAGTCTGTGAGCCACTAAGGAGTAAGGCTGTTCCCAGAACCTGAGATGGACCCCCAGGTGGGGGTATTGGGGGAGGGCACACAGCAGTCATCCATTCATAAGTTGAAGGTAGTATGCAAATAAGTACACATTTGTATAGAGTAGGAGAGACGATAACCTGTGATGGAATCCAATCTACCATGTGTCTACTGATTCTTGGATCTTTCCAGATGCCTTCATTTCATGACTGTGATGATTATTGTCACGCTTCATCTACACTGCTTTACAAATAAGCGATATCCCATGAGTCTTGCCCATCATTTCCTAGTCACATCATGCATGAAGTACTCATTCAAGGATAAGATCGATCGCATTCCATGACTTTTCCTGGTCCAGAAACCAGTATCTCAGGATTTCCCGTCATTCAGACCCAGGATGGTCACCTTGCAAAGAAAAAGTTATAAAACCCTGAGCCCTCTACAGCTCCCTACTATTTCTGCTGTTCTGTTTTTTTTTCGTCCTGCAAGCCATCTGGGCCTAGGGTCCCAGGATAGTTTGTGGGTCCCGAGGCTGCCCCCCATCCTAGGGAGAGTTGAGCTGAGTCAGAGTTGCCATGACCTGAGTTCAAGACCCGTGGTTGGCAAAATTAATGAACTAACTAACTAACAAACTAACTGGAAATAATAAAGCTCCCTGGTTTGGAATTTCTACCAGTTTTCTTTCCTAGCCTGGGATTTGAACTCAGAGACTTGATGAATGTATAGCAATGTGACAGAAGGCGCAGAGTTGCCACTACTTGAGTTCAAACCCCATGCCAAGCCAAAATAAATAATTAAGTCACTGACCTCGACAGGGAAAGTTAATTGTGAAGACTGGCGGGAAGGGAAGGTAGGGTGAAACAAACGACGAGGCAACAATGCTCAATAGGAAATGTACTCATTACTTTGCTCATATAACTGTGACCCCTCTGTACAATATTTTTACAGTAAAAAACATACAAAAATATGTAGTGCTCAAGAAGCACTTTGGGGGTAAGTGAAGGATGTCTGAGTAGCTGTACAAAATTCTACACTGATATTTTTAAATGTTCATTATGGAACTGAATAAACATAACTGCTTCTGTTACAAATATTAAGTCATTGTCTTGGAACTGGGGCCAGTATTTCTGCCATTGCTGGGATTTGAGCTCACTGTCCAAGTAACTCTTTTGCACCATGGGTGAAGGCTAAGCGCACTGTTCTTGAGGAAAAGATTTTCAAGCTAGAGTTCGCAGGGCCTGAATTAAGACCCTCCAATAGAAAAAAATATTTGTATACATTTGTAATATATGATATATAGGTACATATGTATGTTTATTTCATATTATGATTATTATTATTGATTTTGTATTTAATTTTAATTTATTCATTATATTGTTTATTGGATTTAGTATTATACACATAATATTAATTACGTTTTGTACATCTATTATAAAATTATACACAATAATTTAGTACATTGACTCATGCTCATTTTTCATTAATACTTTATTAAGTGTTGAAACATGATAGATAATTAAATCGAGGCATTTGTCAAGTCATCACATGGTTAGAGGCTGTCCCCAGTATGAGCTTTGTCTTATTTATCTTTGGACAACTTCCTATAGTGATTTGTTTAGATGACTTATACTCAGAAGCCTTTTCTTATGGATAGGCAAGTCGAGGGATGAAATCATAAGGTTGGGGCTGGGAATGTGGCTTAGTGGTAGAGAGCTTGCTCAGCATGCATGATTGCCAGGGTTTGAATCCTCACTGCCACATACTCAGAAAAAGCCAGAAGCGGTGGTGTGGCTCAAGTGGTAGAGGGCTAGCCTTGAGAAAAAGAAGCTCAGAGACAGTACCCAGGCCCTAATTTCAAGCCCCAGGTCTGGCAAAAACAATACGCCAGATTCCAGTGGCTCTGGAAACCTACTTTCTCAGAAGGCTGAGATCTGAAGATCACAGTTTGAAGACAGCCTAGGGAAGGAAAGCCTGTTAGACTCTTGCCTCCAATGAACCATCAAAAAACCCCATGTGGCACTGTGGGTCAATTGGTACAGTGTTTGCCTTGAGCTGAATGGCTCAGGGACAGCGCCCAGGCTTCAGTTTGAGACACACAACTGGAAAAAGAGTGAGGGATAATCAAAGTACTTTTCCTATTTCCTAATTATGAGAATATTTTTTCGTAAATGAATGCTGTTGTACACCAGATTTGGAGCCAGACCTCAAGGTTCAAGTGTAGCACATACATAAGCCCAGCCTCTCAGACTCTAGCATTATAAACTTGTGTCCTGCAGGGTTCTGAAAGGCCCATTGTTGAAAGGCTTAATATGCTCCCCAAGTCCTTTGTGATAAGCAGTTGACTTGTATTGTCAATGTCATTATAGTTCTGAACCTAGCAGAGAACCAATAGCTCAAGCCCACACACTATCTCAGGATGCCTAGGTCTCAGTATCACAGGGTGAAAACAGCCAGGGCAGGGAAGTCTAGGACACCTGACTTCCAGTTCTGAAAGGTCAGATGCTCAAGAGATTCCTGTGTTTCCCTTGGTGATGAGAAGTTACTTACGCTCTAAATGTTCTTGGAGTTCTTGAGCTATAGAAGGAAAGAAATATTATTGACCCATCCTGGGTTCAAATGAAGGTCTCAGGATCCAAGCCCTAGCCCTGTTAGCAGGAAGAACTACAGTGTAACATTATTTGAAGGACAGAAAACAGTTTCAAAAGCCAGGCTAGTTGGAGAGACCTAGACCTGCAGGATTAAGAGGCAGAATGTACACACTCAACAGGGAAGTGAGCTGCAAAACCACTTCATTCATTCCAGGCACAACCAGTAATGAGGGAAACCTGAAACATTTGTTAGAGTTTCAGCAGGGTCAGGCTTTTCTCAGCCTCTTCAAATGATGACTAATTAACCTTCCTCCCTCAGGTGAAAGGAGCCTCAGGCTATCTTTAGGTTACCAATAGAGAGCCAGTTTAGTGGGGGAGAGGGGCGGAACAGAGTAGAAAAATCCTACTTCCTGGTCTTAGGGAGTGGGTTTTTGACTCTCCATCTGTCCGGTTTGAAGACCGTTCTATCTCTGCCAGTCCATTCTCCTTACTTCATGCTCCAAATCATTAATGCAAATCCCCAGTCCAAGGAGAGGTAGGGCCATTTCTCTTCTGTCTCCAAGCAGCTGAGTTAGAACCTGGCTCTGCCCTCTTGACTCTGGGGTGCTTGGCTGCCTGAGAAGTGGGACAGAGACAGTCATCCTGCTCTGCGGTTGTGTGAAAGTGATGCTGGTGTCCTGGCACACTGCAGAAAGCCTCATGACTAGAAAATGTTCCCTTCTTTCCTTCTGATGTGAAAAACAGCTTCATCTATCAACTTTCTTTCTTTTTTTCTTTTTTTTTCTTTCTTTCTTTCTTTCTTTCCTTCTTTCTTTCCTTCTTTCTTTCCTTCTTTCTTTCTTTCTTTCTTTCTTTCTTTCTTTCTTTCTTTCTTTCTTTCTTTCTTTCTTTCTTTCTTTCTTTCTTTCTTTCTTTCTTTCTTTCTTTCTTTCTTTCTCTCTCTTTGTTTCTTTCTTTATACCTACTTACCTACCTAGGTAGCTATCTCTTTGCCAGTTGTTGGGTTGAACTCAAGGAATCGAACCCAGGGCTTCTTGCATGCTAGGCAAGCACTCTCTCATTAATCCATATTCACAGCCCCTTCATCTTTTTCTTAATGGTAGTTTTTACATAAGTATGCTACCATTTTATGTTCTCAAGTTTAATTTTCTGAATACTGTTTACTTCTAAGAAACCTGATCTTCTCTTCCCCTGCCTGATTTGTGACTGTTTCAGCATTGGCCTCATAATAAAATGTAAATAAAGGATGCTGAGATCTTCAGTGTGCATCATATAAAGACACAGGCCTAGAACCCTGGAAGAGAAAAGCAATGGGCCTGAAATAAAGAGAATGATGCAGTATGCGCAACTAGCATATCTGAAAAATAAACCAGTAAATAAAAGCAGAAGCATTGCATAGTCTGTTTGCACTATGGGAGGTAATATACATACACACATAAGTACGTAGGACACTGATACATAAACTTGGCTTTCTCTTTTTGAATTTTTTTTGTGGCCATCCCGGGGCTTAAACTCAGGGCCTGATGTGTTCCTGAGATGCTTTGCTCAAGGCTGAGGCACTACCACCACCACAGCTCCACTTACCACCATCTCGTAGTTAACTGGACATAAGCAATTCCCAGGCTTTCCTGCCTGGTCAGGATTGTATCTCCTGCTCAGTTTTCTCTCTTAAAGCAGAAGCTCTACCCTCTGGGCCACTGCTCCCCTTCTGGTTCTCAGGTGGTTTATTGGATAAAATAGTCTCAGAGACTCTCCTGCTCGGCTGGCTTGAATGGCAATCTCCTGAGGAGGCTTCAAGTGGTTTACTCAAGAATTCACCGAGGAACTGCACCACACAAGCCCTTAGTCTAAATCTCGAGGGGTACTAGAAAAAAATGGAAACATTGTTAAACTCAAGTCGCAGGACCCCCACCAAAAAGACCACCGAGAGTCAGACTTTACAGCTGTTTTAAGGTTTCACTTAAATGAGCTGCAGCTCGGGCCTCGTCCCACACTCTGACACAGAGGAGCCTAGTTGGAGAGCATCAAGCTGAAGATTTGCAGGGTTTATAAAGGGACACAACCAACCAGGTGTTTGGATTACCACCATGTGTTGCTCTGCTAGAAACAAGCAACAAGTGGTCACTGCCTCAAAACTTTAACCCTGCATTTCCCCCCTTTGACTTATAGTCCTGAGACACTATCTTATGGCTCTGGCCCAAAACTAAACTCCAACAGCTCTTGATTTTGAATGGATTATGGTCCCTCTCTGACCTTAGCCATTCTATTAAACATCAATACCAATAACAAGCAGTTCATTTTTCTTTACTTGAGACATATGCGGAGTGGTTGGATAGGATGCTTGGAGACTTCCCCATGTTTCCCCACAGTTGTCCAGGGCAAAGTGGTCAGCCAGTCTGAAGTGGGAGCAGTGGATCCAAGCAGCAATGCCATCCACCTTAAGGGCAGTAGGTGTAGCCAGTAGCACCATGTAAGGTCCCTTCTACCAAGGTTCCAGAGATCTCAAGTTGTCCCTTCAAACAAACACCTAGTCCCCTGGTTTAAACAAATTGGGGGCAGGAATAGAAGCAGAATCATATAATGCTCTAAGTGTGGGCCACATCCTCTTATGCACCAGCTCTAAATAGTCAAGCTTACACAGAAATTCAGTATAATCCAAATCAGCAAGCAATTCAGTCTGGAGGCTAGGTTGGGGGTTGTCCATACATTATTTCAAAAGGAGTAAAGCCAAGCTGATAGGGTGAATTTCCTACTCTAAACAGGTCAAAAGGAAACAGCCATACCCAGTCTGCACCAGTCTCCAAGGCCAATTTAGTTAAGGTCTCTTTTAGAGTCCGATTCATTCTTTCTTCCTGCCCTGAACTCTGGGGTCTATAAGCACAGTGCAATTTCCAATCTGTCCCCAGTGCTGCGGCTATTCCCTGACTTACTTTTGAGACAAAGGCCCAATGGTGGATGGGAAGCCATACCTGGGTAGGATTTTCCAGGATCTTCTTAGCCACGACGTTCCTGGTCTCATGCTTTGTTGGGTAGGCTTCAACCCATCCTGAAAAAGTGTCTACAAAAACTAGCAAATATTTATATCCAAATTTTCCAGTTTTAATTTCTGTGAAGTCTACTTTCTGATACACACCTGGTCTATCTCCACAGAGGCGAGCTCCTTTTGTAACCGGTTGATTGGGGGCATTGGTGAGCTGACAGGCTTTAAAATTTTTAACAATGTCCTCAATGAGTTGATTTCCTTGCCTGATTTTTACTTCTTTGGGTTCCCATGTGTGAGACCCAATGGATTCTCATAAGAATTCCCTTGCCCAATCTTTGTGGCAAGATAAATTTTCCCTCACCAGTTTTCCATCAGTCTTCATTTCTTTCTCTGTTCGGGGGTTAGGCCATGGAAATTTTCTTTATTCACTGCAAATCTTCTTGGGAGTACTGAGGCTCAAGAGCCATAACTTGTGGCCCTGGGTCTTCTTCCACTCTGGGCTGGAGGGCCGCCTCCTTAGCTGGCTGATCAACCAAGTTATTTCCTTTGGTTATTGAATCAGTTACCTTTTGATGGCCAGGACAGTGCATAATGGCAATATTTGCTGGTTCCCATAAGGCATGGATGAGGCTTAAAATTTCTTGTTTGTTTTTAATAGCCTTTCCCTCAGCTGTCAACAGCCCCCTCTCTTGGTAAATGGTTCCGTGAACATGCACAGTGGCAAAAGCATAGCTACTATCCGTGTAAATATTTAGTCTCTTCCCTTGTCCCATCTGTAGGGCTTTTGTTAGTGCCACTAGTTCTACTCTTCGTGTAGACGTTCCCTGGGGGAGTGTTTCTGCCCACACTATCTCAGTGTCCGTGGTGACTGCTGCACCTGCGTACCTTTTTCCATCTCAAATGAAACTGCTGCCTTCTGTGAACCAGGTATGCTCGGCATGCTGCTGCCTTCTGTGAACCAGGTATGCTCTGCATGCGATAGTGTCGTGTCCAACAAGTCTGGACTCTTTTCCTTGGCCTGGTTGCTCTTTTTACACTCAATTTCACATTCTCTGTCCTTCCTTTCCTGTCTTTGCTCCTCTGTCTCTCTCTTATTGTAAACCTTTTCCACTGCAGCTAATAGATCCCTAGTAGACTTTTCACCAAGTCTGTCTAGAGCCTGCAACTTTTGCTTTATGTCTGGATCAGCTTGACTTATATAGGCAAACATAATCATCTGAACCGACTCCTGGGTCTCAAGATATTATGGGGTATATTGACTAAAAGCTTCTATGAGCCACTCAAGATATGTTGATGGACTTTCACTTCCTCCCTGTCTAACATCAAAAACTTTGGCCATATTAGTAGGTTGGCAAGCCGCCACCTTGAGACCTGCCAACAGAGCCTGGTGATAGATGAGGAGTCGCTCCCTACCTCCAACCATATTGTAGTCCCATGTTGGTCGGATCTCAGGAAAATAGGCAGTGATCAGGGCAGGATCCATGATAGGTGCTCCTGTGGGGCCAGGGATGTTTCCGTGCCAACTCTTGGATACAGTCTCTTTCTTCAGTGGTAAAAAAGACCTGTAAAAGCTGACTAAAATCATCCCAATGGGCTGATGAATAAAGTGAATAGTTTAAGCAAACTAATTAAATCCTGGTGTTTCTCAGAAAAGGGGGCATTTTGGGTGTATAGGCATTTTTGTATAGGTCACTGGTAGAAAATGACCAATATTGGAGTTGCTGTTGACCATCCACATACACAGGACCTACGCTGTGTAAGAGAAAAATAGCTGTATGAGAAGAGGGGTTGGTCCCATGGCATCATTGAGTGACTGGCCCCTCAGAAACTTTAAGGGCAGGTGCCGAGGATTCTATAGCTCCCTCCTCCTCTTGATCATTCTCAGATTCTGCAAAAAGAACCTGGAAAGGAGAGTATGGGGGAGGAAACGTTTCTTCTTCCAAGTTATCCCCCTGAAAAACCAGGGGGTACCTCTTCTTTACCTCTTCCTCGGTTTCTTTTTGTAAGTCTAGGGGGCTAGACGGAGCGGTGCCCATGGTTTCCAATCCCGTCAGTTGTACAGCCCAAAAACCAATAAACAGTACAAACAAAACACATGCAGGCCTGACAGTTACAAAAAAAAAGCTTACAAAGAGGAGATTTCCCAAATTGGTCCACTGACTCCTGTCATGGTGAGGTTCCCCACTCATGCCCCACAGCAGAAGGAGCAGAGCCACATTGGTCAAGTTAGGCCTCTGTTAGGAGGCCCTCTTGGTCAGTTCCGGCCCAACACCGAAACGACCCCCATCCCAAAATTCACAAGGTGGTGTTCCAAGAACCACCCCCCAGCCCACCCCACACAGTGGGGTATCAACTCCCACCCCACACGGCGGGGTTCCAAAGACCCCCTCCCCACAAGAGGATGTGGGACATCTCCCAGTTCCTCCAGGGTTGTTGTGCAAGCGCTTCAGCTTCGACAACCCTTTGTACATGGGAGCAGCCATCCTCACAAAGGAAAATGAAAGTAAAACAGAAAACGACAGGATATGACAAATTAACAAAGACAGCGCTGTTTTACCTTTGGAGTCTGAGATCTCAGATGTCTTTGGGGGGATCCCTGAAGGCCTCCACTAATGTTATACCCAGGTTGCAGGATCCCCACCAAGAAGACCATCAAGAGTCAGATTTTACAGTTGTTTTAAAGTTTTATTTAAACGGGCTGCAGCTCGAGTCTCATCCTACACTCCAACACAGCAGAGCCAAGGAGGAGAACCCCGAGCTAAAGATTTGCATGATTTATAAAGACACACAACCGTTGAAGAGCCTTTTTGCTATTCGGGGAATTTTATTGTTCCACATGAATTTTTGGATTGCCTCTTCTATTTCCTTGAAGAATGTGGTTGGAATTTTGATAGGTATCACATTAAATATGTAGATAACCTTGAGAAGTATTGTCATTTTCACGATGTTAATCTTTCCAATCCAGGAGCATGGGAGATTTTCCCATTTTCTAAGTTCTGTTTTGATTTCCTTTTTCAAGTTATTAATGTTTTCATCATTGAGGTCCTTCACTTCTTTGGTTAAGTTAATTCATAGGTATTTTATTTTTTCTGGGGCTATTACAAATGGAGATGCTTTCCTAATTTCAGCCCCTCTTTTCTCATTGTTGGAATACAGAATATCAATACCAAATTTCAAACTCTACTATAAAGCCATAGTAATCAAAATAGCTTGGTACTGGCACAAGAACAGACCTCAGGACAAATGGAATAGAATTGAAAACCCAGAAATGAACCTACAGACATATAGCCATCTAATATTTGATAAGGGAACTAAAAAATAGAATGGAAGAAAGACAGCCTCTTCAGTAAATGGTGCTGGCAAAATTGGTTAACTACTTGTAGAAAACTAAAGCTAGATCCTTATATATCACCCTGCACCAGAATCAACTCCAAATGGATCAAAGACCTCGGAGTCAAAGTAGACACTCTGAAAACATTACAGGATGGAATAGGAGAAACCCTAGGTCTCCTTGGCGCAGGCCAAAATTTTCTTAATAGAGACCCGGAAAAAGAACAAATCAAAGAAAGGTTGGACAAATGGGATTGCATGAAGTTGCAGAGCTTCTGCATGGCAAAGGAAATAGCTAGCAAGATCAATAGAAAACCCACGGATTGGGAGAAGATCTTCACTAGCCATACAATGGACAAGGGTCTCATATCTAAAATATACTTGGAACTCAAAAAATTAAATCCCCCAACAACAAATCCTCAAAGAAACAACTACCCAATAAATAAGTGGACTATTGACTTAAAGAGAAACTTCTCTGAAGAAGAAAGAAGGATGGCCAATAGACACATGAAGAAATGCTCAACGTCCCTAGCCATAAAAGAAATGCAAATCAAAACAACATTGAGATACCACCTCACTCTAGTTAGAATGGCAAAAATCAAGAACTCTAATAACAACAAATGCTGGAGGGGATGTGGACAGAAGGGAACCTTACTTCATTGTTGGTGGGAGTGTAAACTTGTTCAACCAGTTTGGAAAGTAGTATGGAGGTTCCTCAAAAGACTCCACATAGAGCTCCCTTATGACCCAGCAGTCCCACTTTTGGACATGTACCCAAATGTTTACAAACAAGACCACACTAAAGCTACCAGCACAACCATGTTTATTGCAGCATTATTTACCATAGCTAAGATATGGAACCAACCCAGATGCTCCTCAGTAGATGAATGGATCAAGAAAATGTGGTATATATACACAATGGAATTCTATGCCTCCATCAGAAAGAATGACATTGCCCATTTGTCAGGAAATGGAAAGACTTGGAAAAAATTATATTAAGTGAAGTAAGACAAGCACAAAGAAACATAGGTCCCATGATTTCCCTTATTTGCAATATCTAGTATATATATGTGTGTGTCTGTGTGTGTGTGTGTGTGTGTTTGTGTGTGAGCACCTGACAGTGTGTGTGTGCGCGAGTGTGTGTATGCGTGCACACACATACATGAGTCCTGAAGCTTGACCTCAGGACCTGAGCACCATACCTAGTTTCTCTTGTATAATGATATCCCTCTCTCACTTGAGCCACAGAGCCTCTTCAGGCTTTGTCCTAGTGATGTGCTCCTGAGAAATGAAGCCCAGGATTTCGTATATTCCTAGCCCTCTACTTCAGCTTTGTTAGTTTAGTTCTGTCTTTTGTTGTTGTTGTTGTTGTCGGTTGAATGAGATGAAGTCTTGGCCTGGGTGCTGTCCCTGACCTCTTCAGTTCAAATCTTGTGCTCTACCACTTGAGCCACAGAGCTTCTTCCGGTTTTCTCGTAGTTCATTGGAGCTATGTTTCTCAAGGACTTTCCTGTCTAGGCTAGCTTTGAACCATGATCCTCAGATCACATCCTCCTGAGTAGCTAAGATGAGAGACATGAGCCAAAAGCACCCAGCTTCCCCTTCAGGTTCTTAGTAGTGAATTGGAGATAATAGTCTCATGGTACCTTTTGTGTCTGAGATAGTTTGGAACCCAGATCTTTAGAACTCAGCTTCCTGAGAAGGCAGGATGAGAGACCAGCTACTGACCCATTGGCTGTGGGCTCTGCTGCAAGGGAGTCCATGGCTCCACGTGGTGGAGTGCTAGCCCTGAGCCCAAGACGTAAGGGTCAGCGCTTAAGCCCTGAGTTCAAGGTTCATGTCCGAGAAAAAACAAAACAAAACCGTTGTCTGCTGTAGACAATTCACTAATCTTCGGTAACACATAATTTTATCCCTGACATGGGGACTTATCTGAGCCTCAATATTCTTGTCTGTATAGTCATCTAAGTTGTGGAGCTCTTACATAGACAAGATGTAAGAATGCACCCGGTTAAGGACACAGCACATGGCACTCGTTGCACCACTCAGCACACAACATCCTGTTAAAGACTCAGCACCCAGCACCCAGTGCAGGACACAGCACACTGCATCCTATGAAAGACTCAGCACATAGCACCCTGTGCGGGACTCAGAATAGAGCACCCTATGGAGGACTCAGCACATAGCTCCATTCCACAAGCTGTCATTAGAATTAGGGTGCTTTCATCAGTATCACCATTCTTTGAGGAAAATTTTACAAACCATACAAGTTCACATCTAATGGTTTAGTGGGGTGTTTTTTGGGGGGAGGGGTTGTTAGCCATGGGGCTTGAACTCAAAGCATGGGGTACTGTTCCAATAACATTTGCTCAAGGCTAGAGCTCTACCTCTTGGAGCCACATTTTGAGATGTCTCTCAGACTTCCTGCAAAGACTGGGTTTTAAAGCTCCTGAGCAGCCAGGATGATGGGCATAAGCCAGGATGATATGGGTAACCCGTGGAGCTTGGTTGCATCGGTTTACATGTGGTTAAGTCAGGTTAGGTGGCTGCTGTCAGCACCAGTCTCCTAGCTTGATCTGTAATGAGGTATTTGAAGTTCTGTCCTTCTATAATTGCAGTTAGACCATTCTACCTTTTTGTGTTATCAGACCTGGGGCATGAGTAAGAGCTTAGACACTGTCTCTAAACGTTTGTGCTCAAGGCTAGCACTCAATTAATTGAAAGACAGCAGAACTTCTGGTTTTTCTGTTTTGTGGCACTGAGGAATCGAACCCAGAGCTTCGTGCTTATTAGGGGAGCACTCAACCACTGAGCCCCAGGAGTGAATGAGGTACAAATAGATAGAGATTGCTGTATATAAATATTATATATACAAAATGAGATTTCTGCATATTTTTAAACTATAGATAATATTACTACCAATTATTAGGTATTAAATTATGTCTCCATTTAATGATGTGTCCCAGTTAACAATTAATAAAGCATTAATAATTACTCAATATCCCATTATTGTTTATCATATATGTACATATATCCATATATATAATTAGATATTTCATAGAATGAGACCAATGTCTATATATTATTAAATTATGCATCATGTGTTACTACCAGTTATTAGTTATTTAATTATGTCTCCATGTAATTTTTATTCTGTTAATGCTTAATAAAATATCAATTAAACTTAGTGCACATCCTACACTTATTGCATCTAATTTTATCCTAGAATGATTCACTACTAATTCAATCTGTTTATTATTTACTGTAGTGGCAATTCTTCAACCTATGATGTTTTTTACCTTTATTACATCCTATTACATAGAATATAGATTTGCATCCAAATTATACATCCTACCTGACACAGAGCACATTCACAGAAAAGGAAAACTTGTCATGCTCAGCTTCTCACTCCAAAATTACATTTTGGCAGTGCTGGGATCTAAACTCAGGCAAAGAAGGCTCAGCTCATGAATGGGTGACTGCCAGCACAGTAGCCACTAGTCAATTCAGCTGCAGTAACCAGGCCCTGAGATAGTGCCCTGTATGTTGACTCTAAATTGTGCTTAATGAAGTTATTCATTTACCATTTATTTTATTGACTGCTACATCACATGGAATATTTACTACATTTATTAAATAAGATATAGAATTGCCTATGCATGAAACTTCACACGGGACACCCAGGACTTTCACAGAAAAAGAAAACATGTGTCACCCTGTGTCTTACTGCACGATTCAATTTTTGTGAGTACTGGCATCTGAACTCACAGCCTACAAGGCCCAATTCATGAATGGGTGAGTGTCAACATGCCAGCCTGGGGCATATTGAACCGGCAAGCAGTTCCCAGCACCTGAGATTGAGCCCCAGGGGTTGACAAAACAAGAACAGATTGACATGCAGATGGTAGTACACAAATAAATACAGATCTTTATAGAGTGCCAGAGATGTCTATACATTATTCAGTTATATAGGCTACATTCCTATTAAGTCTTGGGTATTTATTATGCCTCCATGTAATTAATATTACTGTTTTCATCCTTAATGAATTATTAATTAAATCGACCACTGTCCCGAAACTATTGTGTCCACATAATTAATAGTATTCTTTTAATGTGCCAAAAAATATTCATTAAAATCCTTCGGACTCCTAAAATCACTCTCTAATTTTATACTAGTATCATTCAGTAACAACCAATTAAACCTTGACATTCATAATCTTCCATCGGTATTCCTATGAATAGGAATGAGACTCTTAGGATCTCCCTCCATTGGTAGGGGTCAGGACCCAGCTTCGAACACAGGGCCTATGTTGTGGTGTTGGCCCATGGCTTCCCTGAAAGCCCAACAGCCTTGAGCAATGGCAGGTTACCAACACTTTTCAGCCCTGTCTTTTAGACCCAGGATGGTCACCTTGAAAAGAGAACAAATGTAAAATCGGCAGACATCTGAAAGTTACTGGGGTTTTTTTCTGTGTCGTTTTATTTATTTATTTTTCCTGTCAGCCTTTGAGGCCCAGGAACCTAGGTTCGGCTGTGGGTCCTGTGGCTACAACCCAGCCTAGAGTGATCAAAGCTGAGGCAGAGCTACCATTGAGCTTGACAAAATAAAAATACATACATGCATACATAGATATATACATAGATACATTAAAAATATTTAAATAATTATGAGGCTACTTGGCGTATTCGAGCCATTTTTTCTGCCGAGCCTGGGATTTGAACTCAGGGTTTGGGTAAATCTGCAGTATTGTGGGGGATGGGAAAACTCACAATGCTGGAAGACAAGAAAGACAGGTCTGTTCCCAGGGTCTGAATTCAAGCCCTAGCACTGGCAAAAATAATATTCAAATACATTTTAAAAACACGATTTATATTTACATATGCATGTTTATGACATATTGCATTTAGTGTAGGTATTCATTTTATTTTGTTATTTATTTATTTATTATATATTTTAGAGAGTATGATTACATGTATAACATTATTTACATCCTATTAAATAGAACACAGATTTGACTATGTATTATACATCATTCCTGAGACCCAGGACTTTCACTGATAAGGAAAACAAGTGAGACAATTGGCTTCTTCTACCACGATTAAGTTCTTGGCAGTTCTGTGATTTGAACTCTGAGCCTAGAAGGCCCACTTCATGAATGTGTCAATGTTAGCACACCAGTCTGACACAAGTGAAGTTGTCAGGCAAATTTGAGGACCTGAGATAAAGCCCTAGGAGTGGCCAATATATAAACAGATAGATATGTATATTGCAGGGTGTGTATTTACATATGTATATGTATCTATAAATAAAGTTATAGAGAGAGACAGATAGACATTTATATGGATTCTACTGTATAGTGATGTCTATATCTTATTTTTATATACTCTATTATTATGAATTATTTGGTCTAAAATTATGCCTCCATTAATTAATCATAGTGGGAGACGATAAAATATTAAATTAATCAATGACCTATATTTATTGCGTACAATCTTATACTACAATGACTAGCTAATTAGTAGTTCAATTGGTATATTACAAAGATTCTATTATTGTTCTTATAGATAGGAACGAGTAGGTGGAAGTCCCAGGATCAAACTCAGGGTCTTGGTTTCTGGGTTGGGCTGAGGCTTCACTGACAGCACGCCAACCTTCAGCCATGCAAGGTCATGTACAATTTTCAAGCCGAGTCATTGAGATCCAAGATGATCACAGTGCAAAAGAAACAAAGGTAAAACTGTTGTCTAAAACTTCCTGGTTTTTCCTCCTCCATCTTGGTTGGTTTATTTTTTTGTCAGAGCTGGGAGTTGAACACGGGTCCTAGGATCCCTGGATCATCTGTGGGTGTAAAAGCTGCACCCCAGCCTAGGATAATCAAGGCTGAGGAAGAGTTGTGGTGACCAGAGTTCAAGCTCGGGGCCTGCCACTCCAAAAAAGTTAAGGTCCTGGATAGGAGTTTGGGCCATTTTATCTGCCATAATTGTAATTTGAACTCGGGGACTGGGTAACTCTATTGTGCTCTGGGTGATGTGAAAGCTAACCTCCTAGAAGAAAAAAAAATCCAGAGCATTACCCAGTGTGTGAATTCCAGCCCTAGAACTGGCAAAAATATTATTTATATACATGTATAATATATATCAAATATATGTAGTTGCATAGATATTACATATGGTACCTAGGACACAATATTACCACAGAAAGGAAATCAGGTCAACATTGGCTTCTTACTCCACCTATTGACTTTGGCACTGCTGGGATTTGAACTCAGGGCCTGAAATGCCTAATTCATCAAGGGGTCAGTTTAAGCACAGCAGCCTCAAACAAATTCAATGCCAGGCAGTTCCCAAGACCTGAGTTCTAGCCCCAGGAGTGGTCAATATATAAATAGAGAGATGTATAAATTGCTGCAAATACATGTATATATATATATAGAGAGAGAGAGAGAGAGAGAGAGATGTATATGTATATTCCACTGTACATTTAAATATAAATATATTATAGAATGTGAGATGTCTATATATTATTAAATGGCATTTAACATATTACTAATAATTATTAGGTATTAAATTATTCCTCCATTTAATGAAGTATCATGGATTAAGGGCCAATAAAGTATTGCCTTGTGTAAATGGAGCTCAGAGTCAATTTCTAGGCTCATAGTTCAAACCTCAGGATCTGCACTAAAAAGAAAGGGCCAGTAATTCCATGTGTCTGTGTATATATGCATGTATTTCTATCAGTGAACATCCATAGTCATTAGGAAAAATAGCACCCAGCTAAGAAATTTGCTTTGAATAGAATGATATCATAGCACAGAGAGTGCTTTCAAGATAGTGCATGTCCCTGGTCAAAAAATTAAGACACTGGCTTAGAATTTGCACCATTTTTCTGGCAGGCCTGGGCTTTCAACTCAGGGTCTGATTAATGCTTTGTCACTGTATGAGAGGGGAAACTCACCATCGTTGAAGACAAGAATTTCAGACCAGTTTCCAGGGCCTGAATTCAAGCCCCAGCACTGGAAAAAATAATATTCATACAAGAGATCTATTTACATACATGTGTTTACTCCCTATGACATTTATTACCCTTATTTATTTTTTATTTATTTTATTTAGTATTATTACATATATCACATTTATTTCATTTATTACATCTTATCACATGGATTTATTTGCATATGGATTATACATCATCCTGAGACCCACAACTTTCACAGAGAAGGACAAAAATGGGTCAAAATTGGCTTCTGACTCCACATATAAACTTTTGGCCATGCTGGGATTTGAACTCACAGCCCACAATGCACAAATCATGAATGGGTCAGTTGTAAAACAAAAGCCTTTGGCAAACTGAACTGCCAGCCAGTTCTGAAGACCTGTGATCAAGCAATAGTACTGGCAGATAGATAGATAGATAGATAGATAGATAGATACATAGATAGATAGATAGATAGATAGATAGATAGATAGATAGATAGACGTGTAGTTTGCTATGTATATGAGAGAGAATGTGAGAATATTGAATTATATGTATTATGAATTATTAGTTATTAAATTATGCCTCCTTTTAATGAAGTATCATGGTTGAATACTTATTAAAGCATTAATGTAAGAGTAGTCAGTATTCCATAATTGGGAGAACCATACCATGTTGCTAGAATGGAAGACATTACCCAATACTTTTTGTGTGGCATTCTATAAGAGAGTTATTAACTAATTGCAAATTTAATTGTTACTTTTATAACATTTCATTAGGCATTCCCATGGATAGGAATGATTTTCTCAAAATCTCCCTCCATTTATAGGTGGCAGTACTGTCAGTTTAACTCCAGGCCTGGGTATTTTACTTTGAAATGCAAACGATTGGAATTACACTGTGAAGATTTCAGATTGTCAGGATGAAAGAAAAGAATGAGAAGGAAAGAAAGCCAAGTGTCAGTGGATCCTACCTGTAATCCTAGCTCTTCAGGCGGCTGAGAGGTAGAGAATGCCAGTTTGAATTCAGCCAGGACAGGAAAATCCACCACACTCATTTCTGAGGGATTACAGGAATAAAAAATCCCCATGAATGGGGCTATGGCTCAAGGGCAGAGCGTTAACCTTAAGCACAAGAACTCAGGGACAGTGCCTAGGCTCATAGTAAAACTCCCAAACCTGGCAATTAAAAAAAAAGCCAGTAACAACATGTCTCCCCATGTATGTATGCATGTATTTCTATTGGCGAAGGTCCAGAATCCCTATAATGAAAGGCATCCAGCTAGGAAATTTGCTTTGAATAAAATGATTTCATAGCACACAGAGAGTTTTCAAGACAGTGCATCTTCCGGGCCTCCTCTCACTGTTCCCATTGTAGCCTGAGGTTTTCTCCACATCGGGGACTGCTGGAAGAAGACTTCCTCATTATTGGAACAGGCAGACAAAAGGCCTCACTCCTGTAGAGCTGAGTGACAAAAAACTCTTTCTAGGCCAATTAGTGAGGAGTGTGGGTGGGCTCTGAAGGCCAGGAGAAAAAGGCCTCTTTGTATCTCAAGCTATCTCTCTGCCGAGAGCTCTGTTGTGACAGGAACACTTCAATTGTGCCACCTCCCGTGGCAGGCCAAGTTCCCTGCACTTATCCTGTATTTGTTAGACTATGTTCCAGTGTTGAAATAACCTGATACAATTAATTCAAGGGTCCTTTTGGCAGACAACTAAGGAGCTGAATCTAATAAAATGATTCATTATTGGCAATGATGCTTCCCTGGGTTTCCAGAAGCTTGCTAAATCAAAGTACATGTGTAATATTACTATGCTTCATGTCATCTAGGGCTGGTGAAACTCATCAGGTTTTGAAACTTTGACCTCTCCTACTTGGGCCCTGGGTGGCTGTGTTTCATGGTTGAACACAGGACCTGGATACTGACCATGAGCTCAGAGCAGAAGCTCAGTGCTTTATCATTTCTTGTCACAGCTTCACTTCTGTTATCTGTGTTTGTGTGTGTGTGTGTGTGTGTGTGTGTGTGTGTAAGTGTGTGTGTGCATGTATGTGTGTTCATACACTTGTCCTGGAGCTTCAACTCAGGACCTGAACCCTGTTCCTGAGTTTCTCCTCTACAAGGATAGCACTCTACCACTTGAAGCACCCAGCCACTTCAGGCTTTTTTCTAGTGTAGTACTAAGGAATCAAACCCAGGGATTCATACATGCAAAGCACTCTACTCCTAAGACACATTCCCAGCACTCTACTTCAGGTTTCTTTCTTTCTTTTGTTGGAAGTTGGAGGAATTTAAGTCTAGGCCTGGGTGCTGTCCTTGAGCTCTTTAGCTAAAGTCAATCACTCTACCACTTGAGCAACAGCACCCGTTGAGTTTTTTGGTGGGTCACTGGAGAGAAGCATCTCAAGGAATTTCCTGCCCAGGCTGGCTTTGGACCATGATCCTCAGCTCTCAGCATCCGGAGTACCTAGGATGACAGGCACAAGTCAGCAGCAACTAGCTTCCACTTCAAGTTCCTAAGTAGTGAATAGGAGATAAAAGTCTCATGGGACTTTTTGTGTCTGGGATAGTTTTGAACCCAGACTGTCAGATCTCAGCTTCCTGAGTAGACAGGATGACAGACCTCAGCTACTGCACGCCTAGACTGTAACACTCTGTTGCAAGTGGGTCCTTGGCTCCACGTAGTAGGGCGCTACCCATGATCCCCACTGGTAAGTGTCAGTGGCTAGGCCCTGAGTTCAAGGTTCATGATCAAGAAATATAATACAAAACAATTGTCTGCAGGAGACAACTCACTAGAGTTAGGTACATACATAATTTTGGCCATGAAATGGTGCCACAAGTTTCTCATCTGCACAATCATCTTACTTGTGGAGCTCTTACAAGAACCAGATGAAAAAAATGCACTCCAAGAAGTACTCAGCCCACAACAACTCATGAAATACTCATCACATAGCTGTAGCCCACATAATATCATTAGAATTAGGGTGCTTTCATCAGTATCATCATTCTTTCAGAAACACACCACAAACAGTCCAAATTTAGATTTTGGAGGGGTGAGTTTTTTTTTGGGGGGGGGGATTGCACTGAAATGTTGGGGGTACTGTTCTAAGGTCTTTTGATCAGGCTAGAACTCTGTGACTTTAAGCCACAGCTCAGAGTTTCACAGATTTCCTGCCAAGCCTAGGTTTTAAACCCACCAGTGTCAGATCTCAGCCCCCTAGTATCTTGGATGACAAGGTGAGCAAGCCAGCAGCATCTAGTTGATGGAACTGGGTTCCAGCGGTTTACCTCTGTCTAATTCAGGTTAGATGGCAAATGTCAGCACTAGATTCCCAGCTTGTTCTGTGATGAGGTATTTGCAGCCCTATCCGTATATAGTTGCAGTCAGAACATTCTATCTTTTCCTTTTTTATTTTTTGTTTTGGTGCCAGTCCTGGCTCTTGAGTAAGAGTCTAGACACAGTCCCTAAGCCTTTATGCTCAAAGCTAGTGCTCAAGTGTTTGAGCTACAGCAAAACTTCTGGATTTTTCTATGCAAATGGTAGTGAGGAATTGAACCCACGGCTTCGTACTTACTAGGTGAGCACTCTACCACGGAGCGCCAGTAGTCACAAGTGTATAAACAGATAAATGTGTAGATTGGTAGACAGACATATAGATAGATAGATATAGATGTATTTAATGAGAGATGTCTGTAAATTATGAAATTGCATATATGATATTTCTATCAAATATTGCCAATTAAATTATTCCTTCCTTTTTTAAGTATCATGATTGACTACATAATAAATTATTAATTGAAAATTAGTCAATGTAGTATACCTGTTGTGTATAATTTTCTAATATAATTGTACACTAACTACTAATGTAATTGTTACTTTTACAACATTCCATTTGTACAGATGTCTATTGGAAAGCGTTTCTTAGAATCTCCCGGGGCTAGATACCCACAGTACTGTTAAGGTGTTCGAAGTCCCGCTGAGACTGTTCTTGGGCACATATGGAAGATGGCGACGGGGCAGTAGGGAAACGCCACAGCTCTCTCCAACCAAAAAGAGAGTTCGAGTTCCAACCTTTAATCTCCCCAAGAGACCGACAACAACAAAAAGACAAACACTCAGAGAAAAACCAGAGGTGGAAAATAACAAAAAAAGAAAGAGAGGAAAAGAAGAATTTCAGAACAGAGAAGAGCGAAGACCCCTCCCCCAACCTTTACTGGCCGCGCGGCAGTGCGCCAAGCCGCCGGCCAGCTGGCCCGGCAGGGGCTGCCGGAGCCACAGAGACACAGGGGGCTGCTTGCAGATCACCAGGTACCGGATTGCAGAACAGCGGATCGCCAGGAACAGAGAAACCTACCAGCCGGGAGTCTCCAGGAGGATCCCACCCCACCCATCACTCTCCACCGGAGCGGAGAGGCTCCATCCCGCCAAAGCCGCCCGGCACCAGCAGCGCCACAAAGGGACCTGTCCGCAGACCACCCGCCCAATCACGATCGCAACGACCCGGCGGGGGGCCGCCCAACCCAGCCCGCAACCACCCCAACTGAACTCGGACTGCAACAACAACTGACGGACTGCAACAACAACTGACGACCTACAGGGTGAGTACCCATCAGGGGACAGGGAATCCATCAAGGGAGACCAGAGCTGGAGGGAATCCCCAGACCCTGACCTAGACTCCCTACCCCAACACCCGGACCACAGGACCCACTAAAACTGGGAACTGTTCGAGAGCCCCACCAGCCGGTGGAGCACACTCTGCTGGCCAGGCCAGAGCAAGAGCGCCCCGGGAAGGGAGCTTAAATGCTCAAGCCAGGAACAGTGCCCCTGGGTCAAGACTACCAACAGTAGAAGAAATTTGAACTGTGTCCTCCAGGCTGCATAACCAAGGTGGTATACACATCAGCACAGGCCTAACGAGCGCGCTCCAGGCTGGGGCCGGAACCAGGCCAGGGGACCGGCGCCTGAACAAAGCAAAAAGGGTCAGAAGTGGGGCTGTGGCTCAAATGGTAGGGTGCCAGCCCTGAGCTGAAGAACTGAGGGACAGCACCCAAACCTAGAGTTCAAGCCCACAACCAGCCCAAAACAAACAAACAAAAACACATCAGGAGCCCATAGCAGACTCCAGTATTTGGGAGAGTGCATCCAGAGCATCTGATCTTCCCAAGAGCACCCGCAGGAGCAAACACAAGCAGTCTAGGCTGCTCAACCCTTCCAAAGGCGGGAATTGCTACAGCAGAGAGCTGAGAATCCTAAGTGAATAGCAGCTGGAAATAGGCTCCCAACAGAATCCAGATCAGACACAGACTCTCTCTACCAATAGAGAATCAGCAACCAAGCAAAGACAGACACACCAAAACAAGATTGAAGAGCAGTCTCCTGAACCCCCATGCAAAAATCACAGAGAAAAATCACAAGGTTTACCACTACCCAGGACAGCAAGCTCACCTCAAAAGCCAGCAGCCACGCAGGGGAAAGCCCCAGTGGGAGCAAAGCAGGAATGGAAGACAAAAACTACATCCAAGGGTTGCTGGAGGCAATGACTCAAGAAATAAAGCGAGAAATGGATCAGAAATTGAAAGAGCACAAGGATGAACTATCAAAAGATATACAGGATATCAAACAAAAATTGGATGCAAAAATAGAAGCTGCACAAACCTCAGTAAGAAGTGAGATAAACGCCAAATTAGAGGTAATGCATACTGATATCACCTCATTGAGAGGTGAGATCAGTACTCTGAGAACCAACATTGAATCCATTAAGGGATCCATTTCCACCATGCAAACCACAATAGAAGCCACGGTCAACAGAGTGAATGAAATGGAAGGTAGAGTGTCAGATACAGAAGACAGAATACACCAACTGGACCAAAAAGTGACAGATATGGAAAAATCACTCAAATTAAACCAAAGGGAAATTCAAGAGCAAGCAGATAATGCTAAAAAATTTAACCTTCGCATAATCGGAGTGGACGAAGGTGAGGAATTCCAGAGCAAGGGAATGCAACACCTATTTAACAAGATAGTCAATGAAAATTTTCCCCACCTCAAAAACGACCATCTTAACTACATCACAAAAGCTTATCGAACACCCAACAAGCAAGATCCCAGGAGAAACACTTCTAGGCACATAATAGTAACAATGATGGATCTGAATAATAAGGAAACAATCCTGCATGCAGCAAAAATGAAGAAGGAGCTATACTACAACGGGAAAAAAATTAGAATCACTGCAGATCTCTCCACACAAACAATGAATGCAAGAAAAGCCTGGGAAAGCACCATACGAGCCCTGAGAGCCAATAACTGCCAACCCAGACTGATATACCCGGCAAAGCTAGCATTCACATTCGATGGAGAACTGAAAACTTTTAATAGCAAAGAAAAACTAAATGAATACATAAACATTAAGCCAGCATTACAAAGAATTCTAAGAGGGGGGACACAACCTGAAGAAAGCAACCAGGAACTGGGACCTGCCCCAAACAGGCATTACTCAAAGTCTAACTGAGCAAGCACAGGAGGAAAGGAAAGAAGAAAAACTTAGGAAAACGGAATGGCAGGGACAACAATGCATCTCTCTATACTTTCTCTTAATATAAATGGGCTGAATTCGCCAATTAAAAGAAAACGAACTGAGGACTGGATCAGAAAACAAGACCCATCCATCTGTTGCCTTCAGGAGACCCACCTCTCAGCCAAACATACAAACAAACTCAGAGTGAAGGGGTGGAAAAGGATCTACCAATCAAATTCCCCCAATAAGAAAGCAGGTGTAGCTATCCTGATATCTGACAAAATAAACTTTTCATTAAAATCAGTACAGAAAGACAAGGACGGACACTACATATTAATAAAGGGAACAATCCAAGAGGAGGATATAACCATCATCAACTTATATGCCCCAAATATCGGTGCACCCAGATATGTTAAACAAATGCTCTCAAACTTACAGAATAAAATAGATCCCAATACGATAATACTAGGAGACTTTAACACGCCACTCTCACCAAAGGACAGGTCTACCAACCAGAGGATTGGCAAAGAAGCTACCGAATTAAGTGAGGCCATACTTCAAGCGGAATTAACTGACATCTACCGAGTATTTCACCCTAAAACAACACAGTACACATTCTTCTCAGCAGCTCATGGAACTTTCTCCAAAATAGACCATATCATAGTTCATTCAAGGAACTTAAGCAAATACAAAGGGATCGACATAATCCCCTGTATCCTATCTGACCACAGTGGAATCAAGCTAGCTCTCAATAACAAAGCATACCGCAGAAATTTCTCTAATACATGGAAATTGAACAGCACACTCCTTAACAAGGCCTGGGTAACAGAAGAGATCAGAGAAGAAATAAAGCATTTCCTAGAACTCAATGAAAATGAAAACACCTCACAAAGAAACTTGTGGGACACAGCAAAAGCAGTCCTGAGGGGCAAATTTATTGCCCTCAGTGCCCACATCAAGAGAATGGAGACAGACCAAGTAAATAATCTCATGTTGCAACTAAAACAGCTAGAAAAACAAGAAAAAATGGGACCTAAAGCTACTAGACGAAGCCAGATAACCAAATTGAGAGCAGAGATTAACCAATTAGAAAATCAGAAAACCATAACCAAAATAAACCAAACAAAAAGCTGGTTCTTTGAAAAAATAAACAAAATTGATGGCCCGTTGGCAAGATTAATTAAAAAAAGAAGAGAGGAAACCCATATTAATAGGATTAGGGATGCCACGGGAAACATCACAACACGTACCCAAGATATCCAAACAATTCTAACAGACTACTTTCAAAAGCTATACTCTCTAAAGGAAGAAAATCTGGCGGAAATGGATGCATTTTTAGAGAAATACAAGTTACCCAAACTGAGCAAAGAAGAAGTTAACCAATTAAATAAGCCAATATCCTATAATGAGATACAGGAAGCTATCAAAAGTCTTCCAACAAAAAAAAGCCCAGGACCAGATGGATTCACAGCAGAATTCTATAAGACCTTTAAAGAAGAACTAATACCCATACTCCTCAAGCTCTTCAGAGAAACAGAGAAGGAGGGAGCTATCCCAAACTCATTCTACGAAGCCAATATCACACTCATCCCCAAACCAGGCAAAGACCCAACCAAAAAGGAGAATTACAGGCCAATCTCCTTGATGAACACAGATGCAAAGATCCTTAACAAGATTCTAGCTAACAGAATCCAGAAACACATAAAAAAAATAATACACTATGATCAGGTAGGCTTCATCCCAGAGACACAGGGATGGTTTAACATACGTAAGTCAATAAATGTAATCCAGCATATCAACAGAGCCAAGGTCAAGAATCACATGATTATCGCCACAGATGCAGAAAAGGCCTTTGATAAAATTCAACATTCATTCATGCTAAAAGCTCTGGAGAAAATAGGAATAGAAGGAACATTTCTAAAAACAATAAAAGCCATTTATGACAGACCAATAGCCAATATTATACTTAATGGGGAAAAGCTACAACCAATCCTCCTAAAAACAGGAACAAGGCAAGGATGTCCACTGTCTCCACTCCTCTTCAACATAGTCCTAGAACCCTTAGCCAGGGCAATAAGGCAAGAAAAAGACATTAAAGGGATCCGCATAGGGAAAGAAGAAGTGAAACTATCCCTTTTTGCAGACGACATGATACTATACCTCCACGATCCCAAAAACTCCATCCCCAAACTTTTAGAAATCATAAGTCACTTCGGCAAAATAGCAGGATACAAAATAAACCCACAAAAATCAGTTGCCTTCCTATACACTGATAACGCACAGGAAGAGAGGGAAATAAAGGGAGCAACCCCATTCACAATAACCTCCCCAAAAATAAAATATTTAGGAATTAACCTAACCAAAGATGTAAAAGAACTATTTAATGAGAACTATAAAAAGTTAAAGAAAGAAATTGCAGAAGACACTAGGAAATGGAAAGACCTCCCATGCTCCTGGATAGGCCGACTTAATATAGTAAAGATGGTGATACTTCCAAAATTAATATACAAATTCAATGCAATTCCTATTAAAATCCCAATGACGTACATCACTGAAATACAGAAAACAGTCCAAAAATTTATATGGAACAACAAAAGACCTAGAATAGCCAAAACAATTCTAGGGGATAAAGACAATATGGGAGGGCTATCCATGCCGAACTTCAAACTCTACTACAGAGCTATAATCACAAAGACAGCATGGTACTGGCACAAAAACAGACCCGAAGACCAATGGAACAGAATAGAAGATCCAGATATAAA
Source organism: Dipodomys spectabilis (assembly GCF_019054845.1). Classification (NCBI taxonomy): domain Eukaryota; kingdom Metazoa; phylum Chordata; class Mammalia; order Rodentia; family Heteromyidae; genus Dipodomys; species Dipodomys spectabilis. Next base: position 374,512 of record NW_024871148.1, read on the forward strand.
TCCACAGGCCTACAGCCAGCTGATATTCGACAAAGGAGCCAAAGACATACAATGGAAGAAACACAGCCTCTTCAACCGCTGGTGCTGGGAAAACTGGGCAGCCACATGCAGAAAACTAAAAGTGGACCCCAGCCTATCACCATGCACCAACATCAACTCAAAATGGATTAAAGACCTTAACATTAAACCTGAATCTCTGAAACTACTGCAGGACAGAGTAGGAGAGACACTTGAACTAATAGGCACAGGAAGGAACTTCCTGAACAGAGTCCCAGGGTCACAACAAGTTGGAGAGAGACTCGACAAATGGGACTACCTTAAAATAAAAAGCTTCTGCACAGCTAAATCTATCGCAACTAAGCTAGAAAGACAACCAACTAATTGGGAAAAAATATTTACCAGCAATATATCAGACAAGGGGTTAACATCCTGTATATACAGGGAACTCAAGAAACTAATCCCTCCCAAACCTAACAAACCAATTACTAAATGGGCAAGGGAACTAAAGAGGGACTTCTCAAATGAAGAAATAAAAATGGCAAAGAAACACATGAGGAAATGTTCATCATCCCTGGTGGTGAAGGAAATGCAAATAAAGACAACCCTGAGATACCACCTTACCCCAGTCAGAATGTCCCACATCCACAAATCAGCCAACGACAAATGCTGGAGGGGATGTGGAGAAAGAGGACCCCTATTACACTGCTGGTGGGAATGTACACTTATACAACCACTTTGGAAAGCAGTCTGGAGGGTCCTTAGAAAGCTAAAGATTGACCTCCCTTATGACCCAGTCATACCACTTCTAGGCATCTACCCTGAACAACAGGAACCAATATACAAGGACACGTGCACCTCCATGTTTATTGCAGCACTGTTCGCAATAGCTAGGATATGGAAACAACCTAGGTGCCCCACCACAGATGAATGGATCCAAAAATTGTGGTATCTATACACAATGGAATATTATGCAGCCATTAGAAATGACAAAATAATGGCATTTGCAGGGAAATGGATGGAGCTAGAAGGAATCATGTTGAGCGAGGTAAGCCAAGAACGAAGAGACAAACGGTACATGGTCTCCCTCATAAGTGGATGCTAAATCCAAAAGGTTAGTGATACGACAAAACTAACAGGACTTAAGAAACAAAGAACTCCCGCTCATCTGGTTGAACCACTACTAAATATCCTCATGCTGCTGATCACAAATATGGTATATAACATGTGAACACTGTTATATATTACAGACTGTGGTAGACAATTTGCTCCAGGGAAGTTAGAATGAACTTGTGACTTTGAAATTATGTAATCATTTAATCACAATCAAAAAAAAAAAAAAAAGAACCTCGGGGAAGGGAGGGAGGGAGGGGATGGTAGGGGGAAAACAATGGAGGTTTAAAAAAAAAAAAAAAAAAAAAAAAAAAAAAGAATCTCCCGACAGCCATTCAATAGTGGGAGTCCCGGGATTCAAGCTCTAGGCCTAAGTTGCCGATTTCGGCTTGGCTTCCCTAATAGCCTGCCAAACATCAGCAATGTAAGGTCATGTACATTGTCTGGGCATTGTTATTTAGACCCAGGATGGTACAATACAAAGGAAAAAAAAGTGTAATCACCTCATTGAACTTCTCAGTTTTATTTTTTTCCTTTTTATTTTTTTTTGCCAGCCTTGAGATTTGAACTCGGGACCTAGGATCCTAGGATTGGCTTTGGCAGAGATGCCAAGACCTGAGTTCAAGCTCGGTACTTGGCCTAAAACCAAATAATAATAACAATGATAACAACAACAACAATAACAATAATAATATGACCCTGGCTTGGTATTTGCACCATTATACTGGCAGGCCTGGCATTTAAACTCAGAGTCTGGGTAGCTCTGTGGCACTGTGGGTGAAGGGGAAGATTGCCTTCCTTGAAGACAAGTTCAGAAAAGTTCTAAGAGCCTGAATTGAAGCCACAGTACTGGAAAAAATGATACTCATATATGAGATCTATTTGCATACATGGGTTTACTCCATATGACATTTATTACCCTTATTTGTTTAGTATTATTGCACATAAATCATTTATTTTATTACATCATATCACATATACTGAGACCCAGAACTTTCACAGAGAAGGAAAAAAATGGGTCAAATTTGGCTTCTTACTCCATGAATACATTATTGGCCATGCTGGGATTTCAAAGCACGGCCTAAAATGCCCAATCCATAAATGGGGTCACAGATTTAGCACACCAGCCTCCAGAAAACTGAGCTGCCAGGAAGTTCTGAGGACCTGTGATCAAGCCACAGTAATGCCAAATATATATACATATATATATATATATATATATATATATACACACACACACATATATATAGACAGAGGGAATGTGAGGATATTATTAAATTATATATTATTACAAATTATTAGTTATTAAATTATACTTCCATTTAATGAAGTATTGAAGAGTTGAAGTAACTCCATTTTGATGCAGCAGCCATTCTGTCCTTTATGTTAAATTATGAGTGACCCAGAGCAAACATAAATTCCAGGAACTGACTTGTCCATGTTGAAGTTAACCAGAGCTCACATAAATCCCAAGGACAGAGTTATCTGTGGCCACAAACTTCCCTTGCTTCACAGATAACCCCCTGCCCTTTATTGCCCTTGCCCAAATGGTATGATAACCCCCTGCCCTTTATTGCCCTAGCCCAAATGGTCTGATAACCCCCTGCCCTTTATTGCCCTAGCCCAAATGGTCTGATAACACCCTGCCCTTTAATGCCCTAGCCCAAATGGTCTGATCACCCCCTATCACCCCTTATCACCCTAGGATGTCCTGTTAACACATCTGGTTACTGTAACTTTGTAGTTTTTGCCTTTATAAGCCCTATGAAATTTCAGCTCGGGGCTTCCTCCTAAGCTCCATTGTGTCGGTGTGTAGGACGAGGCCTGAGCTGCAGCCTGACTGAATAAAGCCTTGCTTTTGTATTTTGGAAAGTCCAAATCTCGGTGGTCTTCTTGGTGGGAGTCCTGCGACGGGGGCACTTCAGTATCATCATCTAATACTTATAAAATCATTAATAAAAATCAGTCAATATCCTTAATCATACCATGGTGCTAGAATGGAAGATATAAATTCAATAATTTTTGTGTGGCATTCTAAAGTAGAATCATGAAATAACTGCAAATTTAATTATTACTTTCATAACATTCCATTAGCATTCACATGAATAGGAATGAGTTTGTTAGGATTTCCCTCCATTTGTGGGTGGTAGTCCTAGCATTCGAATTCCAGGCCTCGGAAGTTTACTTCTAATACAAACCATTGGAATGACACCTTGAAGATTTCAGACTGTCATGAAAAAAAAGAACAACAAGAAGAAAAGTAAGCCAAGTGTCAGTGGCTCTTGCCTGTAATCCTAGCTCCTCAGGAGGTTGAGATGCCAAGTTGAATTCAGCCTGGGTAGGAAAGACCGCGACACTCATATTTCTTAAAAGATCACAGGAAATCAAAATAAAATAACAACAAAAAAACCCTGAGTGGCCCTGTGGCTCAAGTTGCAGAGCACTACCCTTGAGCAAAAGTCTCAGGGACAGGGCCAGGATGATGAGCATTCAGCAGGTTGGTCATGCCCAGCTCCCCAAACTGGGCAAGCTGGAACAAGCCCTCAGAGAGTACTAAGTCTGAGCAGGCAGCTTGAATAAGCATCCTTCACTGCAATTTAAGAACTGAAGCCACGAAGGCTTTGCCTGGGCTGGTGTGTGCAACTGGTGTGTACAACGGGTGCATTATGTCCTGGCACTTCTCAAGGGAAACCACAATTCTTAGGCTGTAGGAGTTGTTGAAGGTTGTGGCTCTATACCCTATATCCCTCATTAAGATGTGAGCCTAGGTCTCTGGGGCCTGGTGGCCATCACTCATTCATCATTCTTCATTGCTGAGTCTCAGGCTGGTCCCAAATCCTGGGAAAGATAGGAAATAGCCAGCAATTTCTGTGCCAAAAGGGGTAATCCAATAAATCCCACCATCATAACTCCCATTAGAAGTAAGCCTTGGGCTTCGAATGTGGCTTACTGGTAGAGTGCTTACTTAGCACACATGAAGCCCTGAGTTCAATTCCTTCCTACCACAGAAACAGAAAAAGCCAAAAGTGACACTGTGGCTTAAGCAATAAAAGTGCTAACCTTGAGCAAAAAAAGGTCAGGAACATGCCCAGACCCTGAGTTCAAGCCCTAAGATTGGCAAAATAAAACAACAACAACAACAACAGCAACAAAAAAACGTGAGCATAGTGAGACATATTCTTTTGGGACATAGAGCAGGGCCGAGGTTATGGGTAATAGGTAGAGGGCAGGTGCTGTTTGCTCACTCATGTAACCTTAGCTACTCAGGAGGCTGAGATCTGAGGATCCCAAATGCAAGCAGGAAAGTCTATATGAGATTCTTTTCTCCAATTAAACACCCACAAAGCCAGAAGTAGAGCTGTGGTTGAAGTAGTAGAGTGCTAGTCTTGAGTACAAAAGATCAGGGATAGCATCCAGGCCCTGAATTCAAACCCTAGGAGTGGCACAGGCACACGCACACACACACATTCACACACATACACACACATACACACACACACACACACACACACACACACACACACATACACACACACACCAAGATAGAGAATTTGACAGTCAACCTGCACAAATTCCACCTCTAGAAACTCAGTATTTAAAAAAAAAAAAAAGATGGAGAAGGGAAGGAAAGACTTGCTCCAGGAAGTGATATAACCAGTGCCAAAATTCCACAGGAGTTCTAAGTTGAGGAACAGGACAGAGAGCCTCAGGTACAAGGTACAGCATGGGCAAAGGTCCTGAGGTGTGGTGTAGAGCAGGTTGTGTGGATGGAATGATGGTTCTGTGGCTTCAGACAAGTCTGGCAGAACACTGAAGGCAGGGTCAAGATTTGTACTTGAGTCACAAGTAAAGCAGAGGGTGGGGTCCCAGAATGAGGCCCAGGGAAATATTGGCTTGACATTTCACCAAAGACCCCAGCCAATTTCTGTGGCTGGAAGCCTATTATTCACAGCTCCTGACCCTCAGGCCCTCTTTGCATGGAGGAGTCAGGGCAAATGCAGGGAAGAACTCTTCTTAAGAAAAGCTTCTAGCCCAATGCCACCAGTGGCTCAACCCCTGTAAATCCTAGCTACTCAGGAGACTGAGATCAGAGATTGTGGGTCAAAGCCATCTCAAGGGAGGAAAGTTAGTGAGACTTTCTTGCCCATGAACTAACAAAAGCCAGAAATGGAGCTTTGGCTCAAATGGTAGCATGTCCTCATTGAGAGAAAACATTAAGAGCCTACAGGCCAGACCCTGAGTTCAGGCCCCAGTACTGGCACCTAAAAAATAAAGAAAAGCTTTCAGGAGCTCCTAGTCCACTGTGGTGAATGGACAGATAGGCCAGGCATGGGTGGCTTATGCTGGTCCTCCTAGCACATCAGGAGGCTGAGATGTGAGGATGGCCATTCAAAGCCAGCCTGGGCAGGAATGTCTGGGAGACTCTGATCTCCAAGGGTCCACCAGAAAACCAGAAGAGGCTGAAGTGCTAAGCTGAAGAGCTGAGAGATGGTGCCCAGGCCCAGACTTAGAGCCCCATGACCAATACCTGGCCTGCTTTGACCTCATGTTGTGGCTCTAGCAAGTATTTTCCAGTGGGCTTCTGATGGTCTTCCAATGTCTATGTGTCCTACAAATCTTGAGAGCAGCCTCCTTGAAGGCCTTTGCCTACAGAGCAGGACACAGTACCAGAAAAGGTCATGCCTTGTGGCATGCAGGTCATCCACCGGTCATCAGAAGGGCATCTGTCATGAGTGCAGTGTGGATCTGAGCACTAAATCGACGTCTCAGACCACGGTTCTGGGCCAGAAGGGGTAGACCAGTTAAGGCCAGCTCACAAGGGAATCACAAGAATGTGAATTTGTCAGGCACACCTTGGGCAGGTTTTGAGTTGGGCTCATGAAAGACTTGTAGCCTGAGGAACAAAAGCAGGTTGGCTGCTGCTTGTAGCAGTTGCTATATTCCAGGAGTCCGGGACTCGGAGCCCTGCTTAACTCACCAGTGCTCAGGGTAGATGAAGGTCTGCAATCATGGGACAACTACAAAGGAGCATCCATAGTGTCCTTCCCTTGGTTCTATGTCCCCGTGCTGGGATGGAGGGGCAGGTTCCATGAAACTTACTGCCATAGACCAGACCCCGCAGCCCAAGAAGGACTTAAGGAGAAACAACTGATGTGGCTTGAGAGTTTATTATGATTATGCCTCAGGACTGCCCCCAGTTCTAGCTCAGCTTATCATTACTACCTTCCTCTGTGTGTGTGTGTGTGTGTGTGTGTGTGTGTGTGTGTGTGTGTGTGTGTGTGTGTGGTGTGGGTGGGTGGGTGGGTGTGTGCGTGGCATGAGTGCATCTTGGTAGTAGGGCTTGAATCCAGGGCTCATGCTCTGTCCCTCAGTTTTTTCATTCAAGGATACCACTCTACCACTTACGCCAGAGCTTTTCTTCCAGCTTTCAGGTGATTCTTGGGAGAGGAGAGTCTCACAGACAATTCTTGCTGGGCTGCATCTGAATGTTAATCCTCCAATCTCAGCCTGCTGAATGAGCTAGGATTATGAGAGCATGAGCCATTAGCATCTGGGCACGCATTCCTTTTTGGATAAAACAGAGTACCTATTTCCTAGCCGAGCACCCATCTACAGCTATCCCTCGTACCCCTTCCCCTACCCCTCCGGTCTTCAGAGGAGACATACCCTGCCCTGAGGACAAAGAAATAGGATGCACTGACAATTTTTGAGCATTATGGTCTCCACACAGTCAGGTGCTGCTGGGAGCTGATGTAGAGGTCAGCGATCTAGGCCAAGGCAAGTAGACAGCTATTAGAACAGAAAGTATGAAAAGACATCCATGCAGCTGGATGTCAGTGGCACATGCCTATAATCCTAGCTACTCAAGGCTGACATGGAGGATCAATCAAGATTCAAACCTAGCCTGGGCATACTCTTATCTCCAAAGAATCACCAAAAAGCTGGGAAGAAGTAATACTATAGTTCAAGTGTTAGAGCACCAAACTTGTGCAAACAAGATAAAGGTTACCACCTAGGCTCTTCAACCCTTGGTAAACACACACACACACACCCACACACACACCCACACACACACACACACACACACACATATGCATGCAAAATCAGAGATTTCTACACTGTAACCTTTGGGTATTCTATACCTTTTTCCCACTAAGTCTGGTGGTTGTTGGCCTAGGAGTTCGATGCATCCAACACCACCTGACATCTATAATTTTGGGGAACAGAATGGCTAGAATGTCAGCCTTCCCCAGTCCCAGCTCCTTGATTGGGTCTTGGTCTATCCAGGCCCTTTGGGGTTCCATTTACAGACTTGCCAAGATCCTTTAAAAAGGCATCACATGCTGGGCAGTTGTGGCTCACGCCTGACATCCTTGCTACTCAGGAAGGTGAGATCTGGCTTCCAAGCCAGCTTGGGCAGGAAAGTGTGTGAGACTCTTATCCTCTATGAACCATCAGAAAACAAGAAGTGTCCCTTGGCTAAAGTGGTAGAGTGCAAGCCTTGAGAAAAAGAGCTCAGGGACAACACTCATGGACAATAACAAGGAGAGGTATTGCATGTTGGCTTTGGTATTGGCATGGGCCAAATATTGGAAATTTCAAGTGCACCAAGATAAAGCCGTACCTCCTCTAGTCCCGTACTCCTCTATCTTCTCCACCCCCTGCCCTTGGCCGGGATTTGGGTCAGGATGACTTTGGCTTGCCGGGAGGACTCCAAGGAGGAAGATCCCAGACCAATTGCCCTGGGTCCTTCCTCCTTGCTTACCCTGCTGCTTCTGCTCTTTGCCATAGACCTTCTTCCTGAAATCCATCCATGAGATCATTGACACCAATACAGTGGTGAGTGGTGGGTCCAGCCTAACTCTGGGAAGTCAGAGGTGGAAGTCAGTTTGGGACTAGGAGCTTCTACCCTGGGTGTGGGCTGAGGCCAGGGCTGACATTTATTTCATTCTAAGACTTGCTGGAGTAGGGAGACAGTGTAGACACAACATTGAGTCAGGTAAGATGGGAATGTGTAGGACGACTTGTGTGGAGGAAGCTGTGGAGCTCAGGGGGCCACTGTTCTTGGTACTCCTCTCTCAGATGTCCCTCTCCCGCTCTCATCCCTCAATAGTAAAAGAGAAACTTTAAATAAGGGTGTCGAAGAGGGGGCAGGGGATTATTTCTGTGTGAACCAGACTTGTGCTTCATATTCATCCTAGCCCCTACTTCCTATTTATCTGAGGAATGGCCATATGGGTTTGGGGGCAGGAGATCATCCTAGCTGAGAATGTGGCTCGGTGATAGAGTGGTTGCCTAGCAAGCCTGAAGCCCTGGGTTTGATTCCACAAAGAAAAAGCTGGAAGGGGAGATGGGGCTCAACTTGTAGACCACCAGTCTTGATCAAATAGAGCTCAAGGACAGTGGACAGGCTCTGAGTTCAAGCCCCATAACTGGAAGAACAAATATTTGTGGAGGCCTTTTTTTTCCCTTTGGAAACGATTTATTCTTTTTGATAAGCATAACACGGGCCTCTTCCCTGGCCACCAATGGGCCATTAGATGTTCCTGGAACTTGGGCCTCCTCCCAGCAGCCTCTGCTCTACCAGGCCCATAGTTTACCCTTCCTATCACCAGGCAGATGGAGGCCTAGAGAAGCTCACCTGGCCACCTAGTTCTGGTGGCTACTGAGGGTTTGGGGACTCAGTAAGTCACATAGGGAGTCATCATCCCCATCTGTCTACAGAAAAAAGGAACAGAGCACTGCAAGCCTGAGCGCACCAGCTATGGGCAGTTCTGCATGTGGGGATCTGCAGCAGGACATGCTCTGTGGGGGAGTCTTGTACGGGGCAGGGAACCTTGACCTCTCCTCTTGCAGATTCCACACTATCCTAAAGTTGCAATTCTTCAAAACCTTTCTGCTTCTCCCTGATTTTGACCACCCAGGAGCCTGAGGCCTCTGAAGCAGCTGCACTGGTGGGGAGCTCAGCCTGTGTCAGCATCTGGAGCCCCGTGTAGGAGCCACAGAAGCTGTGGCAGCTATCTACTCTTCATCTTCTCCTGGGACAGCTGGCACATGCACTCGGCTTTCTCCTGACAAAGCTGATCCAGAATGAACATCTGTCCTTTACATGTCAGGAGGGACTCCTGGATGGTGCAGATATGTGCCGACAGCTGGTTGCATCGATGGTGGAGCTCATCTGCAGGACTCTGGAAGTCCACCTCATCAGGCAAGTTGTGGATGAAGAAGATTTTCTTCTTGGACGCCCACGTGTCCCACTTCCCAACCTCACACATGCTGTGGTGGCAGCTCATTGGGCGGGGGACCTGTGGCTCCAGCTCTATCTGGCACTGAGCTGTCGGTGGGAGGGGGAGTGCCTGCAGCAGTCTTGCTGCTCCTGTGGCAGGAGTATCCCCCTGTGGATCTCAGCCTCCAAGAGTGCTAACAGCTCCACGTCCCTCTGAGTTTGGGGGACATCTCCATCCTCTTCCATGGGCACATCGAGGAGAGTTGCTTCCTCAGCTTTTGCTTCTCCAGAGTTCACAGCTTCTCCTTCCCCAGGGAAAGCCAGGAAGCTCAGCTGGGCCTGCATGTGCTCCTCCTCTGGACTGGTCACGTCCAGGCACTTGAAACTGTCCTGCCACTTTGGGGGCACCATCTAGTCCCCCCAGTTGATCGGACCCTGCACTTGTTTCAGCTGCTCCAACAGCTGGGTCTGCCTCTGCAGGTGCTACTGCAGGACCTACTACTTGGAGCACAGCTGCTCATTGGAGGCAATGTGCTGCTCACAGGTGACTCTGAGCTCCTGAAGCTGGGCCAGGGACTGCTCCTGCTGCTCCTGGAGCTCCTGAGTCACTTGGCTTTCTCTCTCAGCTACCTCTTTCCCTTCCTCTATCTTCTCCTCTCAGCAGTCCAGCTGTTCCTGTAGATGTTTCTTCACCTGCTGCTCTGAGTCCACAATGCTGGTGAGCTCCTCCTTCTCACTGCTCACTCTGTAGAGAGCGTCCTGCAGCAAGGCCAGCTGTTACTCCAGCTGTGGGTTTCATACACATGCACATCGTGGGGTCTCGGGGTTCTCCTGTGGATCTTTGGTTTTCTCCTCCAATCCTCCCACTTGCTCCCACTGCTCTGCATAGTGGAGACAGAGTTTCTAGTTTTCCTGTACCTGGATGTGAAGTTGTTTCTCCAGGTTTTTCAACCCCATCTGCGTGTGGTAGGTGTGGGCCCGCAGGTGGTGCTCCTCCTGAGATGGACCCACAGAGGGCCATGGCTTTGCCAGCTTCCTTCTCAGTTCCCCCAGCTCATTCTCTAGGTGCAGCACCTACCTTCATCCTCACTCCTTTTCCTCTGTCAGTTGGTTCACCTGCTCGGTCTGCCACCAGGGCTCCTCCTTCTGCGTGGACCTCTCAATGCTCAGGTTCTGCGAGAAGGTGTCTGTCTCCAGATTCGCTGCAGACACCATTCAACTCAGGTTGTCCTGAAGTCTCTTTAGTACCTCACACCACTCCAGCACTTGTTGGAACTTGCAGATTCTGTTCTTCCTGTTGCTCCTCTATGTCCAGAATGCTTACACCTTCTCCTAAAATTCTGCGTTCACTTGCTGCAGGTCATAGAAGCTTCTCTTCTTTTTCTTGAGCTGAAGTGTTACATCATTTAGCTGTTTGAACATTTCGGCCAACTTCTGTAAGTAGTACCCACAGAAGCCACCATCTCCAGCTCTGCCATGTGCTGCTCTGCGGCCTGTAGGCAGCTGGTGAGAGCTTCATGCTCCATTTTGCTATCATTGGCCATGAGCTGCATGTGGGCTGGTGGTGATTGTAAATCACTTTCTGCCAAAACCAACCTCTATATGGGTGGCTTGTGGATGTCTAGCTCTGTTTTTGGTGCTTTGTGTACTTTGGCTACCTTCTCCTTCTCTTTCTCTCATCAATCCTGCAGGTCTGTCTTTTCCTGTTTCAGTGGTTGGATCTTGGCATAGAGCACCTGGTTTCTCCTTTTGCTGTGGTCCAGGGCAGGCACCACATGTCGCTAGCACCTCTGCATATTCTTGGTGGTATCGGGACCCTTGACATTCTGGATCCTTGTGGCTGTGACTGTGTCCAAAGGCAGGGGAGGCCAGTGGTCAGCATCACCTTTGGCCAGACCATCGGTTGAATCACCCTTCCCAGAGGTATTTGTCTTTGGGATCCTTCCCTGTTATGTATTCTTTGTTTTCTTGAATGCTGAAGGTCTGATGGGAGGATTTCTTCTGCTGGTGTTCTGGCAGTAGTTTGTTGCCCACAGCTCTCTCACGGAGTCTTGTTGTTTCAGACATCTGAGTGCTGGGATGGGAAAGATGGGCTGGCCACATTCCCAGGCTCTGGGAAATCCTCTATTCTCCCACTCTCTGACTAGGTTGTCAATTTCCTATTGTACTCCAAATTCGCCTCGAGTCTCTTGTTTAACACTCAGTTACCTCTACCTTCCTCAACTGCTGGTAGTGGTGTCAACCAACAGAGGGAATCTTGGTGCTACAGGGCAGCATGGAATGTGGGTGGCCACGATTCTTGTATCCCATTGGTCAGAAAGAACCATAAAAGAATGGGGGTATGGCTGGTATCCTGTGATGCAGGCAGAATGGGCAGAGTCAAGATGACAGCAGCCCCTTTCCCAGGGAACTCTGTCCAATCCAGTTGGGAACCAGAGGGAGACCTGCTTTAGCCATATAGCTGCACAGATTTTTGTGTGTATGCCTGTTTGTTGCCAGTCCAGGACATTGAACTCAGGACCTAGGCACAGTTGGTGAGCTGCTTTTGCTCAAGGCTACCCTTCTACCACTGGCTCTACTTCTGGCTTTGTTGACACTGAAGTTGGACAGGGGTCTCAAGTACTTTCCAGCCTAGGGTGACTTTGACCATGAATCTCCTTTCACAGCCTTGAAAGTATCATGGAGGACTGCTGAGAGACACTGGTGCCTGCTTAATTATTGGTCTTGATGATGTTCTTGGACAGACCGGTGAGTTCCCTATCTTCGGGTTTAAGTAGTGGGAGCTGGAGCCCACAATTTGAATCCTGGTCCTGCCACCTCCAAATGGCAGAAGATCCTAAAAACTCATTTCTATCCATATGAATACCAATGAAATGTGATGTATATCATGATTGAATGGACAGTTTTTGAATGATTCTAGGATAAAATTATACACAATTATATTCTAGGACACTGATTGATTTTAATCAATACTTTATGAAGCATTTAAAAAATTACATTCATTAAATGGAGAAATAATGAAATACCTAAGAATTGGGCATCACATAGCATAGAGATGCCATTTTTTTCTGCCAGGACTGAGATTGGAACTCATGGTCTGGGTAAATCTGTTGCACTGTGTAGCAAGGGGAGGCTTGCTTTTTTGAAGTCAAGAAATTCAAGTCTGTTCCTTAGGCCTGAAATTGATCGCCACCCCTAGAATACATCCTATTTGTGTACATTTTAAATATATGATTTATGTTTACATACATATATTGACTCCATATTGCATTTAATGTAGTTATTCATTTTATTTTTTGTTTTGTTCATGTAGTGACCATTTATTTTATTGACTATTATGGCACATAGAATATTGATTACATAGGATATAGGTCTGCATATTTATTTCACTTCATACCTGACACACAGGACTTTCACAGAAAAGGAAAACATGTGTCACCATCTGCTTCTTACTCCATGATTTCTTGTTTGGGAGTGCTGGCATTTGAACTCATGGCCTATAGGGCCAAATTCATGAATGATTGAATGTCAGCATGCCATACTGGGGCAAACTGAGCTGACAGGCATTTCCCAGGACCTGAGATTGAGCCCCAGAGGTTGACAAAATAAGAACAGATTGACATGCAGATGGTAGTATGCTAATAAATATATATCTTTATAGTGTGCCAGAGATGTCTATCCATTATTCAGTTATATAGACTACATTCTTAACAATTCTTGGGTATTTATTATGTCTCCATATAATTAATGTTATTGTTTTCATCCTTAATAAACTATTAAGTAAATCAGTGTTCTGAAATTAATGTGTCCCTGTAAGAAATAGTAGCCTTTTCAAAAATATAAACTCTGGGCTTGGTGCTGTCCCTGCACTATTCAGCTCAAAGCGAGCACTCTATCACTTGAGCCACAGAGCCACTTCCAGAAATAGAAGTCTTTTAGTGCTTCATATTAAATAAAATTAGTCAGCCTACTGAAATCATAATGTCTAATTTTATACGAGTATCACTCATGAGCAACTCATTCAACCATGACACTTACAACATTCAATCATTATTCCTATAAATGGGAATGGGTCTCTTAGGATCTCCCGCCATCCGGAAGTGACATGACTTAGATTCGAGTCTAGGCTTATATTGCCGTGCAGGACTATGTCTTCCCCAGTACCCTGCCAGCCTTCAGCAATACAAGGTGAAGTACCCTTTGGAGCCGTGTCATTCAGACCCAAATGGTCATGGTGCAAAATGTTAAAACTTCATCTCACCACTTCTTCTGTGTTCATTTTTCCCTTCCACAAGGCCTGGAGGTCCAGGATCCCAGGATTGCCTGTGGTTCCAGTGGCTGCACCCCAGACTAGAGTGATGGAAGATAAGGCAGAGTTGCCATGACCTGAGTTCAAGACCTTGCTTCACACAAAATAAATAAATAAATAGATAGATAGATAAATAAATAAATAATCTCCCTGGCTTGCAATTGGTGCCGTTTTTTCTGCCAGGCTTTGGATTTGAACTCAGGGTCTGGGTAACTTTTCAGCACTGTGGACAAAGGAGAAGCTCACCGTGCTTGAAGTCAAGAAGGTCAGGCTCGCTCCCTAGGCTTGAATTCAAGCCCCAGCTCTGGGAAACATACTATTTATATATATTGTAATGATAAGATTTATACTTACTTATAGATGTTCAGTACATATCCTGTTTGTTGTGGTTATTAATTGTATTTCTGTTTTATTCATTAACCATTTATTTTATTGACTGTGATAACACGCATTCCATTTATTATTTTGATGACATCCTATCACATAGTATCTAGATTTGTAGAAGTGTTCTCAATCATGTCTGACATCCAGAACGCTCAGAGCAAAGGAAAACAGGTGTTACGCTTGGCTTCTTACTCCACGATCCAATTGTTGGCAGTGCTGGAATCTGAACTCAGGGCCTAGCAGAACCAATTCATGAATGGATGTGTCAAAACGACAACCTCTAGCCCAGGAAACTGCCAGGCAGTTCCCAGACTCTGACATCAAGCCACAGGGGTGGACAAAATAGCCATACATGGATAGGCAGGTCGTAGTATACCAATAAATATATATTTGTATAGAGTGCCAGAAACATCTACCTAGGATTCAATGACATCAATTACGTTCCTACCAACTCTTAGGTAGTTATTATGCACCATTGAAGGAATAGGATTCTTTTCATGCTTAATAAACTATTCAATAAGATCAATGTGTCTAATTTTAGACTAGACCTATGCATGCAGAAACTTCTCAATCATAGTTTGTTAACATTCCATCGGTATTCCAATGCATAGGAATAAGTCTCTTGGGAAATCCCCCGATTGGTAGGTGTCAGGACCAGCAGTTAAACTCAGGGCCTACATTGCTGCATGGGACTATGGCTTCCCCAATAGCCCACTAGCCTTCGCCAATGCACGGTGAAATACCCTTTGTAGACATGTCATTCAGACCCAGGATGGTCACCATAGAAAGGGGAAAAAAATGTAAAAAATCCATCCCGCGGCTTTTTTTCTCTGTGTGTGTTTGTGTGTGTGTGTGTGTGTGTGTGTGTGTGTGTGTGTTTTCCTGCAAGACTTCAAAGCCTAGCATCCCAGGATTGGCTATGGGCCCATGGCAGCCTGTCACCCTGAGGTGATTGAAGCTGAGGCAGAGTTACCACTAACTGAGTTCAAATCCCTTCCTTGGCAAATAATAATAGTAATAGTAATAATAATAATAATAATAAACACCCTGGCTCAGAACTCGCACCATTTTTCTACCACTGCTGGGTTTCCAACTCAGGTCTGGGTAAATCTATAGCACTGTGGAGGAAAGGGAAGCTCACCATCCTTGAAGACTACAATATCAGGCTAAGTCACAGGGCCTGAATTGAAGCCCCAGTATTGGCAAAAATAATATACCCACCTATTTTACATATAGGATCTCTATTTACATACATGTGTGGAATGCCTCATGAATTCAGTATAGTTACTCTTTTTATTGTGTGTCTTAGTCATGTATGCATTTTGTGTTTTATTGAGCATGATGACAGATATAACTGTGCCGAAACGGATGACAACCTATTCCCATGGCTATCGAGTTGCCTATATAGCATTCTCTATCCTTCCTGAGAACCTGGACTTTCATAGGAAAACAGGTGGATCGATGTGTTTCTCACATGAGAGTTCATCTATTGGCAGTATTGGGATTTTAACTCAGAGCCCAGCAGGGCCAATTGGCGAAAAGTTCTAGGTGAGGATACCAGCCTGTGAGCAACTAAGGAGCTAGACCTTTCCCAGGACCTGACATCGAACCCCAGGGAGGGCCAGGATAGTCCTAAATTCATAATTTAAACACAGGATCTATATTGACATGTGCGGTCATCATTTTGCATTCGGTGCACTTCTCCTTAATTTGTGTCTAATTCATGGAGGTATTGTGTATTTTACTGAGTATGGTGACAGCTATAACTGTGCTGACATGGATGATAAACTTTTCCCATGGTTACAGGGTTGCCTATGCATTCATTCTCCAGCCTAGCTGAGACCCAGGACTTTCACAGGAGAGGAAAACAGGTGCAACGACTGGCTTCTGACATCAGGATGAATCTTTTGTCAGTGCTGGGATTTGAACTCAGGTATGGGTAACTCTGTTGCACTGTGGGGGAAGGGGAGGTTCACCATCCTTGAAGACTAGAATGTCAGGCCTAGTCCGGGGCCTGATCTGAAGTTAAAGCACTGGACAAAATAAGAAGCCCAGCTCTTTTAAACATAGGATCTCTATTTACGTACAGGTGTGGTATGCATCTTGCATTCAGTGTAGTTATTCGTTTTATTTTGTGTCTTTTTCAAGGATGTGTTATGTATTTTATTGAGCATAGAATGACATATAAAACTGTGCTGACATGGATGACAACCTATTCTCATGGGTGTAGAGTTGCCAATGTTTCTTGATTCTTGCTGAGATCCAGCACTTGCACAGTACAGGAAAACAGGTGCAAGAATTGGCTTCTCACATCAAGATAAACCTTTTGGTAGTGCTGGGATTTGAACTTGGGGTCTAGGAAGCCCAACAGCCAAATGGGTCCACATGAGCCCATCAACTTGTGAGCCACTAAGGAGATAAGACATACCCAGACCTGAGATCAAGCCCCAGGGTGGGGATGGGGCACAATATTCATCCATTCATAAGCTGAAGCTAGTATGCTAATTACCTATTTGGCTAGAGTAGGAGATGTAGCGAGCTGTGTTCAAATCCTATCTACCATTCAAGTACTGATTCTTGGATCTTTCCCAATGCCTCCATTTCCTGAATGTGATTCTTATTGTCACACTTCATGAACTCTTAAATAAAAATAATTGTTGTGCCATACATCTTGCCTATCTTTTCCTATGAGAATCATGCATGAACTAAACTCTTCCCTAGGCCTGAATTCAAGCATCTCATAACATTTATAGACATGTTAAATATATGATTTCTACTTACATCAATATATTCAGTCTATATCATGTTTTTTGGAGTGATACATTATATTTTATCATTTATTTATTTATTTATTTAGCATTTATTTTATGGACCGTGAGTGCACCTATAACATTTATTACATTTATTCCCATCTATTCCATAGCGTGTAGCTTTGCAGACATATTATGAACTTGCATAGAAAAGGAAAACAGGTGTCACCCTTGAAATATTACACCAGGAAGAAATTTTTGGCAATGATGGGACCTGATGTGAATGCCTGAGAGGCCGAATTCATGAATGGGTCAGTGTCAGCACCGCAGCCTCTAGCCCATTCAGCTGCCAAGTGGATCTCAGGACCTGGGATCAAGCCCCAGGTTTGGCCAAAATAGCAGTAACTTTCTATGACGATGGAGATATATAAATAAATAAAATTTATGTATTTATTTTGGTGTCTGGTTGTGGGGCCTGAACTTTGGGCCTGGGTGCTGTCCCTCAGCTCAAGACTAGCACTCTACCACTTGAGCCACAGCACCACTTCCGGCTTTTTTTCTTTTTGCCTATGTGGTGCTGAAGAATCGAACCCAGAGCCTCAGGCATGCAAGGTAAGAGCTCTACAACGGAGCCACTTTTCCAGCCTAAATATAAATTTAGATATTTAGGTACTGCCAGAGGTGTCTATCTAGTATTCAATGACATATACTACCTTCCTACTGATTCTCATGTATTTAGTGAGAACTCCATTTAATCAATAGTATTCTTTTAATACATAATATACTATGAATTAAAGTCAATCCCTGTCCAGTGATTATTGGGTCTAATTTTAAGCAAGACTGATTGACGGACTACTCATCCAACCATGACATTAACCACATTCTTCTGGTGTTCCTATGGACAAGAATATTTTCTTAGGCTCTTCAGCCCCTTGTAAGTGGCATGACCGGGATTCGAACTCAGGGCCTAGTGTCCACGTTGGCCTATGGCTTCACTGATAGAGCCAGCCTTCAGAAATGCCAGATGACCTACAGGTTGCGGCCATGTCATTCACATCCAGGATGGTCAACGTGCAAGGACGGAAAACAGAAACTGCTGACTGTCCTCGGTTTGTGCCTTTTTTTCGGTGCTGTTTTCATTTTCTTTTCCAGTGAACCCCTGAGGTCTAGGACCACAGGATGGGCTGTGGATCCAGAGGCTGCACTATCCCAGCCTAGGGTGATGGAAAATGAGGAGGAGTTGCCACAACCTGAGTGCAAACCCTGTGCTTGGCAAAAATTAATTAATTAATTAACAACACTATTGAAGCTCCCTGTCTTGGATTTCGTGCCATTTTATTGTCTGCCATGCCAGGAATGTCACCTTGGGATCTAGGTAACTCTGATGCCCTTGGGGGAGGCGGAGGAAAGGAAGATCTCCTCCCTTGAATGCAAGCAATTCAGGAGTGTTCCCTGAATTCAAGCCCCAGCCCTGGAGAACATAACAATTATAACCATTTTTATTTTATCATTTATACTTACATCCATACATTCAGTCTATATCTTGTTTGTTGGAATGATTAATCATATTTTATTATATATTTATTTGTTTACAATTTATTTTATGGACTATGAGTGCACCTATTACATTTATTACATTCATTCAAATCTATTCCATAGCAGGTAGCTTTGCAGACAAATTATAAATATCATACCTGACACCCAGCACTTGCACAGAAAAGGAAAACAGGTATCATACTTGCAATCTGACTCAAGGAAGACATTTTTAGCAATGCTGGGAACTGAACTGAGGGCCTAGAGGCCCCATTCACAAATGGGTGAGTGTCAGCACAGCAGCCTCTAGCACATTCAGGTGCCAGGTGGATCCCAGGACCTAGGATGGAGACACAGGTTTGGCCAAAATAGCAATACCTTTCTATGCAGACAGTGGTATACAAATATATATTTAGATATTGCCAGTGATGTCTATCTGTTATTCAATGACATATACTACCTTCCTAGTGATTCTCAGTGAGGACTCCATTTAATCAATAGTATTCTTTTAGGGGATGGGAAGGTGGCTCATTGGGAGAGTGTTATCTTGCATGCATGAGTCCCGGTTTCAATTCCTCAGCAACACATGATCAGAAAAAGCTGGGAATGGCACTGTGTCTCACATGGTACCACCCTAACCCTGAGCTGAAATGCTGAGGGATAACGCCAAGGCCCGAGTTCAGTCCCCACTACTGACAAAACACACACACACACACACACACACACACACACACACACAAACACAGTGTATTCTTTTAATGCATAATAAACTATAAATTAAAATCAATCCACATCTTGTGAATACTGGATTTAGTTTTTGCTAGACTAATTTACACACTACTCATCCAACCATAACATTGATCACATTCCTCTGGTGTTCCTATGGACAGGCAATAGTTTCTTACGCTCTCCAGCCCTTTGTAAGTGGCAACACCGGGATTCAAACTCAGGGCCTAGGTGTGCAGATAGGCCTATGGCTTCGCTGACACCCCACTGACAGAAATGCCAGGTGACCTACAGGTTGCAGTCGTGTCATTTGGACCCGGGATGGTCACCATGCATGGACAGAAAACCGAGAAACCTCTAACTGTTTGCAATTCGTGCCTATTTTTCCTTGCCATTTTCATTTTTTTCCTGTCAGCCATGAGGCCTAGGCTCCCAGGATGGGCTGTGGGTCCAAAGGCTGCACAAACCCAGCCTAAGCTGATGGAAGCTAAGGCAGAGTTGCCACGACCTAAGTTCAAATCCCGTGCTTGGCAAAATAAATACATACATACATACATACATACATACATACATAAATAGAAAATAAAAAAAAATGAATTTTAAAAATTTTAAAATACTAATGGTGCTCTCTGGCTTGGATTTCATGCTCATTTTTTTCTGCCCGGCCTGGGATTTGCACTTGGAGTCTGGGAAAATCTAATGCACTCTGGGGGATGGAGAAACTCACCCTCTTTGAATACAAGCAATTCAGGACTGTTCCCTAGGCCTGAATTCAATCCCCACCCTGTTAATTAATATTCATCCACATTTGAAATTATTAATATCTACATATTTATGTTTACTGCATATTGATTTGAGTGTGTTTATTTTTGTATTATTAATTCATTATGTTTATTGACTATTAATACACTTATAACACGTATTAAATTTATTACATCTTATGAAAATTATACAGATTTGCATATGTATTATATATCTTACTTCAGACCCAGGTCATTCACAGAAATTTTATAGTAGATGATCCCATGCCAAGAAAAACACAAAGAATACACTAACCAAAGTCTAAATTATCCCTAGGCACCCCAGTGGCTCACATATTTAATCCTAGCTACTCAGGAGGCTGAGAACTGGAAGATGAAATTTCAAAGCCAATGAAGGCAGAAAAGCCTGAGAGACATCATCTCGAATTAACTGGCAAAATGCCAGGCTACAGGTATAGCTGAAGTGGTAGAAAATCAGCTATGAACAACGAAGCCAAGGAAGAGCAAGCTGAGTTCAAATGTGAGGAGAGAGGAGAGGGGGTTGGGGGAACAGAGAACAAAACAATACACAAATCCCACCTAATTTATGGTACCAACCAAACTGAAAAGAAAAATGAAGCTTTTTCATTTGTATAACTTTACATGAGCACATATGCTCTTAGATACACTTCAAAGCTATGTTTTTAATAATATATATATACATATATATTTTAATAATGCATATATATATATTTAAATAAACTAAGAAACCAGCCAATGAATAAATACTTCTGAATTAGTGCCTTAACCATGGCACTATAAATTATTTATACTAAAAGTGTTTTCCAAGTTTCTTTTCTCAGAATCCATCTTTAAGAAGTTTTTTCATGTGCCTGGCAACAGTGACTCATGCCTATAATCCTAGCTACTCAGGAGGCTGTGATCTGAGTTTGGCGGTTCAAAGTCAGCCCAGGCAGAAAAGACTGTGAGACTCTTATCTCCAATAAACCACTAGAAAACCGAAGTGGCACTGTTACTTAAGCAGTAGATCGCTTGCCTTGAGCTGAAGAGCACAGGGATAAACCCTGAGTTCAAGCCACAGGACCCCCCAAAAAATGTTTGTTCATGCAGATCATAAAATTCTAACATTCTGAGCTTTAGGAAACTTTTCTGCCAGGGTCTTATGCTCTTTAGGAAAGTACTCCACTACTGAGATACATCACAGTCCCATTGTTTTCGTTTTTCATTTTACAATCCAGTTTATTCCCAAAATGCTTAGAAGTACCTACTGTCCTCACAGAAGTGAGGTTTTATTCAGAAATCCTACCTTTTGTACTAAGAGGACTCCCCTAGTGTATTTCGTGGTAGGCACTGAGGAAAACTTATACGACACAAATGCAGAGAGTTTATAATTGTAGAAAAAAACTCTAAATAGAAATAAATTCAACTGTCCCGATCTTCTAGGGAGAAATGTCCTTATTTTCATTCTCACTCTTCAGGGCAGATGGTCAAAATAGAAACACCAATGTGCTATGCTGAAATGTAAGTTTAGACCCCTTTTTTGAAAAACTCTCATATTATAAAATCAATATGTATCAAATAAAGGTGAAGTGAACTTAAAAAATATTAAAAATGCTAATGAAGCTCCCTGGCTTGGAATGTGTGCCATATTTTGTCTGCAAGTCCTGGAATTTGAACCTGGGGTCTGGGTAACTCTATTGCACTGTCAGGGAAGGGGAAGCTCACCCTGCTTGAAGACCAGTAAGTCAGGCCTATTCCCTAGGCCTGAATTCAAGCCCCAGACCTGGAAAACGTACTCCTTATATACATTTAAAAGATAAGATTGAACTTCCATACAGATGTTCAGTCTATATTATGTTTGGTGTGGTTATACATTATATTTTTTTCATTTATTTACCCTTTATTTTACTGACACTGATGCATCCTAACTATGTATTACATTGTTTACATCCTAACATATACCATCTAGATTTGTAGATGTGTTCTCCATCATGCCTGACATGCAGAACTCTCCCAGAAAAGGAAAACAGGTGTCGTATTTGGCTTCTTACTCCAAGATTAAATTTTTGGCAGTGCTGGGATCTGAACTCAGGGCCTAGCAGGTCCAATTCATGAATGGGTGAGTGTGAGCACAACAGCCTCTAGCCAATGAAGCTGTGAGGTGGTTCCTAGGTGCTGAGATCGTGACCCAGGATTGGCCAAAACAGCGATACAGGGATTGGCAGGCAGTAGTATACAAATAAATATATATTGGTAAAAAGCACCATAGCCTCCTATCTATGATTGAATGACATATACTACTTTCTTCCCAACTCTTAGGTATTTATTATGACACAATTAAAGGGATGCTATTCTTTTCATGCTTAATAAAGCATGAAATTAAGATCAGTGTCCTAAGATTACTGCATCCAATTTTAGGCTTGACCAATGCACAAACTTCTCTTTCAATTGATATTCCTATGCATAGGAATGAGTGTCTTGTGATCTCCTGCCATTGGTAGTTGTCAGGACCTGGATTTGAACCCAGGGCCCATGTTGACAGGTTGGCCTATGGCTTCCCTGCTAACCCGCCAGCCCTCAGGAAGGGCAGGTCAGGTGTACTTTGCATCCGTGGCATTCAGACCCAGGATGGTCACCGTGCAAAGATTAAAAAAAAAAAATTAAACCCCCATCCCTCTGCAGCTTGCCACTTTTTGTGCTATCCCACTTTTTTTTTCTTTCTGCAAGCCCCCTGGGCCTAGGATTCCAGGATTGGGTAGGGGTCCCGAGGCTGCACCTAGCCTAGGGTGATCAAAGCTGAGGCAGAGTTGCCACGACCTGAGTTCAAGCCCTAAAAAAGCCACAAAAAAGAAAAAATAAAAAAATGATTATTTAACTATAGTTAAAAAAATAGAGCTCTCTGGTTTGGAATTTCTGCCAGTTTTCTTTCCTAGACTGGGATTTGAACTCAGGAACTTGTAGCAATGTGAGAGAAAGTGCAGATTTGCTACTATTTGAGTTCAAACACCGTGCCAAGCCAAAACTAAAAAATTAAGTCACTGAGCTTGGCAGGGGGAGTAGTTGTGGAGATGGGAGGTAAGGGATGGTAGGGGGAAAACAAGGGAGAAGGTAACAATGCTCAATAGGAAATATACTCATGACCTTGCTCATGTAACTGTGACCATTCTGTACAACATTTTTACAATAAAAAACATACAATATAGAAACCATGTATTATTTCGAGAAACACTTTGGGGGTAAGGGGAGGATGTCTGAATAGATGTACAAAATTCTATACTGCTTTTTATTTAATGTTCAGTATGGAACTGAATAAACATAACTGCTTCCATTAAAAGATTAAGTTACTGTCTTGGAACAGGGGCCAGTATTTCTACCATTGTTGGGATTTGATCTCACCATCCAGGTAACTCTTTTGTACCATGAGTAAAGGAAAAATTTACTGTCCTTGAGGAAAAGAAATTCAGGCTAGAGTTCCTATGGCCTGAATGAAGGCCCTGCAATGGAAAAGATATTTCTATACATGTGTAATAGATGATATATACGTACATATGTATGTTTATTACATGTTATGATTTTCATTATTGATTTTGTATTTATTTTATTTTTTATTTGATTAATTTTTTATTGTTTATTTTATTTATATTATTCCCATTTACATTTTGCACATGTATTATAAAATTATACACAATAGTTTAGGACATTGACTCATTTATCATTAAAACTTTTTGTGTTGAAACATGATACATAACTAAGTGGAGGCATTTGTCACAGTCTTCTCACGTTTAGAGTCTCTCCCAAGAATGAGCTTTGTCTTATTTATCTTTGGACACGTTACTATAGGGGTGTTTTTAGATGATTTATACTGAGAAGGCTTTTCTTGAGGACAGGAAACTTGTGGGATAAAATTGTAAGGGAGAGGCTATAAATGTGGCTTAGTGCTAAAGAGCTCACTCAACATGCATGAATACCAGGGTTTGAATCCTCAATGCCACATATTCAGAAAATGCCAGACGCAGTGGAATGGCTCAAGTGGTAGAGTGCTAGCTTTGAGAAAAACAATCCCCAGGACTGTCAAAAACAATAGGCCAGATGCTGGTGGCTCACACCTGGAAAACTACCTTCCCATGAGGCTGAGATTTGAAGACCACAGTTCAAAGACAGCCTAGGCAAGAAAAGCCTGTTAGACTCTTATCTCCAATGAACCACTAAAAAATCCCATGTGGAGCTGTGGCTCAAGTGGTAGAGAGTTACACTTGACTGAATTGCTCAGAGACAGTGCCCAGGGTTGATACAAGACACACAACTGGAAAAAATTGAGGGTTAATCAAAGTACTTTTCCTATTTGCTAATTATGAGAATATTCTTTGGAAAATCAACACTAATATTCACCAGAATTGGAGTCAGACCTCCAGGCTTAAGTGTAGCAGATCCACATGCCCAGCCTCACTGACTCTAGCATTGTAACCTTGTGTCCACAGGGTTCTGAAAGGTCCAATGTTGAAAGGCTTAATATGCTCCCCAAACCCTTTTGTGATAAGCAGTTGACTTGTATTGTCAATGTCATTACTCATCTGAACCTATCAGAGCACCAATAGCTCTTGCCCATCACCCTAGCTCAGGAGGCTGAGGTCTCAGGATCACACTGAAGCCAGCCAGGGCAGAAAAGTCTATGACACTCTGACTTCCACATCTGAAAGGTCAGATGTTCAAGAGCTTCTTGTTTTTCCCTTGGTGATGAGAAGTTACTCTAAATGTTCTTAGTGTTCTTGACCCATTGCCCCATCCTGGGTTCAAATGAAGTTCTCAGGATCCAAGCCCTGGCACAGTCAGCAGGAAGAACTGCAGTATAACACTGTATTTGAAGGACAGAAAACAATTTCAAAAGCCAGGCTAGGTGAAGAGAACAAGGAGGCAGAATATACACACTCAACAGGGAAGTGAGCTGCAAAACCACTTCATTCATTCCAGGGACAGCCAGCAATAGGGGAAACCTGAAATGTTTGTTACAGTTACACCAGGATCAGGCTTTTCTCAGCTTCCTCAAACAATGACTAACCTTCCTCACTCAGGTGAAGAGAGCTTCAGGCTATCTTTAGGTTACCAATAGAGAGCCAGTTTAGTGAGGGAGAGGGGAGGAACAGAGTAGAAAAGCCCTGCTTTCTGGTCTTAGGGAGTGGGTTTTTTACTCTCCATCTATCAGATTTGAAGGCCCTTCTTCTACCTCTGCCAGTCTTTCCTCCTTCTTCATTCTCCATATCATTAATGCTAATCCCCAGTCCAAGGTGAGGCAGGGTCATTTCTCTTTTGTCCCCAAGCAGCTGAGTTAGAACCTGGCTCTGCCCTCTTGGCTCTGCGGCATTCGGCTGCCTGAGAAGTGGTAAAGAGACGTTTTTCCTGCTTTGTGGTTGTGTGAAGGTGATGCTGGTGTCCTGGCACACTGCAGAAGCTTCATGAATGGGAATTGTTCCCTTCTTTCCTCCTGAAGTCCAAGACCAGATTCATCTATCATTTTTCTTTCTATCTATCTATCTATCTATCTGTCTATCTATCTATCTATCTATCTATCTAATCATTTATTGACCTTTCTTTCTTTTTTTCTTTCTTTCTTTCTTTCGTTCTTTCTTTCTTTCTTTCTTTCTTTCTTTCTTTCTTTCTTTCTTTCTTTCTTTCTTTCTTTCTTTCTTTCTTTCTTTCTTTCCTTCTTTCCTTCTTTCCTTCTATCCTTCTTTCTTTCTTTCTTTCTTTCTTTCTTTCTTTCTTTCTTTCTTTCTTTCTTTCTTTCTTTCTTTCTTTCTTTCTTTCTTTCTATGTATCTATCTATGCACCAACTTACCTACCTGCCTACCTACCTACCTACCTACCTAACTACCTAACTACCTACTTAGTTATCTCTTTGACATTTCTTGGGCTGAACTCAAGGCCTGGGCATTGTCTCTATCACTCTGCTACTTGAGCCACAGCACCAATTCTGGATTTTTCTGTGTATGTGTTACTGAGGAATCGAACCCAGGGCCTCTTGAATGCTAGGCAAGCACTCTCCCACTAATCCACATTCCCAGCCCCCTCATCTTTTTTCTTAATGGTAGTTTTTACATATATATGCTACCAATTTGCGTCCCCAATTATAATTTTCTGAATACCGCTTATTTCTATGAACTCTGATCTTCTTTTCCCCTGCCTGATTTGTGACTGCTCCTGCATTGGCCTCATAATAAAATGTAAATAAAGGCTGCTGAGAGCTTCAGTGTGCATCATATAGGAAATAGGCCTAGAATCCTGGAAGAGAAAATCAATGGGGCTGAAATGAAGAGAATGATGCAGTATGTACAATGAGCATATCTAAAACATAAATCTGTAAATAAAAGCAGAAGTTTTGCATACAGCCTCTTTGCACTTAGGGACGTAATATACACACGTAAGTAAGTAGGACACTGATACATAAACTTGGCCTTCTCTTTTTAAATTTTCTTTTGTGGCCATCCTATGGTTTAAACTGAGGAAGTAATGCATTCCTCAGCTGTTTTTCACAAGGCAGAAGTTCTACCACTGGCACAGCTCAACTTCCAGCCATCTGGTTGTTCAATTGACATAAGCACCTCCCAGGCTTTCCTGCCTGGTCTGGCCTGTATGGCCTGCTTGGCTTTCTCTCTCAAAGCTGGAGCTCTACCCTCTAGGCCACTGCTCCACTTCTGGTTTTCTGGTGGTTTATTGGAGACAATAAACCTTTCGTGCTAGGGCTGGCTTTGAATGGAGATCTTCTGAGGAGGCTTCAAGTGTATTTCCTCAGGGATTCTGTGCTGAAAAGAGTATGCCAATAAATCCCACCCTCATAGTTCCTGTTAGAAGTAAGCATTGGGCTGTGAATGTGGCTAAGTGGTAGAGTGCTTACCAAGCAAGCATGAAGCCCTGGGTTGGATTCTTCAGTATCACATAAACAGAAACAGCCAAAAGTGTCACTGTGGCTTCAGTGATAGAATGTAGCCTTGAGCAAAAGCAGCTCAGGAACATGCCTAGACCCTGAGATCAAGCCACAACACTGGCAAAAAAAATGTGAGCTTGGTGAGATATACACTTCTGGAACTCAGAGGAGAGCTGAGGTAGGTAAGAGGTAGAGGGCAGGTGGTGGTGGCTCACCCCTGTAATAATAGCACTCAGGAAGTTGAGATCTGAAGATTATAACTGCAAGCCTGTGCAGGCAGGAAAGTCTATATGAGACTCTTTTCTCCAATTAAGCACCAAAAAAACCAGAGCCGTGGTACAAGTAGTAGAATGCTATCCTTGAGCATAAAAACTCAGGGATAACATCAAGGCCATGAATTCTAACCCCAGGACTGGCACACACACACACACACACACACACACACACACACACACACACACACGCACACACCAAGATAGAGCATTTGACAGTCAGCCTGCACTAGTTTGATCTCTAGCAACTCAGTATTAAAAAAAAGTGAGAGAAAGGAAGGAAAGACTTGCTCCAGGAGGTGATATGACCAGTGCCAAAATTCCACAGGAGTTCTAAGATGTGGAACAGGACAGAGGGCCTAGGGAATAAGGTGCAGACCATGTGCAAAGGTCCTGAGGGGTGGTGTAGAGCAGGTGGTGTGGGTGGAATGAAGGTTCTATGGCCTCAGACAAGTCTGCTAGAACACTGAAGGCAGGGTCAAGGTTTGTACTTGAGTCACAGGTAGGGCAGAGGGTGGCGTCCGAGAATGGGGCTCAGGGGAAGATTAGCTTGACTTTTTACCAAAGACCCCAGCCAATTTCTGTGGCTGGAAACCTATCTTAGACAGCTCCTGACCTTCAGGCCCCCTTTGCATGGAGGAGTCAAGAAAAATGAAGGGAAGAACTCTTGCTCAAGAGAAGGTTCTACCCAATACCTCCAGTGGCTAAACCCCTGTAAATCCTAGCTATTCAGGTCTGAGATCAGAGATGGTTGGTCAAAGATAGTTCAGTGGAGAAAAATTAGTGACACTCTTCTATCCAATGAACTACCAAAATCCAGAAATCAAGCTGTGGCTCAAGTGGTAGAGTACCAGCCTTGAGGGAAAAAGTTAAGAGACCAGAGCCCAGACCCTGAGTTCAAGCCCCGGTACTGGCACAGAAAAAAATATAGAAAGTTTTCAGGAGATCCCAGTCCACTGTGGTGAAAGGTCATTATCAGCTGGGCACCTGTGGCTCATGCCTGTCATCCTAGGTATTCAAGCCTGAGACCTGAGGATCAATCAAAATTAAAAGCTGGCTTGGGCAGACTCTTATGTCCAATGAATCACCAAAAAGCTGGGAAGCAGAGCTACTGTAATTCAAGTGGTACAGCACCAACCTTGTGAAAACAAGCTAAAGGATAGCACCTAGGCTCTGAGTTCAAGTCCCGGTAAACACACACACACACACACACACACACACACACACACACACACACACACACACACACACTAACATCCTTAACAGGTGCCAGTGGCTTATCCCAGCAATCCTAGCTACTCAATAGGCAGAGATCTTAGGATGGCAACATGAAGCCAGAAGAGGTAGGAAAGTCTATGAGATTCTTATCTCCACTAAACTACTAAAAAAAGATGAAGATTGAGCTCTGGTTCAAGTGGTAGAATGTTAGCTTTGAGCAAAAGAAGCTCGGGGACATTGCCTAGGCCCTGAGTCCAGGCTCTAAGATTTTTTTTTAAAGTCAACCTTTGCCACCCCCAAAGGTCATAAATCCTGATTTTGGTCATCCTAGACCTCACATCCACTCCTGCCACTTCCACAGTACTGCCACAAGTGGCCGGTGTGTGGCCAACACTGGGTTAAGAAGTGAAAGTACATAAGGGGGTGTATAGCCAGGTTAACACTAATACCCTAAAACAATGAGGTATTGGCCATACCAGTCTCTCATCCCCCAGTTCTCTGGTCCTGGAATCTAGAGTTTGTGCCTCTGTATTCTGAGCATCTGCAATTTTTTAGAAGGACCTGAGAGGCCTAGTTGGGGCTGGAAGATAGACTGTCCTGTGAAAAAGTACATTTACATTTCCTAGACACTGACCTATACTTCCAAGCCTCCTTGGCCTCACCTCCCATGTAGCCCTAGATCCTCCTTGCTTGGGCAGCCTTCAGTCAGCTGTCAATCTCGAGTTGGCCAGAGCCACCAGCAATCCCTGATTACCCACTCCACTGCCAGCCTGATGAGAGGGATGTGCAGTCAGAGGCCCAGCTGAGGAAAAGGATAGGACATTGCATGACTGAGGCCCTCCCTCTCAGGCAGAGGAAACCCTATGCCAGCTGGCATCACTGACCCAGTATCCCCTGGAGGCGGCCAAATATTGGGACAGCGAGACTTGTGCCCCAGAGAAAAGTTGGAACACAGGCCTTTGGCAATTTAGGACTCATTGTAGACCGTGATAGGGGGCTAACAGCAAGGTCGGTGTGAAGGAGGGGCACCTTCTGAGGTCAGAAAGAGGCAGACCAGCAACCAGGAAGGGGACAGAAAGAGACGAAGGAAAATTACACACACACACACACACACACACACACACACACACACACACACACACACACACACACACACACGGATATTCCAAGCCCTTAGCAGTTACTGAGAACAAAACCATGAACTCCCTCTATTAGGATCACATCCAACCCCTGAGAAGATGGCACTATCATACTCAGACTCACTGTAGACACAGAATTGAGCCTCTCATATCTGGAATGCTCATAACCCAGCATGGAATTTCCTACCGTACACACTGCAATGTGGAAAACTCAGCCAACCTCTTTGTTTATTGTTGGTCATGGGGTTTGAACTCTGGGTCAGGGAGCTGTCCTTCAGCTCTTCAGCTGAAGATGAGCACTCTACAATTTGAGCCATAGTGCCGTTTCCTGTTTTCTGGTGGCTCATTGTATATCAAGACCCACAGACTTTTCTGCCCAAGCTGGCTTTGAACCGTGGTCTTTACATCTTAGCTTTATGAGTAGCTAGTATGACAGTTGTGAGCCACAGCAGGCGCCAGATTCATCCATCTTCATATACCCAGAGGAAACCAAATTCATCAGGCCACAAACTTCTTGCAACTCTTTACTTCAGACTTTGACACCCAGCATCCAAATCCATCCTTCATTAGGGAGAATACAGACACAACAATCCCACCCATGCACCCATTTGCCCACTCCCTGCATGCCATAGGCTTCGACCACTTGAGTTCTTGGTAAGGCCCCATCCATTCTACTGTGGCTTCAAACTAGTGCAAACTTGCTGAATTCTTAGAAATGTCTGTAAAGTGAGGCCAGCACCTGGTCTCTCAATCACTACACCCTCCCACACACACCTCTACATCTTTGCAGGAAGATGTTTTACTTTCTTTTTTTCAATTGTGGGCTTGAAAGCTGGGCCTGGGTGCTGTCCCTGAGCTCTTCAGCTCAAGGCAAGCACTCTACTACGTGAGCCACAGCACCCCTTTCAGGTTTCTGGTTGTTTGTTGGAGATAAGGGTCTCAGGGTCCTTCCTGCCCAGTCTGGCTTTGAGCCGTGATCCTCAGATCTCAACTCCTGAGTACTTAGGATGACAGCCATGAGCAACTGGCACCCAGCAAAACATATTTTTCAATGCCTGTCATCCTGTCCTCTCAGGAGACTGAGATCTGAGGACTGCAGTTGGATGCCACCCTTGGAAGCATAGTGAATGAGAACTCTTTATCTCCAATTAAACACCCAAAAAACCTGGAAGTGGAGCTGTGGCTCAAGCAGTAGAGGGCTCGCCTTGAGCTGAAGAGTTGAGGGATAGTGCCCAAGCCCAGAGTTCAAGCCCCATGCCTGACCAAAAAAGTATAAAGTTTTCACTAACAAGTAGGAACAAATATGAGAGATTGAATAGTAACTAGAGCATTATCATTATATTTATTTCTCAGTGATCATTCTTGTAATGATTAATGAGAGTTTTCCAGCCAGGTTAAACTTGAGAGTTAGTCAGGTAATGGATTAGATGGTAAATAAATCTGAAATTGTTTTAGGGTACAGGGGTTCAGAAAAACGTAGGATCATTGGAAACTACAGTATTTTTCCTGATAAGAGAATTTGAGGACAAATAATACTTCATGTTAGGGAACAAGATAACTTCAGAGGTAGAGTCAGAAAATTTGTGGGAATTAGGGCAAATTGAAATGCATTTCCAGAGTGCAAACTGGAGTATCCATTAGAATGATTAAAAACTAGAGTTTTTTTCTTAAACATTAGAATTGGACTATCATTAGAGTGAAAGTTTGGTTTCAGTTCCAGCCGGAGTTAGAGTTAGCCTTAGGGAAATGGAAAGTTTAGGGTCAGACTGAAAGTAAATCTTCGAATAACAAATCTAGTTAGAATTAGGATGAATGTGAAATAAGAAACTGATAATGATATTAAGATTAGGGTGTGATTAATGCGAGGGTTAGCCTCAATATTCCAGTTAGGGTTCGGGTAAAAAAATGGCAAGATACTGAGTAAAACTACAAACTATTTTTAGAAAGATGAGTTGAATCAAAGTTAAGATGAATAAAAACTAATGTATTTGTATGGCTTTTAGAATCCAAAGGCTATTAGTTCTAGGGTTAGGGTTACTGTTCTAGTTCAGGTTAGACTTAGGCTTAGGGAAGGGTAAGCTTTACGGTAAAACTGAGTTTTCTGCTAATATTTTCAAGTAAAATAAGTTTGAGATTTAACAAAAACTACAGAGTTTTACTAAGTTTCCTCTTTAAGGTTGAATTGGGTTAAATTTAGAGTTAGGTTTCTGGTAAGATTTATATATAGTTAGTGTTAGGTATTGAAGTATATTTTAAATAATCCTTCAACTTCTTTTTGGAGATATAGGAGTTTAGTAAACGTTAGGATCAGTGGAAACTGTGATAGTTTTCATGATATGAAGATTTGAGGTTAATGATTCATAATAGGGAACAATTTCAGAGTCCAATTCAGGGAATCTGTAGGATTTGGAACAAAGTGCAAATCATTTCAAAGACAATGAGTATCTGTTAGAATGTGTCTAAACTCGTGTGTTTTCCATTAATTTTAGGATTGGGTTACTATTATCATCAAGATTACTCTTAGGGTTCTGTCCAAGATTAGAGTTAGGATTAGGGAAATGGAAGGTTGAGAAATTGAGTGACTTACTTTCTTTGTGTATATATATGCACTATTCTAAGGCTTGAACTCAAGGCTTGGCTTCTGCCCCTGAGCTTTTTGCTGTAGGCTAGCATTCTACCACTTAACTCATGATTCCACTTCCAGCTTTCTTTGACAGTGAATTGGAGATGAGAGTCTCACAGACGTTCCAATCTAAGCTGACATTGAACTGAGATCCCCAGATCTCTGCCTTCTGATATAACGTAGGATTAATGCATGATCTACTAATGCCCTGGAAAGTGACCAAATTATACCTATTGTTTTTACTTGTGTTCGAGATTGAGACTTGAATTCATTATCTGACAGCTTTGCTCACTAAGTAGCACTCTGCCACTTGAGCCATATCTTCAAAAGTGATTATTTTAAATAGCTGGAAATCATTAAATTTTCTTCAGATGATATGTATCATTAGTGTTGTTCTAAAACTTATCCTAATCAAAAAGATTTATTGACCCTAGAGATTATCTGAGCAGATTCTCATGCTTTGCTTCTAATTGCATAACATTTTAGGGACATGATTTTTTAATTATTATTTTAAGTAGCAAAGCAGTTATCATTAAACAAAGCAGTTTATGCGTACAATATACCTTGATCAATGTCAACCCTTTCAACATTCTCATCCATCCTTCCCCTATACACCTCTTCCTTCACTTTTCTTAATTTTGTAGGATATTTACTGGATTCCTCTCTGCATTTTACCCCTTTTCTCCTATTCAATCTTCTATCTTTTCCCACTTCACTCCTCTATTGACTACCCACTTCCATATGATCCAGCAATTCTACTCCTGGGCATTTACCCGAAAGATTACAAACCAGGATATAGTAAAGTTTTCAGCACAACCATGCTTACAGAATCAGCCCAAATACTCTTCAAGAGAGAAATGAGCCAAGTAAATGTAATACACCCCCCCCACACACACACACTCATACACACACACACACACACACACACACACACACACAAACACACACACACTGGAAATTTTACTTACCCATCAGAAGAATATTGTACCATTTGTATATCTCATTTCTCATTTCATCTGCCTGGTATCTCATTGCCATCGTATTGTCCCTGTACTGCAGTAACTGACACATGCAAACTGCTGTAAAAGATTTTCAGGTTATGGGCTAACCATAGATTCCTGAGTATGAGTTCTCTGCTCATTCTCTTTGTCTATTCATGCCTTTGAGTAGTGATTGTACAGATTCATTTGAACCATTTGCTACACAGAAAAGAGATGAACCATACATATATATGTATGTATATATATATGTATATATATATGATTATATGTATACACACATATATATCTATACATGAATATATGCACACATATGGATATATATTAAATACTTGAGTACATTTTATGTTTTCTAGAATTACGGAGCTAACAAACATCGCATGGATTTTCCTACCTTTTCAACTTTTTCAAAACCTAAAGAACTTTGTCTCTTTTGAATACCCAATTTTTAAGATAGTATCACCATCTCTGATCTGTCAGTGGCCTTGAAATTAGATGTTCAAATAGGACAAAGTTATTTAGGCTTTTTGGTGGAAGAGAGGAGTATTACTAGGGTTCTATTCAGGTATTCTCTGCTTGCTAGATAGGAATTTAGTTGTATAGCAACAAGCAGTTCAATTACTTTTGTTATACTTCTGGTCCATTTTATTTACTTGAGGTCTTGAACTTTTTGCCCGGGTCTGATCTTAGATTGACTGAATGATCTTAGATTGCTTCTTATGTCTCCCACACAATTAGCTAGGATTACAGATGTGAACTACTATGGCCAGCTCATTTGTTGAGATGGCTGTCTTGGCAGTTATTTCTTTGGCCTGGCCTGAGACAAAGATCCTTGTCATTTCTGCTTCCCAATCAGGTGGGATTACAGATGGGACTACTATACTTGGTGTACATGACACCTTCTGTTTGTGTGTGTGTGTGTGTGTGTGTGTGTGTGTGTGTGTGTGTGTGTGTGTGTGTGTCGGTCGCAGGGCTTGAACTCTGGGCTCGAGCATTGTCCCTGCACTCTTCAGCTCAAGGGGAGTGCTCTACCGCTTGAGTCACAGCACCAGCATCGATTTTATAGTGGTTTTATTGGAGATAAGAGTCTCACGGACTTTTTTTCTCGGACTGTCTTTGAACCGTTATCCTCAGATCTCAGCATCCTGAGTAGCTAGGATTACAGGCGTGAGCCACCGATGCCCGGCACACCTTCTATTTTTTAAAAGAGGTTTTCATTGTAAAAATGCTGTGTAGAGGGGTTATAGTTACATGAGCAAGTTAATGAGTACATTTTCTATCAAGCATTGTTACCTCCTCCTTTGTTTTTCCCCTCCCCTTCCCTCCTACCTCCACAAATACACTCCCCTCTACTCCCTTCCCCTCTTTCCCACCCATATTGTAAAGATACTTTTTCAACATAGTGTCTTGTGCATCTCATTGTTACAATGCGTCAGCCTGTATCACTATTTATCTATTTTGTTTTGTCCCTTCCACTCCCCAAGCTAGAGAATGGTGTATACAAGATGCAGGGCACCGACACTAAATACAGTGAAAACAAAGATTAAACCATGGGGGAGGAACATAAAAAGAAAAAAAAAACAAATGGTAGATTATAAATCCTATCTTGGGGTTCATTTCGCTTAACAGCATCTTATCTGGTCATATGGACATAGCTTTTGAACTTTTATGCTTGTCCCAGACATATAATAGTTATTGCAAATAAGGGAAACCATAGGACCAATGTTTCTTTGGTTTTGGCTTACTTCACTTGATATAAAGTTTTCTAAGACCTCACTTAGAGCCACCCTATGATCCAGCAGTCCCCATTTTTGGGCATTTACCCAAATGATCACAAACAAGACCATACTAAGCTACCAGTACAACTATGTTTATTGCAGCATTATTTACCATAGCTAAGATATGGAACCAACCCAGATGCTCCTCAGTAGATGAATGGATCAAGAAAATGTGATAGACACACACACACACACACACACACACACACACACACACAATGGAATTCTATGCCTCCAATCAGAGAAAATGGCATCTCCCCATTTGCTAGGAAAGGGAAAGACGCAGAAACAATTATATTAAGTGATTAAGCCAGGCTCAAATAACCACAGGTCCCATGGTTAACCTTCTTGGAGTAACTTGTACATGATACCCTATAAGAGGATGTTATGTGAAATGAACCCCAAGATAGGGACACAAATGTTTTTTATTACATGAGATTCTTACCTCTATATAATCCCCCAAATAAAGTTGGAAGGGGAGCTGTCATTCAAATACAGAGCACCACCTTTGAGCGAAAAAGCCTAAGTGACAAGGTAAGGTCCTAAGTTTAAACCATAATATCAGCACTCAAAAAAGTTGATTTCTTTTCCTTGATGTTTTTATTAAATTGCTCCGGAAAATAATCAACGTTTTATTTATGTTTAGCATTACTATTAAAATAATGTTATATTTATTTATGTTATTCTTTATTTTCTTAAATTTTACTTACACTTTAATATCCAGTAATGATAAGAGATGATTACTGTTTCACAAGTTTTTATGTCAGTTGAATATATGATTGAGAGGTGCATACAAGGAGTTTGGACTGAAAATAGATATTTGCAAGGTCTTCACATAAGAAATGATAGTTGAAGGAGCTGTGGGCATGTATGGAATAAACTAAAGAAACCAGCAAGGAAAGTTAAGGTATGATTCGGGAAAGCAAACACTTTTGGAAGAAAAACAAAGCAAGGAAAATATGTATCTTTTGGTAAGAACTTTGTAACCCATCTACACATTTAATTCCTTATTTCTAGTGGAAGGCATTTCAGTTCACTTTATTTTACAAAGTTAAACATGAATGACATTTAATACTAACTGGCCTCTGTCTCAGGTAAGCAATTATTCTAGCCAGGTGCATGGACTCATGCCTATAATCCTAGCTATGCAGAGAGCTGAAACATCTAGATCATAGTTCAAAGCCAGTATGGAGAGGAAAATTGGTGAGACTTTACTGTGGCACTGTGGTTCAAAGTGGCAGCACTAGTCTTTAGTAATAAATGTCAGAGACAGAACCCAGGCCTTGAGTTCAAGCTCTCTGAAATTATTCTTAAAACACTTGTTCTCAGTATTTCTTCAATTTGTCTAGAAGAATGTTTTAAACTTAGGGATTTTTTATTGCATGTTGTCAGAATTGACTTTTAAGATGTTCAGAGAAAAATTATTTATAGTAAGAAGTGGTTTGTATTGCTTTGTATTACGTTTTGCTTCTATACCTATAGATCAGCTGGAAAGTAGATAGCCAAACCCCTCCTCCCTCCACCAAAGTGGTAAAATTCATTTTTCGACATAATGACTTGTATATCTCATTGTTGCAATGTGTCCACCTGTGCCCCTAGTTAAACGATTTGTTTATGCCCTTCCCCTACACAAATTGTACCAACATCAAATACAGTGAAAGCAGGGGGAGAGACATAAAAAGCAATATAGAAATCATCTTAAAAATATGTTAGAAATAACTGCATGAAATTAAAAAAAATTGAATACTTATCTTGGGGTTCATTTCCCTAGCATCCATTTATCTGAAATATTTTGCTTGCCTCAGACATATACTAGTTATTGCAAATAAGGGAAGCCATGGGACCTATGTTTCTTTGGGTCTGGCTTACTTCACTTAATATAATTTTTCCAAGTCTTTCCATTTCCTAACAAATGGAGCAATGTCATTCTTTCTCATGGAGGCATAGAATTCCATTGTGTATATATACCACATTTTCTTGATCCATTCATCTACTGAGGGGCATCTGGGTTGGTTCCCTATCATAGCAATGGTAAATAATTCTACAATAAGCATAGGTGTGCTGATAGCTTTACTATGATCTTGTTTGTGATCATGTGGGTAAATGCCAAAAAGTGGGATTGCTGGGTCATAGGGGTGCTCTATGTGGAGTCTTTTGATGAACCTCCATACTGCTTTCCAAAGTGGTTGAACAAGTTTACACTCCCACCAACAATGCAGTAAGCTTTCTTTCTGTCCACATCCCCTCCGGCATCTGTTGTTATTAGAGTATTTGATTAAAGCCATTCTAATTGGTTAAGGTGGTACCTCAATGTTGTTTTTATTTGCAATTCTTTTATGGCTAGAGAGGTTGAGTATTACTTCATGTGTTTATTTGCCATCCTTCTTTCCCCTTCAGTGAAGTTTCTCTTTAAGTCTTTAGCCCACTTATTTAATGGCAGTTGTTTCTCTGAAGATTTGTTCTTGAGGGATTTAATTTTTTGAGTTCCAGGTATATTTTAGATATGAGACCCTTATCCGTTGTATGGCTAGTGCAGATCTTCTCCCAATCCATAGGCTTTCTAGTGATCTTGCTAGCTATGTCCTTTGTCATGCAGAAGCTCTGCAATTTCATGAAATCCCATTTGTCCCATTTGTCTTTGATTTTTTGTATTTCTGGGTCTCTTTTAAGAAAATTTTGGATGTGCCAAGGAGACCTAGGGTTTCTCCTATTCCTTCCTGTAATGTTTTCAGAGTAAGACTTCAAAATTTAAAGTTTCAAGTATTACAAGAAGATCTTTGATTCATGTTGAATGGATGTGAGTATCTTGAGCTGTTGCATAATTCGTGTGTGTGTGTGAGTGTGTGTGTTTGTAAGGGGGGTGATGTGTATCATTGACATCAAGGATAAGGAACTTGGTTCCTTTTTCTGAGATATACATTATGATGTTTCTTTGTTGGTGGTAGACTCTGATTGCTTGCCTTTTCCTGATGTGAACATTCTAGCTCAATTTTTCAATTAAGTTTCTTAATTATTATTGAACATATAATGCTCTAATATTGCTTTGTCTTTAGTCTGCCATCTAGGATCTTCTTTTCTGCTTAAATATTAACATTCAACATGAATTTTACCTCCTGATTAATTTTCCCCTTTAATTTGCATTTTGAAATAAGAATTATAATATCTTTGATCTCTGTATTCATGAAGAAAAACCGTTTTGAATTCTCTATTTAATGTAATAACACCTGGACAGATTTGTTAGCACCAAGACCTTAAATTTTCTTTTGTAGTTTTAGTTTAAAATAACCCTCCTCCATGTTTTTAGAATGGGCAAAGAATTCCCACAATGCCTCACAATTTTTATCTTTCATTTTGTCTGTGCTTCCTTGTCACTGTTAAATTGTTCTGGATACATGTATTAGCTGCCCCAACCCCTGCAAAGCTGTTGCTGCTACCCAATTTACTGCCAATACAACTCAGCAATTACAGTCACAATTATCCTTTCCCTGGTATCCTATTCTCTGCTACTCATTTTGCTACCCATAATTCTTAACACCATGGTTCCAGCCACCTGATCTCTGACACCCCTGTCTCTGCTACCACATTCACAAACAAAGCAAAGCAAGAGTAGGCACAGACAGTCGACTTGGGTACTTTTCTTGCAGGCACAATGGGACGTTATTCCTCAGGTATTTAACATGAGGGACTAACTAGTGGTGGAAAGAAAAGACGTTACTCAGAGGGGACTAAAATCCAAGGATATCAACTTATAACTTGTTGCTAGGAAAAGCAGGCCCTAAGGTGAATGTTAATGAGAAAAGAAAATTTGAAAAAATATTGGGGATGATATTAATAAAAATTTTAGCTTAATCTCTTCTACCAGTGATATGAATTATTTTATGACATATATATGTAACTACTTTGCATTTTTAAAAGTATATGAAAGTGCACATTTATGTAGTACTTATATTAATTTATGGAATATTTCCATATGACCATGTTAACGATTCTCAATAGTTTATGCTTTATGAACTGCTCATGAGTCTGCCTCTGGCAATATGAATTGAGCTTTCTAACAATAAATGGAATTTCATTGTCAAATACTACAAGGATATTACTGAAGCAAATACTAAAATGAATGCTGGAACAAGAAAACTGAACAAAGCTACAAGTTTGAAGGGAAGGAGTCAGTGGTAAGGGCTACGATAAAAGAGAAATTCTTCACCATGTAATCTTTGTTGAATTATTAGCTTTGAAAGCAGAACATGATTTTTGAATCTTGCCTTTTGGAACCTCTTTAATGAGTGGTTAAACAAAAAATTATTGAAGTGACTGAAAATCCACTATTAGATTAACATTACTCAAAGTTCCCTTGAGATACAGGTAGGCTGGATACCTTTTCTATTAAATTAATGGAATAATCTTCCTTTTGATTGGTTGGACAGTCCATGACACTTGTTCCAAAACAAGAAAAGATACTGGAGAGAAAAAAAGAGGGAGGAGAGCCAAGGCTGCTGAAATTAGCATATTTCCCATTTGGACTTTAATGGGTTGTTACTACAAAGAATTAGAATTTCATCTTAAGATAATAATTTCAAAATGGATGTGCTAAAGGATAGCTTTGAAATGTAATATTTAATGCTTTTGGATTACTTGAAGACAAACGTTTACAGAAAACATTAAATTCCAGAAAAACTTTAATGTTCCAATAAACACCTAGGAGAAATATAATTTAAAAATTCATCTGTTCAAAGCAAATCCTGGCATGAAAGTCTGTGAGTCAGTTATCTCCAAACAGGAAGTGGCACTGTAACTCAATTGGGAGTGGGCTCCCCTTGAGCTAAAGAACTCTGGGATATGTTAATACCCAAGCCCTGAGTTCAAGGCCCATGACGGACAAAAAGAAATTGTAAAGAATTAAATCATTAAGGCTGGAAGAAGACTCAGTAGTAGAGTGCTTGTCTTGCATGCATGAGGTCCTACTTTCAGTTCTTCAGCACCACATAAGCAGAAAAAACTGGAAGTGGCACTATGGCTAAAGTGGTAGTGCGCTAGCCTTGAGCTGAACAGCTCAGGGACAGCACCCAGACCCAGAGTTCAGGCACCCCTACCAACAACATCAACAACAACAACAACAAATTAAAGCATCAAACAATCTGAAGATGTTGTCCAGAA
Source organism: Dipodomys spectabilis (assembly GCF_019054845.1). Classification (NCBI taxonomy): domain Eukaryota; kingdom Metazoa; phylum Chordata; class Mammalia; order Rodentia; family Heteromyidae; genus Dipodomys; species Dipodomys spectabilis. Next base: position 414,413 of record NW_024871148.1, read on the forward strand.
TAATGAATGCAGCATTATCCGTTGACATGACTTAGTGACTTGAAACCAAGTTTACCAGGGGAGATGGTGGGCATTTTGTGTGTGTGTCAAAACCTGCAAAATTATTTTCTACTTTCCCAGGGAGGGAGAAAGGAGGAAATGGGGTGGGGGGAGTGAGGTGTTTGGTGGACTTGCCTTTTGGTTCACTGATAGTTTTCTGGAGTCAAATTCAGAGAAATTCTGCTTGCAATCCTAGTTGCCTGGGCAATGACGAAGCCATGTCCTGGAAGTGGTTTTGTCCTGTCCTTGGCCTGGTTCCAACCACCACTGGATAATCCAAGTCCCACTGCAAGACCAAGATGCCTTGAAGACTACTGATCCATTGGGCAGGTGGACCTAACCACAGCCAGAATAGGCAGAAAATGCAATTCCGAGGGGAGCACTGGAAATCTACAGCAGGCAGAGATTTTTTTAAATATATTTTTATTGTAAAAATACTGTACAGAGGGTTCAGAGTTACAGGACTAGGTTATGAGTACATTTCGTATACAGCATTGTTACCTCCTCCTTTGTTTTTCTCCTACCATCCTTTCCTTCCCCACATCTCCAACTCCTACCTCCTCAACCCCTGCCTGAGATTGTAAATTCATTTTCTGCACAGTGTCCTGTACATCTCATTGTCACAATGGTCAACCTGAATCCCCATTTAAGCATTCTGCTATATCCCTTCCACTCTCCAAATTACAAATATATATATATATATATATATATATATATATATATATATATATATATTTTCTTTTCTTCATGTGTCTAATGGACATTTTTCATTTCGTCTTCAAAGAAGTCTCTCTTTAAGTCTTCAGCCAACTTAGATATTGGACAGTTGTTCCTTTGAGGATGTGTTGTTGAGGTATTTATGATTTTGATTCCTAAGTATATTTTATATATAAGACTTTGTCTGTTTTATGACTCATGAAGAACTCCCAGTAAGTGGGCTTTTTATTGATCTTGCTGTCTATGAACTTTACCTTGCAGAAGCTCTGCTGTTTCATGCAATCCCATTTGTCCAACCTCTCTTTGATTTGTTTTGTTTCTGGTTCTCTATTAAGATATATATATATATATATATATATATATATATATGTCACCCTTCATGATATATATGATATATAAATATATATATGGATCTAGCTTTAGTTTTCTACAGGTGTACAACCAATTTTACCAGCACCATTTACTGAAAACGCTGTCTTTCTTCCATTCTATTTTTTTAGCTCCCTTGTCAAAGATTAGGTGGCAATATGTCAGTGTGTTTATTTTTGAGTCTTCAGTCCTATTCCATTGGTCCTCAAAACTGCTCTTGTGCCAGTACCAAGCTCTTCTTATTAGTGTGGCTTTTTAGTATAGTTTGAAATTTGGAACTGATATTGCTCCAGTGCTCTTCTTTCTGCTAAGAATTGATTAACCTACAGCCAGCATTATACATAATGTTGAAAAGTTAAAGCCATTTCTTATTAATTCAGGAAAGAGATAAGGATGTCTGGTCTCTCCACTCCTCTTCAACTACTTAGTATTAGAATGCTAGCTGGAACAATAAGACAAGATGCAAATTTAAAGGGAAACCAAATAGGGAAAGCTGAAGTAAAACATAAAAGATGACAAACGGAATAGAATTGAAAAAACAGAAATGAACCTACAGTCCCATAGCCATCTAATTTTCGATAAGGGAGCTAAAAAATAGAATGGAAGAAAGACAGACTCTTCAGTAAATGCTGCTGGCAAAATTCATTAACTACTTGTAGAAAACTAAAGCTAGATCCTTATTTATCACCCTGCAACAGAATCAACTCCAAATGGATTAAAGACCTCGGAGTCAAAGCAGACACTCTGAAAATATTACAGGATGGAATAGGAGAAACCCTAGGTGTCCTTGGCACAGGCTGAAATTTTCTTAATAGAGACCCAAAACACAAAAAAATTAAAAAAAAGGTTGGACAAATGGGATTGCATGCAATTGCAGAGCTCCTGCCTGGCCAAGGACATAGCTAGCCAGATCACTAGAAAGCCCACGGATTGGGAGAAGATATTCACTAGCCATACAATTTATAATGGTCTCATATCTAAAATATAATTGGAACTCAAAAAATTAAATCCCCCAACAACAAATCCTCAAAGAAACAACTGCCCAATAAATAAGTGGGCTAAATACTTAAAGAGAAACTTCTCTGAAGAAGAAAGAAGGATGGCCAATAGACACATGAAGAAATGCTCAACATCCCTAGCCATAAAAGAAATGCAAACCAAAGCAACATTGAGATACCACCTCACTCCAGTTAGAATGGCAAAAATCAAGAACTCTAACAACAACAGATGCTGGAGGGGATGTGGACAGAAGGGAACCTTACTTCACTGTTGGTGGGAATGTAAACTTGTTCAACCAGTTTGGAAAGTAGTATGGAGGTTCCTCAAAAGACTTCACATAGAGCTCCCCTATGACCCAGCAATCCCACTTTTGGGCATTTACCCAAATGTTTACAAACAAGACCACACTAAAGCTACCAGCACAACTATGTTTATTGCAGCATTATTTACCATAGCTAAGATATGGAACCAACCCAGATGCCCTTCACTAGATGAATGGATCAAGAAAATGTGGTATATATACACAATGGAATTCTATGCCTCCATCAGAAAGAATGACATTGCCCCATTTGTTAGGAAATGGAAAGGCTTGGAAAAAATTATATTAAGTGAAGTAAGCCAGGCCCAAAGAAACACAGGTCCCATGGTTTCCCTTATTTGCAATATCTAGTATATGTGTGAGTCAAGCGGAAAAGGTCAGATAATGTGATGTTAGGAAAATGAACCCTTAGATATGTATTTTAATGTTTTTTTCTTTCATGCATGTGTTTCTAAAGCATTTAAAAGATTATTTCTTTGTTGTTTTGTATGTCCCTCCCCCACAGTATAACCCCCGCATTCACTATATTTGATGTTAGTATAACTTGTGGAGGAGATGGGGACAAACAAGTCGTTTAAGGTTTCAGGTGGACCTGTTGCAACAATGAGAAGTACAAATTGTCTTGTTAAAAACGAGCTTTACAATGTCGGTGGGGGGGGAAGGACTGGGTGGGGGGGGAGGTGGGGAAGGATTGGGTGGGGGGAGGGGGGAGGCTGGGAAGGGAGGTGAAGGGTAAACAAAGGAGGAGGCTGCAATGCTTGGTAAGAAATGTATGCATTATCTTGCCCATATAATTGTAACCCCTCTGTACAGTATGTTCACAAATAAAATAAAATTTAGAAAAAAAATGGGTACTCCACCACTTTTTGGTTCAATCACTTCTAACCTCAAAGATATACTTTGCTAACAAGATGCTTAGAGGAAACCGAAGAATACTTCACTTTTATCTTCTCTCTTAAGACTCTCTTTAGATACCATATCAGGATCAGTGAAGTTATTCTTTCAAAAATTATTTCAATAGATTATCTTTCTCTTGGTCTTCCATTTGCTCAGAAGGATGTACAGAAAAGAATAGAGTTAAATCATCCATACCTTGGATGACAGTGTCTGTTACAAAAGGACAATGCTCCTATCTCCTATGTCTCTGTCCATCTCTTAGCTCTTATGTGATTTCCAACTAATCACAGATTCTTGGCTTCAAGTCTAGTGAAGGTGAAGGACTATAAGTCCTTCCCCACTGCTACATCTTCACGGTTTCTCTTTTAAAACTCTTTTATTTGGATGTGGAATTTATTTTCATGTCTTCATTCAATCCATTCTAAATGGTAGTGAGCTAAATAGGCTCTGTAAAATCACTTTAGGGAGCAAAAATATTAAGACAATATATCAAAAAGTTTGGCCTCCTTCCACTGCTGAAGCCAATATGCTTAGCTAGGGCTTCTAAGAACGCGTTTTCTTGCCTTTTCACTTTGCTCAATTCTTTTCTGATCCCAAAACTTTTTGGCTTATGTAATAAGAGAAATCTTCACTATCTCATGTTAATAAGGATATTATATTTTTGAGCTACTAAGAAATGTGAAATCATTGGTTTCAAGTATCCAATCAGGTATTTTTCTGTAGTTCAGTGCTTCACATGCAAAGACATTGTAGAACGTATTACAAACATTTTTGAGTGGACTTTTTCCCTAAATATTTTGACCCAAATTATCTTTTTCAGGGAATTACTGTTTGGTAATTAAAGTCAATACACAAATTTTGATTTTTTTTTAAGAACATTGAATATAAATTCCACTACAACCTTGTTTCACACAGTGAGTAGATTTCCTGGGTACGGACAATTCTCAAGGGAACCTATAGGACTTATAACAAGGTTTCTGAGGTTTGTTTGTTTAGTATGAAAATGAGCCATCTTCACCCACTTTGCTCCCTCTCAGCTAAGTCTCCATTCATTACTTTGCATGAAAGCCTATTTTCCCAAGAAATTTTAAATTTTCATAATAGGCTAAGTTGTTAAAAAGTTTGAACAAATTAAAATTTACCTGTCATAATTTTTTGGGGGTGTCCACTCGTGGGGCCTGAACTCTGGTCCTGGGCGCTGTCCCTCAGCTCTTCAGCTCAAGGCTATCGCTCTACCACCTGAGCCACAGCACCACTTCCGGCTTTTTTTTCTTTTTGCTTATGTGGTGCTGAGGAATCGAACCCAGGGCTTCAGGCATGCAAGGCAAGCGCTCTTACCACTGAGCCACCTTCCCAGAAAAACCTGTCATAATTTTAAAACTCTTTTGAAATTCCTTTATTAGAACCACAAGTTCATCAATCCTAACTCCACCTTTAATATCAAAAACAGTAAACATGTTGTTTTCATGATATAGTGTCCATGAAACTACTATTTTCCAGTGGCTTTGTTATGCATATATATATAACCTTATAATCTGATGCTAAGCAAAATGAACTCCAAGATATGGAAACAGAGAGTATTATTTGCGATTGTTGTTTTTAATGTACTATGTGATTTCCATTTTCTTTTGGGGTTTTCCTCTATGCTTATTTCCCTGCTGTATTTGATTTTGGTAGCCTGTGTATTGTGTATATATTTACCTTAATTAGAGAAGGGAAGAGGAACAACAAAATGGTGAAACAGAGGACAAAGGCAAACCAATGCAATAGCAATACTCACAAGACAATATGTTGGAAATGTACATTACAACTTGTGAGGGGTACTGGGGTGAAGGAAAACTGTGAAGAAAATGAGGGAGGGGGTAACAAGTTTGAAAAGTTATGTATTCACTACCTTAAAATTACTGTAACCCCACTGTACATCACTTTGAAAATAAAATAAAATTTAAAAAATAAGCTGCATGAAATAAAATTTCACTGTATTGGTAAAGTACATATTATTCTTTATGTAGTAACTTTTTAAAAATCCATACTGTTTGGTGTCTAATTTGAATTAATTACCCCTTTTTAATCAGAGGACCATCAACTTGAATGCTATCCGACTAGACAATATTTTCACAATATACTTACCAATATTTTGAAAAAAGAATAAATATAGTACTTTCTCATACTAAAAGCGAACACAGTTTAATTCTATGGAAACAAATAACTTGTAAAAGTAAATAAGTTGTTAAGAAGACAGAATATATGTGTTCGTCAACATTCCAATGACTAGTAATTACTCATTTTCAAATTCTGAAGATTCCATACCTGAGAGATTCAAAACAATACCGGCTTGCATGTTATGTAATTCTGCAATAGATGCATTTTCCAATGGGGTGTTACAGATTGAGAGACAACAGGAAAATAACCATGTTCTGGTAGAGGATAAAACTATGTAGCATCGGTAATAATTAATTCTTCAAGAGTAAGCAATTGTTTATCACAATAAGCTATTATTTTTATGACCACCAATACCAATATTTATGATATAGAGTCATCCTAGCTCAAAATTCTCCAACTTTTAGGGTGCATCTCAAACTTCCCTTAATTCATATGATGAATAGCTTATCTCTATTGTGAAAAAATACAATGCTGCTAATGTGATGCCATTCATGTTCTGGTAAGAACACCAAAATAAACTGGGTTGCATCATTTTCCCCCCACTGGTATTTTTGATATCAGAACACTTGCAAATATTATTTATATTTATAATTGTTAGCTATCATATAAATTCTGGATGCTAAGATCAGAAGATTACAGTTGAAAGCCCACCCAGGCAAGAATATTCCCTAGATTCTTATCTCCAATAAAATTCTCAGCAAAAGCCAGACGCAAGTGGCACTGAGATTGAAGTGGTAGGGCACGAGCCTTGAGCATAAACAGGCTCAGAGACAGTGTCCAGGCCCAGAGAAAAAGCGCTAGGACAAACCAATAAAACAAAAACAAAAATAAAATCAAACCCCAAATGCAACATTTTTTTCAGTGTATACAATAGCAAATAATTAAGGAAATTGCTTCCTGTGTTACATACAGGTAGAAGAAAGAAGATGTCACACAATTATTCTCTTCATACCATGTTATACCAAAGACTCCAAAAATTGCTCTTATTCTAAATTTATAAATTAATATCATCAATTTGTTGGCAACTCTGTCTACAACATTCACATTATCATTTCATACATGAACTGTTGGAATTATCTATTAAACAAGTTCTTGAAAGAATATTATAGGCACATAGAATGCAAAATCATTTGTGAATGTCAATTAAACCCTCTACTTAAAAACAATTTTGTAGAATCCTATAGAATATAAAATTACAAACAAAACCAAAATATTTTAAATCTAAATTCTAATTTAGCAAGATCTTCAAAATCCTTCATTAGACGAACTTTGCTATTTTTCCAAGCTTAAGCTTGTGTAATGCTTCATCATTTCTTTGGGTTACAACAGAATGATGATAACTTATTTTTTCAAATTTTGGATGGGAATCATGAGTCATTTTGCATCTAAGAATGTTCTGTAATGAAAAGAGAATTTAAAACACAAGTGAGGATTAAATATGAGTTGCATTTCAACAGGAAATTTGACTTCTCAAAACATAATGACAAAATTAGCCCAAATGTCCAACTATGTATTCCTTTCTTGTTTGTTTTGTTTTATTAAGACAAAATTACTTGGTCCAGGGAACTTATCACTATGTAATTCCATTTTCTAATCTCCTGTCTTAATCTCGGTGCTAGAATTCTAAGCTTGTATCACATTGCCCTGCCATAGTTTCTTGGTTTATTTAATCTAGATACAGACTTCCAATTCTGAACTTCTCCAGTGATATTATACACCAGAGTGACTGCTTAGACTTTATCTACTATTTTCAAAGATGTTCTAACATTTGATACAGGATATGAACATTTTCAGATGCACCTGCCAGATCTCTGATTCATTCCTCCATGGATCTGATCGCTTTAATAATGATTATTAATTCTTACTATCTCTGATCCCTACCAATGTAATATTCTCAAACTTATTTGAAGGAAGTTCATTTGAGAATTTTCAAATACTAAAAATTATCACTTGATTCTAGTTTTGTTCAGGACATATATTTATTGTTTTCTAACTTTTCTACACATTCTGAGAGTTGTTTCATTTGTGTATTTGTGTGTGCACATATAAGTGCCTCTGGGTGTATGTGTATGTTTATATGTATATATGCAAAAGCCTCAAGCTCTTATTCAGCAATCTTGCTCATGACTGGTCTTCCATCAATTGAGCCATTCTTCCAATCCAGATTTTGACTGCTTAATTTTATATACTGTTGCAAAGAGTGTTCTGCCCAGGCTGGATGCCAATTGAACTTCTCAGACTCCTTTACATTCTTAGGTTTTATTTCTCCAGGAGTATCAACTTTTAAATGACAAACATTTTTGTGAGGGTAATGTCTAAGCTGTAGCCCAGATTTTTAACTCAAGAATTCTTTTTTTTTTTGTTTTGGTGGGGTGTCTGGTCATGGCGCCTGAACTCTGGGCCTGGGCTCTGTCCCTCAGCTCTTCAACTCAAGGCTAGCCCTCTACCACTTGAGTCACAGCACCAATTTCGGCTTTTTTCTTTATTGCTTAAGTGGTGCTGAGGAGATGAACCAAGGGCCTCATGCATGCGAGGCAAGCGCTGTACCTCTGAGACATCTCCTCAGCCTTAACTAAAGAATTCTTATAAAGATAGATGAACAGACACATTACATATCTTGAGTGTACACTGTTAGGAATGTGATCATAAGCTGGGTCATGGTGAGATATGAGGATTGAGGTTTAAAGCCAGCCCCAGTAGGAAAGTCCCAGAGACTCTTTTCTCAAATTAACTAAAAGAAAATTGGAATTGGCACTGTGGATCAAGTGGTAGAGCATTAGCTTGAGCTGAATAGCAGAGAGACAGCTCGCAGGCCCAGAGTTCAAGTGCCAAGACCACCGCCAACAAATATATATGTTTGTGTGTGTGTGTGTGTGTGTGTGTCTGTGTGTGTGTGTGTGTCTGTGTGTCTGTGTGTGTGTGTGTAAAGAAAAAAAAAGAAATGAGATCTTAGCCAACAGTTTATTGCTAGCATAATCCCTGCTCTCACAAGATGGACATTTTTCCAGTTAAATCCATGCTTTTATATCTGACTTGCACTGAAAACAGAATTATTCTTCCATTCTACTTTCTACAAAATTGCATGATTAGCAAGCATGATTTAGAATGGGAGTGGCCTCATACTTCATGTTCCACATAGGAGTCTTGCTTTCTGTATATCACTCTCATAAATCTACATCCTGGACTTGGCTTTATTGTTTCAATGTTGCTTATTTGTAGTCATCTATATTGTATGGAACCCTTATACTTAAAAACAGAACTTCTCTTTCTCCTATTATTGCTATTGTTTCCTTACTGTTAGCTCACGTACACTTGGGAAATAATGAACAGCACATACACTCACAAAAAGAATGTTCTGAAAACCGTCTTCCCATTTAAAATTCGCCTTAGCTTACAGAGAACTTACAAAGTTTGAACTCAATGTACTCATGTATAATATATTTAAAGCAATATAAATTTCATATTTTCCCTTTACTAAATTGTCTCTGAAACACGTTTTACCTCAGGTCCGTAGGTGTTCTCGTCTTATTGCAGTGAAGCCAGAAAACATTCATCATACCTCAAGCAGCACCATCGATTGTTACTGGAAGTAACTGTTACTGGATATGGAAACTGACCACAGGACAGGAATGGAACATAGAGGAAAAACAAAGTTCAAGTTACCTTGTGCTTTCCTTTTTACTGTACAAGAAAAATATCCCAAGGCTTGAAGGAAACTCTGTCCCTGGCTTTTTGAGTGTGTTCTTTACTCATATAAATTTTTTATGTAAACTTCTAGTTCATAGTGTTACAAAAAGAAATAATGTACCATTTGAAGGCCAGTATAGAACAAAAGGAAATAACGTTGTTTAAAAAGTGTTCTCCTGCAAAGGAACAAAGACATAGAGGTTTTAAAGTGTCTTATAGATGGATATTTCACCCCTGAGATGATTCTCGATGCAGGAGTCAGTTATCAATTCCTTTGGTCTGGTCCTGAGTTCTCCAGAGTAATAAGGATTCCAAAAAAGCAGGATCCAGTCAATATGATCAGCAAAAGAAGCCTCTTCTCTGACCAGTACACCTTTAAGGAGGGCCCCAAAGAAAAATCTGGGATTTTTGTTTGCTTGTTTGTTTAGTTTGTGCTGGTTCTGGGGCTTGAACCCAGAGGCTGGATCCTGTCCCTGAACAGTTGTCTTTCCAGCCCACCTGCCCCCAAAGCTAGTAATCTACTGTTTGAGCCAAAACTCCACTTCTGGTATTTTGGTGTTCAATTTGCGATAAGAGTTTGACAGACTCTCCTGCCTGGTTTGGCTTAGAATTAAGATAGTAAGAAAGCTAAGTGACATCAACTGTATAGACTTCTCTTTTAAAACAAAAAATATTAGATGAAGTTTATTAGTATTTGACAATTTATAAAGGAAGAGAATATGTCTAGCAAAGAAGCCATAACTTAAATAACTCAGCAAAAGTAGGTGCACTGAATCATTTTGAAATTATTTTTTCTGCTTGGGAAGATTATTGATCTTGTCCTTCCTTTTGGGGAAACTTAAGGTAATATTTGCACTTTTTGTTGGTTGTGGGGCTTGAACTCTGATCCTGGGCGCACTCCCTCAGCTCTTCAGCTCAAATTGAGAGCTCTACCGCTTTAGCTACAGCACGACTTCCGGGTTTCCGTTGTTTAATAGAAGATAAGTGTCTCATGGACATTCCTGACCAGTCTGTCTTTGAACCACAATCCTCTGGTTTCATGAATAGCTAGGATTCCAGGCGTGATCCACCAGCACCCAGCTCATATTTGCATTTATGTGCAATGAATGACACTATGTAGACAAATAATGGAAATTTGAATCAAATGATGGCATTGCAGCTTTTCAGAAAATTTGAGATAACAATAAATATGTCCTCCTTTTCTATGTTGTTTCATTAATGACTCATGAGCTATGGGACGCTTAATTGGCATTCTCTGCTGTCTGAGTAGGTGTATTTACTATCAGGAAATGTTCATAGAGAAATATAGAAAGATTGAGATTTTTAGAAAGCAAAGAAGTTAAGGTAAGAAAAAACAGCACAGAAGGAGATACATGTATTACACAGAGATTAAGAAGTAGCCTAAGAGATTTAGAATGCTAAAGGTAATGAGGAATAAGACTAGTTGATAACTATTTGTTCAATAACCAAAAATCGTTCTCTATAAATGTTTCTGGTATACATTAGTAAATATCATTTATTCATTAACTCTGGAGTTATTCCTTCTCTTCTGTCACAACTGTTAATTTGCCTCTGCCGTTGTGGTGCCATGAATAACCAAAAAGATTTCCAAATCTCACTTAGACTACCCTTCTCATTGTGATTAGCAGAGACCATTCAAAATCCTGGAATCTTTGAATTTGCAGAATTAATCTTCACCTGACATCTAAGCACATTCAAGACATTAATTGCTGGGACCTAATGAACAAAACTTTTTTTCAACACAATATCCTAATATTAGAAAAAGTACATGAATTATGGATTATTGTCAGGTGTCAGTATGGCAGGAGCAATTATATATTCCAAGTATGGGTTCTTTGTTTTGCATTTACTAATTAAATGTTTTTTGGTTTGGTTTTTTTTTTTTTTTTTTTGCTTTTTTGCTCAAGGCAATCACTGTACCACTTGAGGCACAACACCATTTCCAGTGTTTTTCTGTTTATGTGGTACTGAGGAATTGAATTCAGGGTTTCATGCATGCTAGGCAATTATCATATCATGAAGCCACATTCCCAGATCGCTAAATGACTTTCTTAAGTTGACATTACATTTTCATTCAGTAACTATGTACCATAATATTGGCCAGGTGCTAGAAAATAATGTAGAAAAGAATACAATATAATAAATCCAGTAAAGCTAGATGGAAAATGAATAACCCTGTCAGTCTTGCAAGGGCTCAGAGGGCTTATCTCATGGAGATGTATCAACACGCTGAAAGAGACAGCTCCCGACCAACAGCCCACCTCCAGAATGAGTGGGCCATCTTGGGTTCCAGCTACCTGGGGACGTTGGCCCACCTCCTACAGCACCCATTCTACCCGTTCCTGAGAGCGACAGTGAGAGAGAGAGAGAGAGAGAGAGAGAGAGAGAGAGAGAGAGAGAGAGAGAGAGGGAGAGAGAGAGAAAATCAGAATTACACTTAAATCGGGTGCCAGTGGCATAAAACTCTAATCCTAACTACACTGGAGGCTGAGATATGAGGATAATGGTTCATAGACAGCCCTGGGAGGAACGTGTTTGAGAATCTTATCTCCAAATAACCACCAGAAAACTGGAAGTGGCACTGTGGGATCAAGTGATAAAGCGCTAGCCTTGAGCTGAGGAGCTCGGGAACAGTGCCCAATCGTAGAGTTCAAGAACCACGACTGAAAGAAGTAGACTTCCCACCACAAGAAGTGGACTGAATAGCACCCATTGTCCTAGCGAGCATGGTAGAGAAGTCAGGCCGAGCTTCCTGTGAACTTGAGGTCATAAGTAGGTCACCTGGCTTCTGTGTGCCTCGGTTTCCCCAGCTGCAAAACTGAACAAAGTGAAGGATCCCCTTCCTCATTGGGACAGGGCAATAATGAAAGAGAACCATGTTTCGGTTCATAATCCCACACCTGTTGCATGATTAATAACAGGCCCCGCCTGAGCCCTTTCTGGTATCTTCCTGTCATATGCTCACAGAATTGCCAAAACCTTATCTGAAGGCCATTCCCTCTCTTTTCCAGAGATTGCTCTGTATAAATCCCTTGTTTCCTCACAACTGTCCTGTGAGGAGACTGAGGTCCAATGGTTGAGGCCCTACCAAGAGCTTCACGTGTGGTCAAGAATCTGCTGCTATGGACTGAGTTTAGGATAATCCATCTACACCTATGACTGAGCATGACACCACATGTCTACCATCCCAATTACAGAGGACCAGGCCTGGTGGAGCATACCTTTCACAGGAGGACCGTGATCCAGCCCAGCCTGAGCATATTTTTATTTTCTATCTCAGAAATCCTCAAGACAGAAAGGTGGCTCATCAGCGCCGTGGAGAGGAAACAAGCAGGGGGGTCATGGTTCCCCCAGAGGGGTGTTTGACCCAGGGTAGGTTGTTGTTGGGACAGAAACTCACCTGTGCTGCTGGGAGAAGCTGTTGGCAGCTGCTTCAATTGGGGCAGCAGCGCTGGCACCAGCATTGTGGACACATGGGCCCAGAGCAGAAGACTAGGGGCAGGAACCAGGTCGGGGATTTAGGCCGGCTGGCAGCTAGACATTGATTGAGGTTTGAAACCTGGCACTGCGTGAAAGGAGGGGAGGAGTCAGGTCGGGGTAGGAGCATCAATTTTCTACTATACTCCAAAGTCACCTCGAGTCTCTTCCTCACCACTCAGCCCCTTCTACCTTCCTGAACTGCTGGTAGTGGTGTAAACTAACAGAGGGAATTCCAGTGCTACCTGGCAGCATGGAATGTGGGCATGGCCACCATTCTTGTATCCCATTGGTCAGAAAGAAGCATGAAAGAATGGGGGTTTGCCCAGAATCCTGTGAAGCAAGCAGCATGGGCGGAGTCAAGATGACAGTGGTTCTCCCAGCCTTTTTCCCAGGAAATTCTGTCCAATTCAGTTGGAGAGAAGAGGGTGACCTGCTTTAACTGGATGGCTACACAGATTGTTGTGTAGTTCTGTTTGTTGCCAGTCCCAGACTTTGAACTTAGGATCTGGGCACAGTTCATGAGCTGCTTTTGCTCAAGGCTGGTCCTCTACACTAGAGCCACAAGGTTTCTGGCTTTGTTGGCACTGAAGTTGGACAGGGGTCTCAAGGATTTTCCTGTTTAGGGTGACTGTGACTATCACAGCCTTGTAAGTATCAAGGAGGACTGCTGAGAGCCACTGGTGCCTGCCTAATCATTGGTCTTGTTGATGTTCTTGGACAGACTGGTGAGTTCCCGATCCTTGGGTGGAAGTGTTGGGAGCTGGAGCCCACAATTCAAATCCTGGTCGTGCCACCGCCAAATTGTAGGAGATCCTAAGAAACTTGTTCCTATCCATATGATTACTAATGGAATGTGATGTAAGTCATGATTGAATGAACAGTTCTTGAATGATTCTAGGATAAAATTATACACAATTATATTACACGACACTGATTGATTTTAGTTAATATTTTATTAAGCATTTAAGCAATCACATTCATCAAATGGAGGCATAATGAAATACCTAAGAATTGGGCCTCAAATACTATAAAGGTGACATTTTTCTACCAGGACTGGGATTGGAACTCATAGTCTGGGTAACTCTGTTGCACTGTGTGGGAAGAGGAAGCTTGCTTCCTTAAAGTCAAGAAATTCAAGTCTGTTCCTTAGGCCTGAAATCGATCACCAGCACTAGAAAACACCTTATTCATGTACAATATACATATATGTTTTATATTTTTATACATATGTTGACTCTGTATTGCATTCAGTGTAGTTATTTTATTTTTTGTTTTATTCATGTATTGACCATTTATTTTATTGAGTATTGTAGCACATAAAACATTGACTACATAGGATATAGTTCTACATATGTATTCCACTTCATACCTGGCACACAGAAGATTCACAGTAAAGGAAACCATGTGTCACCATCATCTTCTTACTCCACGATTCATTGTTTGGGAGCACTGACATCTGAACTCATGGCCTACAAGGCCAAATTCATGAATGGGTGAGTGCAAACATGCCATCCTGGGGGAAATTAAGGTGCTGGTTGTTCCCAGGACCTTAGAACCCCAGGTGTTAACCGAAGAAGAACAGATTGACATGTAGATGGCAGTATGCTAATATGTGTGTGTGTGTGTGTGTGTGTGTGTGTGTGTGTTTATAGAGTGCCAGAGATGTTTATACATTATTCAGTTATATAGACTATATTCCTACCAATTCCTGGGTATTTATTATGCGTCCATGTAATTAATGATATTGTTTTCATCCTTAAAATATTAATGAAAGGACTCAGTGTCCTGAAATTATTGTGTTCCTGTAAGTAATAATATTCTTTTAATGCTTCATAAATATTAAATAAAATCAATCAGCCTTCTGAAATGATGCTGTTTAATTTTATAGGATCATCATTCATGGTCAACTCATTCAACTGTAACATTGACACAATTCCAGTGTTATTCCTTTGGATGGGAAACAGTTTCTTAGTACCTCCTGCCATTGGTTGGTGTCAGTATGGGGATTCGAAATGAGGGCCTATGTTGCCACGTGGGCCTATGTCTTTCTCAATTGTCTTCCAGCCTTCAGAAATGCAAGGTGAAGTACCCTTTGCAACAGTGTCATTCAGACCAAGAAGGGTCACTGTGCAAAGGAAGAAAGCATAAAAGGGCACATTTTTTCTGTGCATTGTTTTCCCTGCAACACGTGGGGGTGTAGAATCCCAGAAGCACCTGTGTGTCCAGTGGCTGCACCCCATCCTAGTGTGATCAAAACTGAGGCAGAGTTGCCACGACCTGAGTTCAAGCCCCATGCTGAGAAAAAAATTAATTGCCTAGCTTGCAATTCACACAGTTTATTCTTACAGGCTTTGGATTTTAACTCAGGCTCTGGGTAAATCTGCAGAAATGTGCATAAAGGGGAATATCACCTTTCATGAAGATAAAAAAGTCAGGTCTGTTCACTAGTCCTGAATTCAAGACCCAGACTTGGAAAACATAGTATTTCTATATATTGTAAAGATAAAATTTATACTTACCTATAGATGTTCAGTCCATACATGTTTGGTGGGGTTGTTCCTTGTATCTTCTGCTTTATTCATTTATGTACTCAATGTGTTTATTACATTGATGACAACCTATCACAGAACATCTAGATTTGTAGAAATGTTCTCTCTCATGCCTTACCCCCAGGATTCTCAGAGAAAAGGAAAAAAAGTTTCACACTCTCCTTCTTACTCCACGACCCACTTGTTGATAGTGCTGGTATCTGAACTCAGGGCAGAGCAAAACAAATTGGCCAATCAGTCAAGGTGATCATATGAACCTGTGAGCAACTAAGGAGTGTGGCCAATCCCAGAATCTGACATTGATCCCCAGGGTGGTCCACTATAGTCAGAAATTCATAATTTAAACAAAGGATCTATATTGACATATACGTTTGGTTAGCATCTTGGGTTCAGTGCATTTGTTCTCATTATTTTGTCTCTAATTCATGGAGGTATTGTGTATTTTAATAAATATGGTGACTACTATGACAGTGCTGACATGGATGAGAACCTGTTACCAAGGTTACAGTGTTGTCCATGCATTCTCCATCATATTTGTGACCCAGGACTTTCACAGGAGAGGATAAAAGTCACAACGACTGGCTGCTGACATCAGTATGAATCTTTTGTGAGTGCTGGGATTTTTAGTTTCTGACATCAGTATGAATATTTTGTCAGTGGTGGGATTTTTAGCTCAGGTCTGGGTAACTCTGTTGCACTGTGGGAGAAGGGGAAGCTCACCATCTTTGAAGAGTAGAATGTCAGGCCTGGTGCAGGGCCTGATTTGAAGCCCAGCACTGGACAAAATAACAAGCCCACCTTTTTAAAACATAGGATTTTTCTTTATTTACAGGTGTGGTATGAATCTTGCATTCAGTGTAGTTATTCTTTCTATTTTGTGTATTATTCATTGATGTATTGTGTATTTCCTTGAGTATAGGATGACAAACATAACTGTGGTGAACTGGATGACAACCTATTCCCATGACTATAGAGTTGCATATACATTCTCCTTCCTAGCTGAGCCCCAGAATTTGCACAGTACAGGAAACCAGGTGCAATGATTGGCTTCTTACATCAGGGTGAATTTTTGGCAGTGCTGGGATTCAAATTTTGGGCCTAGGAGGCCCAACTGCCCAATGGGTCTACGTGATTACACCAGACTGTGAGCCACTAAGGAGCTGGGCAGTTCCCAGGAACTGAGATCGAGCCCCAGGGAGGCCAAAATAGTCCTCAATGATCATTGAAACATGGGATGTATATTCACATCTGTGTGTGGACTGCATCGTGCATTGAGGGTAGTTATTCTCTTTATTTTGTATGCTATTCATGGGTGTATTGTGTATTTCCTTGAGTGTATGATGACAGGAATAACTGGGCTGAAATGGATAATAACTTATTCCCATGGCCACAGGGTGGCTCAAGCATTGTCCATCCTAGCTGAGATCCAGGACTTGCACAGAAAGAAAACAGGTGCAATGATTGACTTCTGACATGAAGATAAATATTTTCGTAGGTCGGGTAATCTGAACTCAGTGCATAGCAGGACCAAGTGGTGAATTTGTCCACATGAGCACACCAGCCTTTGGAACCTGCAATTGAGCACCCCTCCCAGGGGAGAGCGGGAAGCACAACAGTCATCCATTCATAAGCTGAAAGTAGTATGCAAATAAGTACACATTTGTATAGAGTGGGAGAGATGGTAACCTGTGGTGGAATCCAGTCTGCGTGAATACAGATTCTTGGATCTTTACTGATGCCTCCATTTCATGACTGTGATGATTATTGTCATGCTTCATCAACTTCTTTACAAATAATCGATACTCCATGAGTCTTGCCTATCATTTCCTACTTGCATCATGCACAAACTACTCATTCAAGGATGAGATCAATCACATTCCATGACTCTTCCCAGGCCAGAAACTAGTACCTCAAGATCTCCCGCCATTGCCTCCTCATAGGGGGAGTGAATTCAAGACTCAGGCGTAGAAAAGATTCTCCTTATATAATTTTTTGGGGGGCCACTTGTGGGCCTAAACTCTGGGCCTGGGCGCTGTCCCTCAGCTCATCATCTCAAGGTTAGTGCTCTACCACTTGAGCCCCAGCGCCACTGCCGGTTTTTTTTTCTGCTAATGTGGTGCTGAGGAATTGTTCCCAGGGCCTCATGCATGCAAGGCAGGAGCTCTATCACTGAGCCACCTTCCCAGCCCTCCTTATATATATTTTAAAGATAGTATTTATACTTCCTTACAGATGTTCATTCCATATTATGTTTGGTGTGGTTATTTATTTTATTTCTTGTGTCATTCATTTATTTAGAATTTATTTTATTGACTCTGATGACACCTATACCATTTATTACATTGTTTACATCCTGTCACAAAACATCTAGATGTTAGATGTGTTCTCCATTATGCCTGGCAGTGCCAGGATCTGAACTTAGCGCCTAGCAGGCCCAACTCAAGATTGGATGAGTTTGAGCATGGCAGCCTCTAGCAAATGAAGATGTCAAGTGGTTCCCACGATCTGAGATCGACCCCCAGGTTTGGCCAAAACAGGAATACATGGATAGGCAGACAGAGGTATACAAATATATATATATATATATATGTATATATATATATATTTGTAAAGAGTTCCATAGCCGTCTATGTATGATAGAATGACACCCACTATGTTCCTACCAACTCTTAGGTATTTATTACACCGCCATTGAAGGAATATTGCTCTTTTCATGCTTAATAAACCATTAATTAAGCTCAATCAGCATTCTAGGATTACTGCATCCAACTTTAGAGTAGAACGATGAATAAACTACTCTTTCAATCAGTATTCCTATGCATAAGAATGAGTCTCTTGTGATCTCCTGTGATTGATGTCAGAACTACGATTTCACCCAGGGACTATGTTGACAGGTTGGCCTATGGCTTCACTGATAGCCCACCAGCCACCAGCAATGACAGCTCAAGTCCATATTGCAGCTTTGTCATTCAGACACAGGATGGTCAAGTCGAAAGAAAAAAATTGTAAAACCCCAGCTCTCTGCAGGTCACCACTTTTTGTGCTTTCCAATGATTTTTTCTTCCTGAAAGCCCTCTGGGCCCAGGAACCCAGGATTGGCTATTGGTCCAGAGACTGTACCCCAGCTAAGGCATATCCAAGCTGAAGTAGAATTTCCACGACCTGTGTTCAAGCCCCATGCTTGGCCAAAATCAATATATATATATATATATATATATATATATATATATGTATATATATATATATATATGTGTGTGTGTATATATATATATACATATATATGTATAATTATTTAACTAAATTAAAAAAATAAAGCTCTCTAGTTTGGAATTTCTGCAAGTTTTTGTTTCTAGCCTGGGATTTGAACTCAGGGTCTTGGTAAATCTGTAGCAATGTGAACGAAGAGTTGCCATTACTTGAGTTCAAACCTTGTGCCAACCAAAAATGAAAAACTAAGTCACTGACCTCAGCAGGGGGGTGTAGTTGTGGAGTTGGGAGGGAAGGGATGATAGGGGAAAAACACAGGAGGAGTAAACAATGCTCAATAGGAAATGTACTCATTACCTTGCTCCTGGAACTGTAACCCCTCTGTAGAACATTTTTACAATAAAAAACATACAAAAAAAGAGAAACAATGTAGTTCTCAGAGAAGCACTTTGGAAGTAAAGGCAGGATGTTTGAATAGCTGTACAAAACTCTACACTATTTTTTTAATGCTCAGTATGGAACTGAATAATCATAACTGCTTCCATTAAAAAAATTAAGTCACTGTCTTGGAACTGGGGCCAGTATTTCTGCCATTGCTAGTTTTTGAGCTCACCATCCAGGTAACTCTTTTGTACCATGGGTGAATGTGAAGCTCATTGTCCTTGAGGAAAATAAATTCAGGATAGAGTTCCCAGGGCCTGAATGATGGCCCTGCAATGGAAGAAATATTTCTATACATGTGTAATACATGATATATACTTATATATGTATGTTAATTTCATATTATAATTTTATTATTGATTTTTGTATTGTATTTTTCTTTGATTCATTTATTGATTATTGTATTTAGTATTATTATACACATAATATTATATTTTGCATATCTATTATAAAATTATACACAAAAATTTAGGACATTGACTCATTTTTCATTAACATTATATTAAGTGTTGAAACATGATACATAATTAAATGGAAACATTTGTCACAGTCTTTACATGTTTAGAGTCTCTCCCAAGTATGAGCGTGGAGTTCACGCACCAAGACTGGGCAAAAAAAATTGAGCCTGGTGAGACATTCTTCTCGGACTCAGAGGAGGGCCGAGGTTATAGGTAAGAGGTAGAGTAGAGGGCAGTGCTGGTGGCTCACCCCTGTAAGCTACTCAGGAGGAAGGATCCTAATTGCAAGCAGAAAAGTCAATTTAAGAAACTTTTCTCCAATTAAACACCCAAAAAGCCAGAAGAAGAGCTGTTGTTCCAGTAGTACAGTGCTAGCCTGGAGCACAAAACCTCAGGGATAGGATAGCATCCAGGCCCTGAATTCAAACCCCAGGATTGGCACACACACACACACACACACACACACACACACACACACGCACGCACACACGCACACACACACACACACACACACACACACACACACACATACACCAATATAGAGCATTTGCCAGTCAGCCTGCACAAATTCCATCTCTAGCAACTCAATATTAAAAAAAAAAAAAAAGGTGGAGAAGGGAAGGAAAGACTTTCTCCAGGATGTGATATACCCAGTGCCAAAATTTCACAGTAGTTCTAATATGTGGGTACAGGACAGAGAGCCTCAGGCAGAAAGTATAGCATGGGCAAAGGTCCTGAGGTGTGTTGTAGCGCAGGTGGTGTGAATGGTATGAAGGTTTTATGGCTTCAGAAAAGTCTGGCAAGATATTCAAGTCTGGGTCAACGTAGACTTGAGTAACAGGGCAGAGGGTGGGGTCCCTGAATAGAGCCCAGGGGGACGATTAGCTTTTCTTTTCTCCAGGGACCCAAAGCCATTTCCTGTGGCTGGAAACCTGTTTTCACAACTCCTGACCCTCAGGCCTCCTTCGAATGGAGGAGTCAGGGCAAACGCAGGGAAAAACTCCTGCTTTAGAAAAGCTTCTAGCCCAATGCCACCAGTTCTCAACCCCTGTAAATCCTAGCTACTCAGGAGACTGAGATATAGATCAAGGGTCAAGCGAGCTCAGGAGAGGAAGTTAATGAGACTCTTCTTGCCAATTAACTACCAAAATCCAGAAATGGAGCTGTGGCACAAATGGTAAAGTGGTAACCTTGAAGGAAAAAGTTTAGAGACCAGAGCCAAGACCCTGAGTTCAAGCCCCAAAACTAGCACAGGAAAATTAAAGAAAAGATTTCAGGGGCTCCTAGTCCACTGTGGTGTAAGGCCAGATCATCCAGGCACAGGTGGCTCACACCTGTCCTCCTAGCTCCTCAGGAGGCTGAGATGTGAGGATCACGTTTCAAAGCCAGCCCAAGCAGGAAAGTCTGGGAGATTCCACGATGCTCAGATAGAATACAGAGTATTATGTCAATCCTTTTGTATTTGCTTAAATTCCATGTATGAACTAAGAAATTATCTATTTTAGAAAAAGTTAGGGGGGTTGCAAGAGGAAGACCCTACTGGTGTGAATACCTTTAATTCTAGCTACTCAGGCGGCTCAGATCTGTGTATTCAGGTTCAAAGCCAGCCCAATGAGTCTTTTCTAAGGATGCTCAGCACCACACCCTGCTTCAGGTCTAGGGTTGTTCACCACCTTTGCCACCATGGGCTGCTTATGCAAACCAGTATGGAGAAGTGCCACACCCACTACGGGTCCAGAGTTGTTTGCTGTCACTGTTGATGCCACTGCTGCTGCCACAGCTGTTGCCACTACCCCAGCTGCTGCCACTGCCCCAGGATCAGTTGGGCCACTTATGCAAGCCAGGCACCCCACCACAAGTCAGGTGCTAACCACTGCTGCTGTCTCAGGTTAGGCTGGGCCACTTATGCAGGCCAGTATGGAGAGTCACAAACCACCACGGGTCTGGACTTGTTCACTGTAGCTGTCCCCACCTCAGCCGCTGCCGTCCCAGGCTGGTCTGGGCAAGTGCCAAGAGGCATTGTGCCCCAATTCTGGGTGGTTTGCCAGCACTGACAGCTGCTGCTGCTGTTCCAGGTTAGGCTAGGCTATTTACACCAGCAGGACAGAGGTGCCACCCTGAGAGACTAGGGTCGTTTGCTACTGTTGACAGCTGCTACTGCTCCTGACTGGGCTGGGCTACTTGTACCAGGCAGGCAGAGGCGCTGTACCAGAGAGGGTGAGGGGAGTCTTTGTTCCAGCTCTGCCTTCTGAGATTTCTGTTTGTATATTCTGGGTTGGCCCAGCTCTTGGGAGTCTCGTGGGAGACTTGGGATGCTTGTGGGTGTGTGGTCCTCAGAGGGTCCAGACCCGGGGCACTTAAGCAGCTTGGCACAAAACCCGGTCACTTAAGCTGCGCAACGTGGAGCACCATCACCAACAAAGGGTGGGGGGAGGGTCTTCCCACTTTACTGTCTCTGTAGGTTTTTCCCTTTTCTTTTTGCACTTCCTTTATCTCTCTTAGTAATTGCCTTTTATTGTGGGTCACTTGGAGAAACAGAGCATTGAAATCCAAACTCAGTATTTGGTTGGAGAGAGCTGTGGTGTTTCCCTGCTGTTCCATCACTTTCTTGGTCCCTCCCCTTCAGTTGGACTTTTTCTTATCCGGCCGTTGGGCCTTGGTTACCAAAGGATAGGTACATAAAAGAATATGTTGTAAAACCTGCAGATTGAAGTTAGACATTTCTGTTAATATAGCCTTCCTAATTTTAGGAATCCAAGGGGGTGTTGTACACTAAAGTATTTCAAGGGATTGAATCCATTAACTTAAGGGCTACATCTTGCTCAAAGGAGAGTGAAGTGGAGGAGGCTTACCTAGCCATTGCCAGTTTCTGTATTTAATTTAGTTAAAGTTTCCTTTAAGGTCATATTCATTCTTTCTTGTGCTTGAACTCTGAGGCTTATAAATGGATTGTAACTTCCAATTTATTCCTCACCTATTGCTCTGAACAAGCAGCCTATATAAAGTCTGTACCCCTTCTCCACTCCAACTGCCTGTTTTTGACTATCACATCCCAAACTGCCCATAACCCAATAACTTCTTAACAGCTCAACACATGGTGATTAATGCACCAGTCCCTCCAACAGGATGCCTCACCTTCTTTGGTGGCATTCTTTGTCCTCCCCAGCTGGCCAGGAGATGGGCCCATGCTGATTATCAGACCCTATAGATTATCGGGCACTGCTAATTATTACAGTATCCTCCTTGTGAACTAGTAGCAATTGAAATTGGAAATTTGATTGTGGTATTACAAACTCGTTGTGACATCACAAACACATTTTGACATCATCACCGCCACGACATCACAAAGCCATTTTGACAACATTGTCATTGTTACATGATGATTCCATTGTTACATCTCAAATCTATTATGACCTCTTAGCTCCTTTGAAAATCACATGCCCTTTTCAACATCACAGTCCCTTTGTGTATCCATATCGTTGTTGTTAAGTAATGACAATTGAAATCAGAAATGCCATTATAACATCAAAAATTGTTTGTGACAGCCTCAACAGTGTGACATCACATTTTCATTATGAGAGCATCAGCTCATTGTGACATCACCAAACACAATGACAGAATCTCATTATGACAACAATTCTCATTGTGACATCATAGACACATTGTGAATGCCTATTGTGTGATTTCATTGTATTTCAAATGTGGCATGAGACTTGATATCAGAAACCCAATTTTGTGCCTACAAACCATTTTGACATCATAATCACTTTGTGACATCACAGTACCATTGTGATATCACTAACACAATGTGACATCACAGAGCTCTCCTGTCCTCATAACTTTTGTGACATGCTGACATTGTGATATCTTAGACCTTTTTGCCCTCATAAATTGTTATCAACCTCATATTTCATGTATGACTTGAGATAACAGAAATCAACTGTGACATCATGACCATTGTGACATCACACTGACAGATGTCATGATCATCGTGTCACATTGTGACATTACAAAAGGTTTTGATGTCACAATTAATTGGTGATGCCATATGGTAAGGGGTCTATGTTGTCACAATTGATTAGTGATATCCAAATGGCATAATGGATCTCATTTGTCATGAAATCACAGAGAATATGAGTTCAAAACAGACTGTGGTATCTCCAAAGTCATAACAAACGTTATGAAGTCAGAGGAGGATTGTGATGTCACAGTGTGACACAATGTTTATGATGTCTGTCAGTGTGATGTCACAGTGGATTTCTGATATCATATATCATAACTGCAATATTATAAGGTTGAAAACAGATTACGAGCTCATAAAGGGCCTAAGACATCACAATTGCTGCACATCACAAGACTTATGAGGACAGGGCAGGTTTGTGATATCAGAGTGTGTTAGTGATATCACCATGGCACTGTGATGTCACAAAGTGATTGTGATGCCATATATTTATAAGATCAAAATACATTTCTGACATCAACCCACATGCCACATTTGAAATAGAATGAGAATAGGCATTTACAATGTGACTATGACATCACAATGACAATAAATGACATAATGCTATGAGGTCATTGTAAATTGGTGATGTTGCAAGGAGGTAATTGTGTAATAATGAATATGTGTTGTCCCACTGGTGATGGGGTCACAAAGGTTTGTGATGTTACAATGGCATATATGAATTCAATTGTCATGAATTCACAATGAGGATATGGGTACACAAAGGGACTATGATGTCACATATGCCATGTGTGTTTTCAAAGGTACATAGGGGTCATGATAGCTTTATGATACACAGTAGTGATGAGGTCACAATGGGCTTTTGACGTCATAATGATTTGTAATATCTAAACACAAATCCATTTTCAATTGTTACTATTTCACAATGTTCATACAAGTTCACAGAATGAGTTGGAAGTACTAATGGACATGAATTTTTAAAAATGTTAGGAGGTCATTTTAGGTTTGTGAATGAACAATGGGAGAGTGATATCACCATGACAATGTCAACTCATTACATCATGTCAAAATATTGTTTTGGTGTCACTATTAGTTGATGATTCCACATTGGTTGTGAGGTCACAAAATATTGGTGATGTGTTGGGCATGTCACAATGACATTATGATTCTCAATTGTCCTAACTTACAATGAGTATATGAGTTCCCAAAGGGACTGTGGTTTCTCTAAAAGTATGTGTTGTCACACATATATTGAAATTCTAAAAGTTTTGTGATGTCAGAATTTGACACAATGGATATGACATCTGGCAGTATGATGCAAACATGGTCATGAATTTGTGATATCAAATGTCATATATAAATCTAATGAGGTCAACAACAGATTATGAGGACAATAAGGCCTAAGGTATCAGAATTGCAGCATGTCACAAAAGTTATCATGAGAGGATAGGTTTGTGATATCACGGTGGTTTAGTAATATCACAATTGCAACATGATATACAAAGAGATTGCGATCTCACAATGATTATGAGTTCCTGATTTTTTATGATATCTACCTACATGCCACATTTGAAATAGAATGAAAGCACAGAAAAGGCATTCATAATGTGTCTATGATATAACCATGACAATGTGAAGTTATAATTCTGTCATTATAGTTTTGTTATTTCACAATGAGTAGATGGTATAAAAATGATAATGTGATGTCACAATTATGATGATCTCACAAACTGTTTTGGATGTCAAAATGTCATGTCTGATTCTCAATTGTCAATATTTCACAGTGGGGCTTTGGGTACACAAAGGGACTCTGATATCACAAAGCTATGTATTTTTCAAATGTTATAAGAGGTTATAATAGATTTGAAATGTCACAATGTGATCTTGGTATCAAAAACAACAATGTGAAGTCACAATGGGTTTGTGATGTCACAGTGGCGATGAGGTCACAATGGGTTAGTTATGTCACAAGTTTGTAATATCACAATTATTTGTCCAATTTCAATTGCTACTAGTTGACCATGAGGACACTGTAATAACCAGCAGTGCCCCTATAATCCACGAGAACAGATAGTCATCATGGTCTCCTAATCTGGACCAATTGAAAGGGGGGGGTGCATGACACTGGAGGGGGCAGGACATGCTGCTGAAGGAGATAGGATGTCAAGCCCCACATGGTGAGCTGCCAAGAAGTGATCGGGCATGGACATTTGGTAAGTGATAATTGAAAACTGGAAGGCAAGAAATTATTGCAGTTGGGGAAGGGTACAGCCTATATATAAGCTGCATTTTCAGAGCAAGAGAAGGGGAGAGAAAAAGGTTAAAGGCCTGGATGGAAATAAGTGATGATACTGCTGGAGGGCAAAGACCTGGGAGGAGAGGAAATTGAGAGAGAGAAGGAGGTGAAGGATGGCAACTGGCCACCTGGACAAGGCAGGGCAGGCCTGTCAAGAGCAGAGCAGCCTGAAGCGAAGAATGGAATGCTGGAAGGAAAAAAATGAAAAGAGCTGAAAGGTAGGACAGATCTGTAGAGAAGGAGAATGAAGAGATAGGAAAACAGCCTTGTCCTTTGAAGTGTGGAGCTTTGGAGATCATTATTTTGGCGGTTGGTTGTTTGCAGACCAGTTAACAAATGGCTGAACTGCTCTTTGGAGGCCTGAGGGTTCGTGGTTGAGACTGAATTTAGCTCTCCGCATCCAGCCCGGCCAAGGTAGTCGCTTGTTACAAAATTTATGAGGACAAGACAGGTTTGTGATGTTACATTGCATTAATGATATCACAATGTCAATATGAGGTCAAAAAGGGATTGTAATGTCACAATGATGGTGTGGTCACAATGGGTTTCGGAAATAAACCTATATGCCACATTTGTTATAGAATGAAATCACAGAACAGGCAATCGCATTGTCTCTAGGACCTCACAATGAAAATGTGATGTCATTGTCATTTTGGGATGTAACAATGGGCTGATGGTATTATAACAATGTGATCTCACTCTGGAGGTGATGTCACAATGCATTTGTAATGGTAATTTGGCATGTCTGGTGTCAGTTGTCTTTGTTCATAATGACAACATGGTTACCCAAAGGGACCATGATATCACAAACACCATGTGCTTTTTCAAAGGTGCTAAGCGGTCACAACAGTTTTGGGTGTCACACGGTGAGCATGATATCACTGTGGCAATATGATGTCACAATGGGTTTTTGATGTCAAGTGATGATAAGGTCACACTTGGATAGTGATGTCACAATGAATGTGTAATATCACCATTACATGTCCAATTTCATACTACTAGATCACAATGAAGATACGAGTTCACATAAGGAGCTAGAAGTCAGAAAGGCCATGAATTTTGTAAAATATTATGAGGACATAATAGGCTGGTGAAAATGCAATGAGACAGAGATATCCCATTGGCAATGTGATGCTACCATTACATGAGATAGTATGGTTTTGAAGTTACAAATGGTGATGCCATACAGGTGATGAGGTCACATAGGTTTGTGATTTGACAATGGGTTGGTGATGTCACAATCTCATGCCAGATCTCTAATTGACAAGGACTATATAAGTTCACAATGGATAATCATGTATCCAAAGGCATATGTTGGCACAAGTGTAATGAGTCTTAACACGTTTGTGTTGTCCTCATGTGACTCAGTGTCAAGAAATCTGGCAGTGTGATGTCACAGTGGTCATGATACCACAGTGGATTTTTGATATCACATGTCATGCCTGAAGTATTATGAGTTAAACAATTTATGAACTCAGGGAGGCCAAAGAGATCACACTGGCAGCATGTCAAAAAATTTATGAGGATAAGACTGTTTTGTGATGTCACAGTGCATTAGTGATATAATAATGGCAATGTGGTGTCATCAAGGTATTGTGATATTATAATGCTTATGTGGTAACAATGTATTTCTGATATCAACCCACCAGCAATATTTGAAATAGAATGAGATCACAGAATAGGCATTCCAATGTATCTGTGACATCACAATTACATGTGATTTGATGTCATTGTTGTTTTATGATGTCATGATGACAATGTGATGTTACACTGGTGATTATGTCACAAAGGTTTTGCGATGTTAAATGGAATGCCTGATCTCAATTGTCATTAGCTCGACATGAGGATAGGAGTATACAAAAGGCCTGTCATGTCACAAAGGCCATGCTTTCTTTCAAAGCTTCTGAAGTCATAATAGGTTTGGGATTTCACAATGTGATCATGTTGGTACAATGGCAATGTGATATCACAAAGAGTTTGTGATGTCTCCGAGGTGATGAGGTCACAAAGAGTTAAAGATGTCTCATCAAGTTTGTAATATAACAGTGACATAGACAATTTCAATTTCTTCTAATTCACTATGAGGATACTATAATAACCAGTGGGGCCAGAATTATCTGTGGGAGCCGATATTCATTGTAAATTCTTGGCTTGGCCCACCGGAGAGTGTGGGGAATGCTGCCAAAGGTGGAGGTGTCAAGCCTCACACGGTGAGCTGTCAAGAAGTGATTGAGCATTGGGCAGTTTTGGAAGTGATGGCTGAAAGCTGTTAGTCTTGAGATCCATTGGAGGGAGGAGGGGTACAAACTATATATAAGTTGCATTTTCAGGGCATTGTAAGGGGAGATAAAAATGGGAGTTACCTGGATGGAAGAAAGTTGTGAGACAGCAGGAAAGGATAAACCTGAGAAGGGGGGAAGCTGAGGGAAAGCAGAAGGTTGGCAATTGGTCACTGGGGCAGAGTAGGGCAGGCCTGTGGAGAGTGGAGAGGCCTGAAGAGAAGAAGGAAGTGGTGGAAGGGAAAAAGGGAAAGACGAGGAAGGAATGACAGGTCTGTGGAGAAGGAGGGAAGAATGGAAAAGAAAAAAGCCTTGCCCATTGAGCTTTGCAGCTTTGGAGATCATAATTTTGTGGTTGGTGGTTTGCAGAACAATTAAGAAAGGGTGGAGCTGCCCATTGGAGGTCTGAGGTTTGGTGGTCAACACTGCTCTTGAACCTGGATATCACAGTCCCCTTTCTAGTGAAAAATGTTTTATTATATTAAATGTGACTCCATGGATTTTCTCCTTGCCTTAGAGGTCATATGTACATGAGTACACAGAAAGAGCTTGAAGTCTCAAAGTCCATGAATTTTCTTAGATCTGATGAGGCCATAACAGGTTTGTAAAAACACAATGGGAGAGTGATATCACAACAGCAATACCACAATATCATGTCAAAATAATGATTTGATACAACAATTAGTTGTTGATGCTATTCTTGTGATGAGGTCACAATAAGTTTGTGATGTCACAATGGGTTCACGATGTCAGAGTGGCAAGGGA
Source organism: Dipodomys spectabilis (assembly GCF_019054845.1). Classification (NCBI taxonomy): domain Eukaryota; kingdom Metazoa; phylum Chordata; class Mammalia; order Rodentia; family Heteromyidae; genus Dipodomys; species Dipodomys spectabilis. The sequence goes on from NW_024871148.1 coordinate 443,060, forward strand.
GATCTCAACTGTCATTAATTGGCAATGAATATATGAGTTCAAAAAGGGACTATAATGTCTCCAAAGGCATGTTGTGTTAGAAATGTGAGGTCACAATATGACAAAACGGTCATGGCATCTAGCAGTTTGATGTCACCGGGGATTTCCGATATCACCTGTCATACCAGAAATATCAGATTGAAAACAGATTATGAGCTCAGAAAGGGCCTAATATATGGCAATGGCAGTATGTCACAAAACTTATAAGGACAGGACTGGTTTGTGATGGCACAGCAGATTAATGATATCACAATGGCAATGTGATGTTACAAAGGATTGTGATATCACAATGGTTATATGGTCAAAATGGGTTTCTCATATAGAATGAATTCACAGAATAGGCCTTCACACTGTTAAGTCTATGATGTAACAATGTCACAGTAATTTATATTGCTGTGATGCCATTGTCGTTTGGTTATGTCACAATGAGCTGATGGTGTCATAATGACAATTTGATGTCATTGCTGATTTATGATGTTACAATGGTTATGAGTTCACATTATGTTTCTGATATTAACACGCATGTCAAATTTGAAATAAAATGAAAAATCTGGGTGCCGGTGCCTTGCGCCTGTAATCCTTGCTACTCCAGAGGCTGAGATCTGAGGTTCGAGGTTCAAAGCCAGCTTAGGCTGGAAAGTCTATGAGAATCTTATTCCCAATAAAAACCATTAGAAAACCGGAAGTGGCTCTGAGACTCAGGTGATAAAGCACTCGCCTTGAGCTGAAGAGTAGGGACAGCACCCAAGCCCAGAGTTCAAGCCCCACAACCGACAAAAAAATATTAAAAACAGGCATTCACAATCTTTTTATAACATCACAATGACAATGTGATCTCATAATGCTATCTTGTCATTGTAGTTTTGTCATGTCAAAAGTAGTTGATGCTGTCATAATGAAAATGTTATGTCACTCTGGTGATATCACAAAGGGTTCATGATGTTAAATTGGCATGTCCGATATCAATTGTCAGTTCATAATGAGGGTATAGTTCCACAAAGGGACTGTGTTGTCACAAAGGGCATGTGTTTTTTCAAAGGTGATAAGAGGTCCTAATAGGTTTGCAATGTCACAATGTGATAGTGATGTCAAATGGCAATGAAAGCTCACAATGGTTTTGTGATGACACATTGGTGATGATATCAAATAGTATTGTGAAGTCACATCGCATAATCACATGTCCAGTTTCACATGTCCAATGAAGATATGAGTTCACAGAAGAAGACACGTATAAATGGCCATGAATTTTCTAAAATGCTATGAAGACATACTAGGTTTTTAAAAACACAATGGGATAGTGATATCACGATGGCAATGTGATGTTGCAATATGATGACTTAATAATGTTTTTATATAATAATTTGTGATGCCACACTGATGAGTTCACAAGAAGTGTGTGATGTCACAATGGGTTGGTGATATCAAAATGACACATGTGATTTCAATTTTCATTAACTCAATAAGTACATGAGCTCACAAAGGGACTCTGATGTCTCCTAAGGCATGTATTTTCACAAAAGTGATGAAGTCCTAACAGGTGTGTGTTGTCAGAATGTGACAAAATGCTCATAACATCTATCAGTGTGATGTCACCATGATCTAGATGTCACACTGGATTCGAGTATCACATTTCATACCTGGATTGGGCTTGAGAGGATTGGAATTTCACAGTGGGTTAGTATTATCACTATGGAAATGTGGGGTCACAAAGGGATTGTGCTGTCACAATGGCTATTAGATCACAATGTGTTTCTAGTATAATAGGTTTGTGCTGTCACAATTGGTTGGAAATGTCACAATGGCATGCCAGATCTCAAATGTCATTAATTCACAATGAAGATATGAGTTCACAAAGGGACTGTGTTGTCTCTAAAGTCATGTGTTTCACAAATATGATGAAGTCCTAACAGATTTGTGAGTTCATAATGTGCCACTATGATCTTGATGTCTATCAATGTGATGTCACAATGTTCATGATGTCACAATGTTCATGATGTCAGAGTCAATTTCTGATATCATATGTCATACCTGAATTATTATGTTTTAAAACAGATTATAAGCTTACTAAAAGCCAAAATATCCTAATGGCAGCATTTCACACAAGTTATGACTAAGTTATGACCTCCTCATCAGTATGGCATCACGAATTGTGACATCAGAACATTATTATAACATGATGTTGAGACATCACATTGTCATTGTGAAATCACTGTCCCGTTGGGTTTTCACATAGTATGACCTCACACTATGAAGCTTCTTCTATCAAATGGTATCCTCATATTGAATTATGAGTAATTGAAATTGGATCATTCTGATATTACAAACAAACTGTGACATCACAAAGCCATTCTGACCTCATCACCACGATGACATCAATACTCAAAGGGACATCTCATTCCATTGTGACATTATGGATCACATTGTGCCATTCCAAAACTATTATGACTTATAACCACCTTTGAAAACACACATGGCCTCTGTGACATCACAGAACCTTTTTTGTATCCATAATTTCATGGGGAACTAATGACAACTGACATCAGACATACCAAGGAAACGTAACAAATCCTTTCTGACATCATAATTGTGACATCATGTTGCCATTATGACACCATCAGCTCATTTTGACATGTAAAACTACAATGACATCATAGCATTGCCACATCACATTGTTATTCTGATGTCATAGACACGTTGTGTTTGCCTATTATGTTATTGATTCTATTTTTAATGTGGCATGTCGGTTATCAGAAACCCATTGTGTGTTCATGACCATTTTGATATCATGATGTCTTAGTTCCATCACATTGCTATTGTGATGTCACATTGCCAAATTAATGTCACAAGGGGATTTTGATGTGACAATGGTTGTGAAATCAGCATGAGTTTCTGATATCAACTCACATGCCACATTTCAAATAAAATGAAATCACAGATTAGGCATTCATAATGTGACTATGATATCACAATGACATAATGGCAAATGTTATAATGTCATTGCCATTTTGTGATGTCACCATAAGCTAAAGATGTCATAACAACAATGTGATGTTACACCAGTTATGACGTCACACAAGGTTTATAATGTTACAGTGGTTATGAGGTCACAATGTGTTACTGATATCAACTGACATGCCACATTTTAAATAGAATGAAATCACAGGATATACATTCAAAATGTGTCTAAGACAGCAAAATGGCAATGTGATGTCATAATGCTATGAGGTCACTGTAGCTTGTTGATGTCACAATGTGCTGATGGTGTCATAATGATTGATATCACACTGGTGATGATGGCACAAATGGTTTTTGATGTCACACTGGTATGTCAGATCTTAATTGCTATTAGTTTACAGTGAGGACATGAGAATGAAGTCACCATGACATATACAAATGAACTGTGATGACACAAACGCCATGTTTTTTGTCAAAAGTGCTAAAGTTCCTAACAGGTTTTGGTTGTGAAAATGTTAATGATATAAAAATGGGTTAATGATGTCAAAATTAGTTTGTAATATCACATATTATTTCAAATTTCAATTGCTACAAGTTCCCAATGATACAAGTTCACAGAAGGAACTTGATGTCCCAAAGGCCATGCATTTTCTAAGATGTGATTAGGTCATAATAGGTTTGTGAAAGCATGATGGTACAATAATATCACAATTGCAATATGATGTCAAATTCTAATTAATTGGTGATGCTATAATAGTGATGAGTTCAAAATTGTTTTGTGATGTCGCAGTAGATTGATGAGGTGACAATGGCATTCCAGACCTCAATTGTCATTAACTCACAATGAGTATATAAATTTAGAATGGGCTTGTGAGGATTCCAAAGCATTTGTTGACACAAATGTAATGAAGTCAAAACAGATTTGTGATGTGACAATATGACACAATGGTCATTACATCTAGCAGTGTGATGTCACTATGCTCATGATGTCAAAGTATATTTCTAATATTTCATGTCATTCCTGAAATAATTTGAGGTCGAAAATAGATTGAGCTATCAATGGGCCTAACATAACACAGTGGCAACATGTCACAAAACTTTTGATGACAGGACATGTTTAAGTTGTCACAGTTGTTTAGAGATATCACAATTTCAATGTTACATCACAAAGGGATTGTGATGTCACAATGATTATGAAGTCAAAATGTGTTTTTGATATGAATCCACATGCCACATTTGAAATGTAATGAAATCACATAATAGGCATTTGTAATGTATATATGATGTCACAATGACAATGTGATGTCATAGTGGTATGATGTCATTACAGATATGTGATGTCACAATGAGCTGATTTTGTCACAATGACAATGTGATGTCACACCTATGATTATATTGTAAATACTTTGTGATATTTCTTTGGCATATCTGATCTCAATTGACATTTCACAATGAGGATATGGGTACACAAAGGGACTGTCATGTCACAAAGGCCATGTGTTTTTTCAAAGGTGCTAAAGATGTCATAATGGGTTTGGGAGGTCTCAAGGTGATTGTAATGTCACAACAGCAATGTGATATAACGGCTTTGTGATGTCACCTTGGTGATGAGGTCACAATGGACAGGACCAGTTTGTGATGTCACAACAGGTTACTATCACAATGGCACTGTGATGTCACAAAGGGATTTTCACATCACAATGGCTTTGAGGTCACAATGGATTTCTGAAATCCACCAATATTGCTCACTTGAAATAGAATGAAATCACAGAATAGGCATTCATAATATGTCTATAATGTCACTATGACATATGATGTCATATTACTATGATATGTAAGTTTAGTGATGTTAAAATGGCATGTCTTATCTTACTAGTCATTAGATTACCATGAGGATCCCAAAGGTTGCTATTGTGCTGAGTCCATTACACAGGATTCTTTGTGCTATTTTTTAAAATCGTTCTGAGTCCTTGCAAGGTTGGTATCCCCAAAAATCACACACACACACACACACACACACACACACACACACACACACACACACAAACATACAGAGACACCGTGCACCAGCTTGGTGTGTGTGGTGGATGGAGAAGAGTCCTCCGTTGGGCTGAGTGGAGATTCAATCCCCCCACCTGGGGAGCTGCTGGGGTTGGGGGGAAGCCCTGACCTGAGGTGAGGCTGCTTCTGCCATGGCCTGGTAGACTTAGGGCAGAGTCAGAACAGCACAAAGCCAGGGATGGGGGCGTGGCTGAGGGAGGGAGGAGGCGTGACCCAGGGGAGGACAGGACGTGGCTGAGGGGGCACATATCTGCTGCAGCCAGGGCACACATGGACTGCAGCACTTGTGCAACAGGGGCTGGGCAGCCCTGGAGAAAAGTGGGGGCAGAGAGAGAGCAGAGAGAAGAGCAGGCACATGCACCAGGGATGGCGGCCTCAAAACCTCTGCTGCTCTGGGAGCATTGGTCTGGGCCAGGAGTACAGAGCACAGAAAGCCAGCACATCAGGCACATCCCTCACACCATTGCTGCAAGCTGCACACAGAACCACAGCCTTACAGATTCTCCCAGCAGCACGAGTGGCCAATCGCAGGTCAGCACCTTGCGACCTCCCCCTATCACTCCCACTCCCCCCCCCCTGCAAATCCCGCCTTCCCTCTTGTGTCCCAACCACGCCTCCCCAGCACCAGGCAGGCCAGCCCTGACTCTGCCACAAATGCGCCCCAGGAGTGGGGGGTTGGGGAGTGGGTGTTGACTCTGGGAACTCACCCCCATCCCTAGTAGCCAGTATCCCTGGAAATGGGGAGATGCAGGAATGGGTGAGAAGGGGTCACCACTGAGCCCCTGGCTGGAGCAGTGGGAGCCACACAGTCCCACATCTGCACCCTTCCTCTCCCTGGTGGGAACCTGGTGGCTTTAGTCAGTGGTGGGGAACATCACCTCTGCACCTGCCTTATTGGGTCTTTTCCTTTTTTTCTGGGAGTGGGGGATGTTGGATGCAGAAGATAGGCCTCCCTTGCTATGTGAGCACTTGTCCTCTGTGCTCAGTCACCCTTTCATCTGAGGAGGGTCCCAGAAAAGCCCACTAGGGAGGTGAGGGCACTGGGGGTCAGATAGTAGGTGAATATATGGGAGGAACACACGCCCTCAGACACACATATACCCGGCCTATCCCCCCACCCCAGCTGTCAACAGTACTCACAGGGTGATCACATTTCCCAGCTCTGCCAGCATCTGCCGGTGTTCCCTGTCCATCTGGTCTCCTTGTCCTCCCCAAGAATCTGCCCAGTTGCCCAGAAGTATCTAGACTGGAAGTAGGAGTCTGTGCATGTATGTAGCCTTTAGGACCCCATCCATTTCCTCAACACCGCCCCCACCCTGGGTCAGACACCCCCCTTGGAACCCCATGACCCACTGCTTGTTTCAGTCCTGCTCTGAGGACCCACCTCTCTGGGGATTACTTCACCCAGCATCCTGGCATAGGGTTTTGGTGAATGGGGAGTTAAGGCTGGTTGTTCGCAAGGGGAAGGGTCTGGCCCTGGAGAAGGGGAGAGGCAGGGTCGTGCTGTGTCATTAGAGTGGAGCTCCCCTTGTGTGGGAGTCCTTGGTTCTGACAAGGGAACAGAGAATGGGAACCCGCTTGCTCCGATGAGGAATCAACAAACTTAGGAGAGGTACTACTCTGAGTCTGTGTGTGTGTGTGTGAGTGAGTATGTGTGTGTGTGTGTGTGTGTGTGTGTGTGTGTGAGAGAGAGAGAGAGAGAGAGAGAGAGAGAGAGAGAGAGAGAGAGAGAGAGAGAGAGAGAGAGAATCTTTCTTCTTGTACAGCCTGACTGTCCTCAGGTCAGTGATCAGTTGGCAAATTGCAGGTGCTGCATGGAAGTGTTATCTGTCACCATTCTGGAGGTGTGTGTGTGTGTGTGTGTGTGTGTGTGTGTGTGTGTTGGGATAGCAGGGAGATGAGAACAATGAAAATATATTTAAGTCACCATGTCTAAAAACAGCAAAAACATTTTATTTCTCTCTGTGTGTGTATTTGTTGTTGTTGTTCTTCATCAATACCAAGTACAAGCCCAACCACAATTTTTGTTTTCTCCTTCACAGTTTCATGGCTCCTTTATGGAAGATTTCAGTAGACATTACTTTCCTCCCCTTTCCACCTCTCTCTTCCCCCTTTCCTGTAGCCCACAGTAGCTGCTGGGCCAGAGTGAGCCTCCTCTAGAAGAACTGTGTGAACCCTAGACTGGAGTGGACACCTGTCCTTCTATCCCCAGCCAGAAGTTTCATGAGGCGAATGAGATCACAGCCACATTCTTCAAGCCACTCTGCTCTTGTGTGTTTAGTTGGAGGTAATTCAAGGGTTTAGAATGTGTTTGCCCAACATAATTAGGGAACGAGATGAGGGAAATGATAAGGCAGGGGCTGTGAAGCTATGAGGTTTTGGGAACTGGCGTAGGGTGTGACATGACAGATGGTTCACCATGACAGTGGATGAGAGGGGAACCATATCTAGGGCATTAACGGTCGCTGTGGGCATTCTGACACAGGGTTGCGGGCCCCCACTGGTGGTGAGGACACCCTCCTGGGGCAGTGCTCAGTGTCAATCCTCCCTGGAGTCCTGCAGAATCCAGTCTGTGTCCCGCCTGGGCTGTTTCCAGCTGGGCAGTGGTAGGCAAGTCCATTTCCCCTGCTGGAGCCTGCTCAGTATCAGGAGGTGGCAGTTAGCTAGGGCTGGCTGAATGCCAGTTTCTGTAACCTGTTATAGGCAGTCTGGAAGGAAAAGGGGACCACTGATTTTGGAACCCTTTAAGTTTGATTGGGACAAATTAAATACCACATTTTCCAGGTTTTTTTTTTTATTTAAGCTGGCAATTTCCACTAATACCTGGGATTATGGATCAAATTAGATGGATGATTTCACCCATCAAACAATGATGTTCAAAGCGGCACAGGCAGAGTTCCCAAGCCAGATTGTCATCTGCTTTGAACGTTGTGCCTTGACTGCCTTTCTCTGGCAGCTGTTGCATCTCTCTAGGGTGATGACCCCAATCGAGGACATTATGGGGAACAGACATTGTGACCTCACCATCCCCAGCCTGCCAGCAATGAGCAGAGATGATTCCCAGCACCTGTACTGGACTCTGGGAGATTCAGAGAACCCAGGCTACCTCAAGAATCCTTCATCTGCAACATGAAATTTAGGGGCCACATGTGGTGGACAATCCTGGCTGGCCCCAGGGGGAGGACAGGAGTCCCCTTGAGCCAGCCATTCAGCTCAGAGCAAACTCATTCACACCTCCATGGTGAATTGAGTGCCACAGAGCTGGTCAGCTGCTGGACAGAGATCGTTGAGAAGACAGGCATCCCAGAGGCCCTGGAATGTAGCGAGTACATAGTGGCTCACACCCTCAGAGCCAAAACAGTTAAGTATTGTGGCACCAGGAGTGGGTAAGAGGGAGGAGGGAGAACTGTGGGAGAGCTACTTCAGGCTTTCTCCCCACTCCCCTACAGAGGATTCTTACCTGAATCAGATGGGATTTTCTGTAGTATTGTCATAGACAGATGCTCATTTATTTAACCAACAAACCATTACGGTGTGCACGAGGCTCTGGGGGGTCATAGACAACGAAAAGTTCCAGGACTGGTTCCACAGCCCATGAAGAAACCTTGGATTGATCTGGATGCCAGTGCTTCAAGCCTGTCATCCTAATTACTTAGGAGGCTGAGATCAGAGGATTGAGGCTTTTGGCCCGGGCAGGAAAGCCTGTAAGACTCTTGTCTTCAATTAACTACCAAAAACAAAACACCAAAAATGGATGTGTGGCTCAAGCCATAGACTGCTAGCCTTGAGTAAAAAAGGCTTAGGGACAGCACCTAGGCTCTGAGTACAAGGCCCAGAACTGACACAAAGAAAGTAAAGAGAGAAAGGAGGGAAGGACAGAGGGAGAAAAAAAGGAAAGGAAGGAAGAAGAGAGAACATGCAAGCCACGGTTTGGAGTCTCTGGATCAAGGGAGCCAATTATTCACAATCTATGTGTGGACTGTTTCAGAGCCTAAAGTAAGTATGGAGGACCAAGCCACTGACCCCTCAGAAACTTCATGCCATCCAGGAGCTGTGTGGTCACTGACAATATAGGGAACCAGCCTCGGGTAGAACCTAGGGCTCAGAGTGGGTCACCAGGTTTCAATTATGCCCAGCCTCATTAAGTTTATTTTCTGGTCAGATAAAACGAAAGTTTCCAAGGGCTAGGGAGGTATTGGAGTGAGAGAGTTTCAAGGGGGGATCAAAGTATAAGTAGGAATTTGAAGAGGGAGAATGATCCTGGGTCACGTGTGTCAGGCCATTGGAGCCATGACCTCGCCTGACAACATAGACTACCAGCTTTTGATCCAGCCACACTGCTATTAAAAGTCCTGTCACCTTGGGTTCATCATTGACAACCTGGCTGCCGCTCACTGCAGGATGCCTGTGCAGTACACCCTTAGGGACTAGGACTTTCCAGGGCTCAATCTGACGATATCACTCCCGGTGTTCATTCCTTCACCAAAGACTGAGGTAAGCATGCCACTGACACAGGACATCCTGGGAATGAGGGCAGGAAGTGCGTTTCTTGGCTGGCTCACTCTTTAGTATAGATGGCAGATCTTGGATTCCGAGAGGGCAGGCTGAAGCTGGGGCAGAGCTGGGTAGAGGCTGGTGGAAAAATCAGAGGCACTGTGGTCTGAGCAGGGTTGTTTCTTTGATAATACTCACAACATAGGAAAATTTCTGGGATAGAGCAGCCCTTTTCACCTCCCAAAGAGGGAGCTAGATCCCCCCAGTCTCTGTCCCTTGACCAGGAATCCCTTTGGTTCCCATATCATGTGGTGGATAACTAGATCTTACCTCACTGCCTAGTTTTCAGGCAGGACAGCGAGAGATCCTGAGTGATAAGGTCAGGGGATCTTGAGTATGAGATTGTACTTGAATGTCCCAACTTGGAGCATGGTCAGTCCCATCTAAGACTGCCATGGTGTAGGACATAGAATCTAGAGAATCAGAGCTGGATGGGGTCTGTTCTGGGAGTCCTGAGTATTATGGGTTAGCTTTGAGCTCCCATGTGCACATTTGCTTCCCTATCTTGGGTGGGTCTATGCTAGAAAAAGCTTGAAACTAGGGCATGGATCTTATCTTCTTTGCTCCATTTGAATCACAGCTCCACTTCCAGCTTTTTGGGATGTTTAATTGGAGATAAAGAGTTCTCACGGGCCTTGCTGCTAAGTGGCATCCAACTGCAGTCCTCAGATTTCAGTCTCCTGGGGGGAGAGGATGACAGGAATTGAAGCTTGTTTGGCTGGGTGCCAGTAGCTCATGGCTGTTATCCTAGGTACTCAGGACGTGAGATCTGAGGATCACGGGTCAAAGCTAGCCTGATCAGGAAAGACCCTGAGACTCTTACCTAAAAGGAATTGCCAGAAAACCAGAAGTTGTGCTGTGGCTCAAGCAATTGAGTGCTTGCCTTAAGCTGAAATGCTCAGGGACAGCACCCAGGCCCAGAGTTCAAGCCCCACAACATAAAAAAGAAAGAAAGTAAGACATCTTTGCCTGCAAATGATGGTGGAGGTGTGGGGGTGTGGGGAGGGTGCTGTGTTTGGGAGACCAAGTGCTGGCCTCACTGTAAAGATATTTGTAAGAACTCCCCAAGTTTGCCCCAGTTTGAAGCCACAGGTTCAAGAGGACGTGTCCTGTGACAAGCAGGGAGTGGGAGAAGGGGTGCAGGTGTGATGGTTTTGTCTTTATTTTCTCCATTGAAGGATAGATTTGGATGCTGGGTATCAAAATCTGAAGTGAAGGGTTGCAAAAAGTTTGCGGACTGACGAGATGGGTCTCCTCTGTGTATATGAAGGTGGCTGAAACCAGAAGCCACCCGTGGCTCACAACTCTCATCCTAGCTACTCAGAAGGCTGAGATGTGAGGACCGTGGTTACAAGTCAACATGGGCAGAATAGTCTGTGAGACTTGATGATAGACCACTAGAGAACAAGAAGTATTGCTTTGGCTCAAGTGGGAGAGTGCTCACCTTCAGCTGAATTGCTGAGGGACAGCACCTTGGCCCAGAGTTCAAACACCTTGACCAACAACAAAAAAAGAGGTGACTAAGTTTTCCACATAGCAATGTGCATGATAAGAAGTGCCATACTGGTCTATGAGACATTCCAGATATATGTGCGGCTCAATGTTTTGTCTACAGTGGGTCTGATGTTGGTACTGCCACCTTCTAGTGGGTGGGATCTGATCCTAATTGAGGGAGTTCATGTTTCTGTTCTCAGGGACTGCGGAATCCTTGGGCTATCATATGTGTGTGTGTGTGTGTGTCTGTCTGACTGTCTGTGTCTGTGATTGTGTGTGTTTGGAGGTAGAAGAACTGGGCCTTGAACTCAAGGCCTAGGTGCTGTCCCTGAGATATCTTGCTCAAAGCTAGAGCTCTGACACTTGAGCCACAGCTCCACCTGTGGCTATTTGGTGGTTCAGTGTAGATAGGAGCTTCACAAACTTTCCTGAGGGGCTGGCTTTGAACAGTGATCCTCAGATCTCAGCCTCTTGAATAACTAGGATGACAGACAGGAGCCACCTGTGATGGCTCTGTGTATGTGTGTGTGTGTGTGTGTGTGTGTGTGTGTGTAGAAGTTGGTTGTTACAAGGAGTGCTGGACCCTTTGGTAACTTCTAACCGCTGTCATTGGGGGGGGTGCATGGACTTTGTGGCTGAGGTCTGGGGACTTGGAAGGGTGAGACGTTTGAAGGGGACTCAGCACCTTTAAATTATAAGAACAATGGATCTTTGTGATCTGGAACTGTCTACTCTCTTGGGCCTGGTTGGTGGCAGAGGGAGCACGGGAGGACCTGGGGGTGGGGCCCTTAGGGGTTGGCTCCCCAGTGGGACAGAGAGCGTGGTTAGCACTTATTAAGGCTGTGAGCCCTGTTAGTATGGACCTTATTGGCATGGGTCAGACTCTGGGTCATCTCATCATGACGTCTGATGGGCAAGGCCAACCCTACTTTAAATCTTGACCTGTGATCTTCAGATCTCAGCATCCTGAGTAGGTAGCAGTATAGGCATGAGCCTCTGGCACCAGGCCTCAGATTCTTTTTGGTATATTAAGGTTTGAATTCAAGAGCTTAGGCTTTCCAATCATGTCTTGTTCCATGGGAGCCAAGCCTTTCTGTCTTGGAAATTTCTGAGATAGAGACTCCATATATGTTCAGGCTTGGCTGGATCATGGTACTCCTGTGACAGGCAAGTGTCACCATGCCTGGTCCTTTGTAGTTGGGATGGTAGATATGTAGCACCATGCTCAGTCATCGGTTTAGATTACTGTCCCAAACTCTTAGTCCACAGCAGCGGATTTTTGACCACAGTTGAAGCTCTGGGTTCAGCCTGGAACCATTGGTCCTCAGTCTCCTCACAGGACAGTTGTGAGGAAACAAGGGATCAATACAAGGGGAAATCTGGGGCAGGGCCAGGCATAGAGGCAACGGTCATCAGATAAGTTTCTTGGCAATTCTGTGAGCATATAACAAGAAGATACCTGGAAAGGACTCAGAAGGGGCTTGTTATTTATCATGCTACAGGTATGGGATTATGAAACAAAACATGGCTCTCTTTCATCCTTACCCTATCCTCATGAGGAAGGGGATCTTTCACTGTTCAGCTTTGCAGCTGGGGCAAATGAGGCACGGAAAAGCTGGGTGACCTACTCATGACCCCCAGGAGACAGGAAGCTTGGCCTGACTTCTCGGCCATGCTCCCTAGGACAATGGGTGCTATTCAGTCCATTTCTTGTGGTGGGAAGTCCACTTATTGTCAGTCGTGGGGCTTGAACTCTGGGCCTGGGCACTGTCCACAAGCTGCTCAGATCAAGTTTAGGGCTCTACCACTTGAGCAATAACACCACTTCTGGTTTTCTGGTGGTTCTTTGGAGATAAGCGTCTTACAGACATTCCTGCCTCAGCTGGCTATGAACCATGATCCTCATATCTCAATGTGTAGTTACCATTGTAGGCCTGTGCCACCGGCAGCCTGCTTAAGTGTAATTCTCTCCCTCTCTCTCTCTCTCTTTCTCTCTCTGTCTCTGTCTCTGTCTCTCTCTCAGTAACTTGTTGAATTTGTCTTGGAGAAGTTGGCTCAGCGTTCCCATGTGGCTGGGACCCAAGGTGACCCTCTCATTCTGGAGGTAGGCTGGGTGTCATGATCATTCCCTCTTGTACTGTGGAACTAGCTCCTTTAGGTAAGCCCCTCTGTGCCCGGGGTAGACCGTGATGGTTACTCATTGTCAGTCTGTCTGGTGAGTCTTTCCCCACTACCATCTGCTAAGACAGTTAAAGGAAAGTGGATGAGGAGGCATCGCATTGTCCAAATGCACAGCACTATCCTGAGCCTCTGATCCTCACTGCCACCTATCTGGCCAGACCCTGATTATAAGAAATTGAATTCACTCTATGTCTACTTCACATTGCTGCAGTGTGTCATTTCAGGGAGTCGAGTCAGTGTGCAGAGGAAAGACCCCAGGTTCGACACCTCCTGGGGGACATTTGTTCTGTGACAGCGCGAAGTCATTGCTGTGGATAAGGAGGAAGCCGGCATCAGATTGAGCCAGAACAATGCTCAAAGGTAGGTAGGCGGTTGAAGAATCAAACCCACACAGGTCTGCTTCCAACTCACAAAAAGGAGGATGCAGTGCAGGTAGTCCAGCACTGGATCTAGGGGACTATGAATGGATGGTGGCAGTCAGGTACTGTGGAGCACATGGGCAGCAAAGATGGCGCTGAGAGGGGGTTGAGTGGGCAGAGCCTAATTTACTGTAGAGCACATGGGCAGCCAAGATGGCACTGGGAGAGAGTAGCGTGGGCAGAGCCCAGTTGACCTGCCAATCAGTGCCTAACCAGCCCGTGAAGGCTCAGGTGAATGATAGGGTGTGACCTTGACAGTGATTGGTTCCTCTTCCTCCCTTACCATGCCACCTGCCCTTTTTGACTTTAAAAGGGGCTGCTCTCTGTTAATAAATGAGTTTTTTACCTGCTGGATTTGGCTCCCCGCTGTGTCTGATTGTCTCCCGGGCTCAGGGAGGCTGGGGAACAGGCAAGCGCCGCACTTACCTTTCCTTTCCTCAGACCCCGTCCCTCTTTTGTGCGGACGAAGACCCAACAAGGTGCCAGTGGCTGTCGCCTGTCATCCGGCCTATTCAGGTGGCTGAGTTCTGATGGTCGTGACTCAGAGCCAGCCCAGGCAGGAAGGTCTGCGAGATTCTTATCTCCCATAAACTACCTTCTTCACCCCACCCTGAAAAAAGCCAGTTTTGGTGCTGTGGATCAAGTTATAGAGCCTCAGCCTTGAGTAAAAGAAGCTCAGGGATGAAACTGAGTCCCTGAATCCAAGACCTGGGACTCACAAAAAAAAAAAAAAATGAATAGTGGACACTTGTTATATTACTACCAAAAAGGATGGATACATTCTTTTCTCTGGTACTTGTAGCCAAAGGTAAGGGGTTTCCCTTGATGTTCCTCTAAACCTCTCCTTCTCTCTATTATCTCTCCTGGCTTCAGTTGCAGGATAGAATTCAGATCAACCCACTTGATGTGACCTTAAGTACCTTCCACTACCCGCCTTTCTTGGGGTGGGGATCCTGGATGTACTCACCTCTGGGTGAAAGAAGCACCAGAGAGATGGGGGTAGGTATCCCTGAAACTCATACACACACACACACACACACACACACACACACACACACATACACACTCACCTAGGCCAACTCTGACTAGCCTTTTCCAAAGATACTTTATCTCCTTGGGTTAACTGACCTAGGAGAGGAACATGATCCTCTATAAATGACTATTTTAACTAGGGCTTGCTAGTTGACACGAGATAAACAGAAGCTCAAAGGAAAGGTTCTGGAGCCTGTCTGGCTCAGGCTCACACTTGACATCCTGGCTCCTCAGTAGGCAGAGATCTGAGGATCAAAGATCGAAGCCAGCCATAAGCTGGCAAGGTGATAAGACACTTCTATGCATGGAACCACCAAAAATCCAGACGTGGAGCTGTGGTTCAAGTGGTAGAGTAGCAGCCTTGAGCATGAAAACTCAGAGAGACAGCTCCCAGATCCTCAGTTCAAACCCACACAAGAAATGGCCCCATTTGTTGTCCACGTGATCACACAAGACTGTGAGCCACTAAGGAGCTGGGCAGTTCCCAGGAACTGAGATCGAGCCCCAGGGAGGCCAAAAGAGCCCTCAATGATCATTGAAACATGGGATGTATATTCACACCCGTGTGTGGACTGCAAGAAAGAAAGACACCCCTTGCTTGCCAGAGATGCTGAAGGAGTGGGGTTGCTGTTGTTGGGACACCAAGTTCTGGCCTCAGTGTACAGCCATTTCTAAGAATTCCCCACGTTTGCCCAAGTGTAAAGTTACAGCAGGCTGGGCGTTGTCTTACCAAGAACTCCAGAGGTTGTGGCCTATCTTAGGCAGGGAGTGGGAGAATGGGAGTAGGGTTGGAGGGTAGTATCGATTATATTCTCTCCAACCAAGGAAGAATGGCTTTGGATACTAGTTTCAAAGTCTGAAAGTGAAGGGTTGCATGTGCTTTATGGCCTGACAATTTGGATTTCCCCTGGTTGTAAGAAGGTGGCTGAAACCTGGCACTGCCAGTGTCTCACAACTGTCATCCTAGCTACTCAGGAGGCTGAGATCTGAGGATGACAGTTCAAAGCCAGCTTGGTTAGGAAAGTCTGTGAGACGTTAACTCAAGGGAAGCACCAGAAAACTGGAATTGGTGCTGTGGCTCTAGTGGTAGAGCGCATACCTTCAACTGAAGAGCTGAGGGATAGCACGCAGGCACACAGTTCAAACCCCATGACTGACAACCGAAATGCTGTGGCTGAGTTTTCTTCATAGTGGGGTGTACAGTAGGAAATGCCATGCTGTTTTATGAGCCATTCCAGATGTGTGAGAGGCTCTGAGTTTTGTCAACATTTGGTCTGAGGATGGTAGTGCCATCTTCTTGGAGTTTGGGATGTTCAGTTGCTCAGGGACTGCTGAGTCCTTGGGCTACCCGTGTGTGTGTGTGTATGTGTGTGTGTGTGCGTGTGTGTTTGAGTGTGAGTGTGTGTGTGTGTGTGTGTGTGTGTGTGTGTGTGTTTCTATGTGTGTGTATTTTTCCCTGATCATTCTCTACCCACTTCCTGGGTGCTTGTCTGCCTCTTCCTGACCTTGTATGGCCTTGTCTTTAGTCCCCTATCATGGTCCCAAATTGCCAGAGACCTGCATATTCCAACTTTTCCTTGGGACACAAGTCTGGCTGTCCATATCTTTGTCCTCATCCAGGGGATTCTGGGTCCTCAGGGCCGGCTGGCATATGTTCTCTCCTGCCTCTGGGAGCCAGGGTGACTCATGCTGTGTCCTGTCTTTTTCTCAGCTGGGACCCTGGCTGCATTTCCCACTCCCAGCAGGCTGGCAGTGGTGTGGGGGAAGGGTGGTTGCCAGTGGCTCTGGCCAACTCGACCTTGATAGCTGACTGAAGGCTCCCCAAAGAAGGATAATCTGGGGCTACATGAGAGGTGAGGCCAAGGTGGCTTGGATGTATTGTTCGATGTCTAGGAAATGTCAACATACCTTATTGTAGGCAAATCTATCTTCTGGCAACAACTGGCCCTCTCAGGTCCTTCTAGACAATTCTAGATTCCCAGAATACAGAGGCATATACTTTAGATTCCAGGCCCAGGGAACTGGGGGATGAGAGACTGGGATAGCCAGTACCTCAATGTTCTGGGGGATTAGTTTTGCCCCGGTTGAGCTGAGCTACAATTGGGGGGCAGTCCTGAGTCATAGTCACAGTAAACTCTCAAGCCAGATCAAGTGGTTTCTCCCTAAGTACTTCTTAGGCTGAGGGGTTTGGGCCATGGCAGTAAGTTCTATGGAACCTGCCCCTCGATCTCAACATGGGGCTACAGGATCAAGTGAAGGACACTAGGGTTGCTCTTTGGTAGTCGGCCCATGATTCCAGACCTTCATCTGTCCCCCTTCCCCAAGCACTGATGAGGAAAGCAGGGCACTGAGCCCTCGGACTCCTGGGATAGTGACTGCTACAAGCAGCAGCCAGTTGGCTGTGGACTCCTGAGCCTACAAAACTTTCATGAGCCCAACTCAACACCTGCCCAAGGTCTGAATGACAAATTTGCACTCTTGTGATACTCATGTGATGGGCTCAGCTCATCCAGGGCAAAACTAATGCCCCAGAACATTGAGGTACTGGCTATCCCAGTCTCTCATTATCTGGTGTGATATCTTACAGCTCTTGCCCCTCCTGGCCCAGAACTGTGGTCTGAGATAGTGATTTACTGCTCTGATCCGCATTGCACCCATGACAGATGCCATTCTGATGATCTTCATGCCCCACGGCTGGATACTTCTCTGCTACAGTGTCCTGTTCTGTAGGCAATGGCCTCCAAACAGGCTGCTATCAAGACTTGTAGGACACCTAGATATTAGGAGACCCTCAGGGAGCAACTGGAAAGAACTCTGCCTAGAGCTACAGAGTAAGGTCTAAGCAAGCCAGGTGTTGGTCATGGGGCTTGAACTTTGGGCTTGGGCGCTGTCCCCCAGCTCTTCACCTTACCACTTGAGCCACAGAGACACTTCCGGTTTTCTGTAGGTTCCTTGGAGATCTGAGTCTCCCAGACTTTCCTGCCTGGGCTGGCTTTGAAACGTGATCCTCACATCTCAGCCTCCTGAGGAGCTAGGAGGACAGGCTGAGCCACCTGTGCCTGGTGATCTGGCACTAGGAGCTCCTGAAAGCTTTTCTTTAATTTTCCTGTGCTAGTATTGGGGTTTGAACTCAGGTCTTGGCTCTGGTCTCTTTTTTCCTTCAAGGTGACCACTTTACCATTTGTGCCACAGCTCCATTTCTGGATTTTGGTAGTTAATCGGCAAGAAGACTCTCATTAATTTCCTCTCCAGAGCTGGCATGACCCTTGATCTCTATCTCAGTCTCCTGAGTAGCTAGGATTTACAGGGGTTGAGCCACTGGTGGTATTGGGCTAGAAGCTTTTCTAAAGCAAGAGTTCTTCCCTGCGTTTGCCCTGACTCCTCCATGCAAAGGAGGCCTGAGGGTCAGGAGCTGGGAAAACAGGTTTCCAACCACAGGAAATGGCTTTGGGTCCCTGGCGAAAAGCCAAGTTAAGCTTCCCCCTGGGCACCATTCTAGGACCCCACCCTCTTCCCTATGACAAAAGTCAACGTTGACCCAGCCTTGAATTTCCTGCCAGAATTTTCTGAAGCCAAAAAACCTTCATACCACTCACACCACCTGATCTACAGCACATCTCAGGACCTTTGCCCATGCTATACCTTCTGCCTGAGGCTCTCTGTCTTGTACCCACATATTAGAACTACTGTGGAATTTTGGCACTGGCTATATCACTTCCTGGAGCAAATCTTTCCTTCCCTTCTCCATCTTTTTTTTCATATTGAGTTGCTAGAGATGGAACTTGTGCAGGCTGACTGGCAAATGCTCTATATTGGTGTGTGTGTGTTTGTGTGTGTGTGTGTGTGTGTGTTTGTGTTTGTGTGTGTTTGTGTTTGTGTGTGTGCGTGTGTGTGTGTGTGTGTGTGTGTGTATGTGTGTGTGTGTGTGTGTGTGTGTGTGTGCCAGTACTGGGGTTTGAATTCAGGGCCTGGATGCTATCCTATCCCTGAGGTTTTTTGCTCCGTGCTAGCAGTCTTCTACTTGAACCACAGCTCTACTTCTGGCTTATGGGGTGTTTAACTGGAGAAAAGTGTCTCATATTGACTTTCCTGCTTGCAGTTGGAATCTTCAGATCTCATCCTCCTGAGTAGATTACAGGGGTGAACCTCCAGCACCTGCTCTCTATCCTACCTCTTACTATAACTTCGGCCCTCCTCTGAGTTCCAGAATAATATATCTCACCAGGCTCAAATTTTTTTTTGCCAGACTTGGGCTTGAACTCAAAGCTCATACTTAGGAGGGACTCTAAATAGGTGAAGACTGGGACAAATGCTTCCATTCAAATATGTATCATGTTTCAACACTTAATAGAATGTTAATTAAAATGGGTCAATGCCCTAAATTATTCTGTATAATTTTATAATAGATGTGCAAAATATAATATTATGTGTATAATAATACTAAATACCATAATGAATAAATGAATCAAAGAAAAATACATTACAAAATCAATAATAAAATTCATAATATGAAATTAACATGCATATATATGTATATATCATATATTACACATGTATAGCAATATTTCTTCCATTGCAGGGCCTTCATTCAGGCCCTGGGAACACTATCCTGAATTTCTTTTCCTCAATGACAATGAGCTTCGCATTCACCCATGTTGCAAAAGAGTTACCTGGACGGTAAGTTCAAAAACTAGCAATGGCAGAAATACTGGCCCCAGTTCCAAGAGAGTAACTTAATTTTTTTGATGGAAGCAGTTATGTTTATTCAGTTCCATACTGGACATTAAAAAAAGCGGTTTAGAGTTTTGTACAGCTATTCAAATGTCCTTCCCTTACCTCCAAAGTGCTTCTCTGAGAACTACATTGTTTCTCTTTTTTTTGTATATTTTTTATTGTAAAAATGTTCTACAGAGGGGTTACAGTTCCAGGAGCAAGGTAATGAGTGCATTTCTTATTGAGCATTGTTTACTACTCCTGTGTTTTTCCCCTACCATCCCTTCCCTCCCATATCCACAACTACCTCCCCCTGCCGAGGTCAGTGACTTAGTTTTTCATTTTTGGTTGGCACGGGGTTTGAACTCAAGTAATGGCAACTCTTCACTTATATTGCTACAGATTTACCAAGACCCTGAGTTCAAATCCCAGGCTAGAAAAGAAAACTGACAGAAATTCCAAACCAGAGAGCTTTATTTTTCTAATTTAGTTAAATAATTATTTTCTATACATATTTTTTTTTTTGACCAAGCATGGGGTTTGAACACAGGTCATGGAAATTCTACTTCAGCTTGGATCTCCCTTTGCTGGTGTGCAGTCTCTGGTCCCATTGCCCATCCTCGGATCCTAGGCCCAGAGGGCTTTCAGGAAGAAAAAATCATTGGAAAGCACAAAAAGTGGTGAATTGCAGAGAGCTGGGGTTTTACGATTTTTTTCTTTGGACAGTGATCATCCTGTGTCTGAATGACAAAGCTGCAATATAGACTTGAGCTGCCATTGCTGGTGGCTGGTGGGCTATCAGTGAAGCCATAGTCCAACCTGTCAACATAGGCCCTGGGTTCAAATCGCATTCCTGACATCAATCGCAGGAGAATACAAGAGGCTCATTCCTAAGCATAGGAATACTGATTGAAAGAGTATTTTATACATCAGTCTACGCTAAAATTGGATGCAATAAACCTAGAATGCTGATTGAGCATAATTAATAGTTTATTAAGCATGAAAAGAATAATATTTCTTCAATTGGGGTATAATAAATATCTAAGAGTTGGTAGGAACATAGTGTCATTCTATCATAGACGACTATGGAACTCTTTACCTATATATATATATTTGTATACCTCTGTCTGCCTATCCATGTATCACTGTTTTGGCCAAACCTTGGAGTCGATCTCAGAGTCTGGGGACCACCTGACATCTTCATTTGCTAGAGGCTGCCATGCTCAAACTCATCCAATCATGAATTGGGCCTGCTAGGCACTAAGTTCAGATCCTGGCACTGCCAGGCATGATGGACAACACATCTTACATCTGGGATGTTATGTGACAGGATGTAAACAATGTAATAAATGGTATAGATGTCATCAGAGTCAATAAAATAAATTCTAAATAAATGAATGAAATAAGAAATAAAATAAATAACCACACCAAACACAATATAGACTGAACATCTGTATGGAAGTATAAATCCTATCTTTAAAATATATATAAGGAGGGCTCGGAAGGTGGCTCAATGGTAAAGTGCTTGCCTTGCATGCATGAGGCCCTGGGCTCGATTCCTCAGCACCACATAAGCAGAAAAAAAAGCCGGCAGTGTCGCCGTGGCTCAAGTGGTACAGCGCTAGCCTTGAGGTGAAGAGCTGAGGGACAGCGCCCAGGCCCAGAGTTCAGGCCCACGAGTGGACCAATATATATATAAGGAGTATCTTTTCCAGGCCTGAGGCTTGAATTCAGCCCCTCTATGCAGAAGAAATGGCAGCAGATCCTGAGATACTCATTTCTGGACCTGGGATGAGTCATGGAATGTGATTGATCTCATCCTTGAATGAGTAGTTTGTGCATGATGCAAGTAGGAAATGATAGGCACGACTCATGGGGTATCGATTGTAAAGAACAGTTGATGAAGCATGACAATAATCATCACAGTATGAAATGGAGGCATCAGGAAAGCTCCAAGAATCGGTAGTCACACAGATTGGATTCCACCACAGGTTACCATCTCTCCTACTCTATATTAATGTGTACTTATTTCCATATTACCTTCACCTTATGAATGGATGATTGTTGTGCTCCCCGCTGTCCCCTTGGGGGCGGAGGCTCAATCGCAGGTCCTTGGAACGGCCTAGCTCCTTCGTGGCTCAAAGGCTGGTGTGCTCATACGACCCCATTCACCACTTGGTCCTGCTAGGTCCAGAGTTCAGATTCCCCACCCTGCCAAAAAGTTCATCTTGATGTCAGAAGTCAATCGTTGCACCTGTTTTCTGTCCTGTGCAAGTCCTGGATCTCAGCTAGGTCGGAGAATGCATGGGCCACCCTGTGGCCATAGGAATAAGTTGTTATCCATGTCAGCCCAGTTATTCCTGTCATCATATACTCAGGAAAATACATGATACACCCATGAATAACATACAAAATAAAGAGAATAACTACACTCAATGCAGTCCACACACGGATGTGAATATACATCCCATGTTTCAATGATCATTGGGGAATATTTTGGCCTCCCTGGGGCTCGATCTCAGTTCCTGGGAATGGCCCAGCTCCTTAGTGGCTCACAGTCTGGTGTGATCACATGGACCCATTGGGCAGTTGGGCGTCCTAGGCCCAAAGTTCGAATCCCAGCACTGTCAAAAATTCACCGGATGTGAGAAGCCAGTTGTTGAACCTGTTTTCCTGTACTGTGCAAGTTTTGGGGATCAGCTAGAAAGGAGAATGTATATGCAACTCTATACTCATGGGAATAGGTTGTCATCCAGTTCACCACAGTTATATTTGTCATCCTATACTCAAGGAAATACACAATACATCAATGAATAAGACACAAAACGAAGAGAATGACTACACCAAACCCAAGATGCCGCCCACCCATGTTTGGAAATATAGATCCTCTATTTAATTATGAATTTATGACTATATTGGCCCCCACCAGGGCTCCATCTCAGGTCCCAGGAATGGCCTAGTTCCTTAGTGGCTCAAAGCCTGGTGTGCTCACCATGACACATTCACCAATTGGGCCTGCTAGGCTTTGAGTTCAAATTCCTGCACAACCAAAAGATTCATTCTGATGTGAGAAGCCTATGGTGGCACAGGTTTTCCTGTCCTGTGAATGTCCTGGGTCTCATTGAGGATGGAGAATGCTATATAGGCAACTCTTAGCCATGGGAATAGGTTGTCATCCATGTCAGCACAGTTATATCTGTCACCCCATACGCAATAAAATACACAATACATCCTTGAAAAAGACACAAAATAAAAAGAATAACTACACTGAATGCAAGATGCATACCATACCTGCAGTTAAAGAGAAATCCTAAGTTTTAAAAAGGTGGGCTTGCTATTTTGTCCAGTGCTGGGGCTTCAAATCAGGCCTTGCACCAGACCTGACATTCTACTCTTCAAAGATGGTGAGCTTCCCCTTCTCCCACAGTGCAACAGAGTTACCCAGACCTGAGCTAAAATCCCAGCACTGACAAAAGATTCATCTTGATGTCAGAAGCCAGTCGTTGTGCCTTTTATCCTCTCCGTTGAAAGTACTGCGTCTCAAATACGATGGAGAATACGATAGACAACACTGTAACTATCAGAACAGGTTATCATCCATGTCAGCACAGTTATACCTGTCACCATATTTATTATAATACACAATACCTCCATGAATTAGAGACAAAAGAAGGAGAATAATTGCACTGAACACAAGATGCTGTCCAAACATGTATGTCAATATAGATCCTATGTTTAAATTATGAATTTATGACTATAGTGGACCACCCTGGGGATCAATGTCAGATTCTGGGAATGGCCATACTCCTTAGTTGCTCACAGGTTCGTATGATCACCTTGACTGATTGGCCAATTTGTTTTGCTCTGCCCTGAATTCAGATCCCAGCACTACCAACAAGTGGATTGTGGAGTAAGAAGGAGAGTGTGAAACTTGTTTTCCTTTTCTCTGAGAATTCTGGGGGTCAAGCATAATGGAGAACATTTCTCCAAATCTAGATGTTCTGTGATAGTTTTTCATCAATGTATTAAACATAATGTGTTTCATCATAGTAAAATCAATGGTAAATAAATGAATAAAACAAGAGATACAAGGAACAACCACAGAAAACATGTATGGACTGAACATCTATAGGTAAGTATAAATCCTATCTTTACAATACATATAAATAGTATGTTTTCCAGGGCTGGGTCTTGAATTCAGGACTAGTGAACAGGCCTGACTTTTTTATCTTCATGTAAGGTGATCTTCCCCTTTATCCACATTGCTGCAGATTTACCCAGATCCTGAGTTCAAATTCAAAGCCTGTAAGTATAAACTGTGTGAATTGCAAGCCAGGGAGCTAATTTTTTTCTCAGCATGGGGCCTGAACTCAGGTCGTAGCAAGTATGCCTTAGCTTTGATAACCCTAGGATGGGGTGCAGCTACTGGACACACAGGTGCTGCTGGGGTCCTAGAGCCCCAGGTGTTGTAGGGAAAACAATGCACAGAAAAATGTGGCCTTTTATGTTTTTTTCCTTTGCACAGTGACCCTTCTGGGTCTGAATGACACTGTTGCAAAGGTTACTTCATGTTGCATTGCTGAAGGCTGGCAGACTATCAGGGAAGCCATAAGCCCACGTGTCAACATAGGCCCTCATTTCGAATCCCCGTCCTGACACCAACCAATGGCAGGAGGTACTAAGAAACTGGTTCCCATCCAAAGGAATAACACTAGAATTTTGTCAATGTCACAGTTGAATGAGTTGATCAGGAATCATGATCCTATAAAATTAAACAGCATCATTTCAGAAGGCTGGTTGATTTTATTTAATATTTATGAAGCATTAAAAGAATATTATTACTTACAGGAACACAATAATTTCAGGACACTGAGTGCTTTCATTAATATTTTAAGGATGAAAACAATAACATTAATAACATGGACGCATAATAAATACCCAGGAATTGGTAGGAATATATTCTATGTAACCGAATAATATATAGACATCTCTGGCACTCTATAAAGATATAAATTTATTAGCATACTGCCATTTGCATGTCAATCTGTTCTTATTGGGTTAACCCCTGGGGCCCGTTCTCAGTTCCTGGGAACAACCTGTCAGCTCAATTTGCCCCAGGATGGCGTGTTTACACTCACCCATTCATGAATTTGGCCTTGTAGGCCATGAGTTCAGATGCCAGCACTTCCAAACAATGAATCGTGGATTAAGAAGCTGATGGTGACACATGTTTTCCTTTACTGTGAATCTTCTGTGTGTCAGGTATGAGGTGGAATACATATGTAGACCTATATCCTATGTAGTCAATGTTCTATTTGCTATAATAGTCAATATAATAAATGGTCAATACATGAATAAAACAAAAAATAGAATAACTACACTGAACAAAATATGGAGTCAACATATGTATATAACTATAAAACATATATGTAAATTGTACATGAATAGGGTGTTTTCTATTGCTGGGGATCGATTTCAGGCCTAAGGAACAGACTTGAATTTCTTGACTTCAAGGAAGCAAGTTTCCCCTTCCCACACAGTGCAACAGGGTTACCCAGACTATGAGTTCCACTCCCAGTCCTGGTAGAAAAAATGTCACCTTTATAGTATGTGAGGCCCAATTCTTAGGTATTTCATTATTCCTCCATTTAATGAATGTGATTGTTTAAATACTTCATAAAATATTAACTAAAATCAATCAATGTCGTGTAATATAATTGTGTATAATTTTATCCTAGAATTATTCAAGAACTGTTCAATCATGACTTACATCACATTCCATTGGTAATCATATGGATAGGAACAAGTTTCTTAGGATCTCCTACCATTTAGAGGTGGCAGGACCAGGATTCGAATAGTGGGCTCCAGCTCCAACCACTTCAACCTGAGGATAGGGAACTCACCAGTCTGTCCAAGAACATAAACAAGACCAGTGATTAGGCAGGCACCAGTGGCTCTCAGCAGACCTCCTTGATACTTATAAGGCTGTGATAGTAGGATCATAGTCAAAGTCACCCTAAGCAGGAAAATTCTTGAGACCCCTGTCCAACTTCAATGCCAACAAAGCCAGAAGCTTTGTGGCTCTGGTGTAGAGGACCAGCCTTGAGCAAAAGCAGCTCATGGACTGTGCCCAGACCCTGAGTTCAAGGTCTGGGACTGGCAACAAATAGAAACACACAACAATCTGTGTAGCCATTCAGCTAAAGCAGGTCACCCTCTTGTCCCCAACTGAATTGGACAGAATTCCATGGGAAAAGGGCTGGGAGAACCACTGTTTTCTTGACTCCACCCATGCTGCATGCTTCACAGGATTCTGGCCACACTACCATTCTTTCATGCTTCTTTCTGACCAATGGGATACAAGAATGGTGGCCACGCCCACATTCCATGTTGCCAGGTAGCACTGGGATTCCCTCTGTTAGTTTACACCATTACCAGCAGTTGAGGAAAGTAGCAGTTGCTGAGTGGTGAGGAAGAGACTCAAGGTGACTTTGGAGTATAGTAGAAAATTGATGCTCCCACCCCCACCTGGCCCTTTCCCACCCTTCACACGGTGCCTGGTTTCAAACCTCAGGAAAGGCCATGCTGCCAGCAGGCCTAAATCCCCGACCTGGTTCCTGCCCCTAGTCTTCTGCTCTGGGCCCATGTGTCCGCGATGCTGCCACCATCGCTGCTGCCCCAATTGGAGCAGCTGCCAAGAGCTTCTCCCAGCAGCACAGGTGAGTGGCCGCCCCAACACCAACCTACCCTGGGTCAAACACCCCTCTGGAGGCACCATGACCCCCTTGCGTGTTTCCTCTCCCTCGCTCTGATGAGCCACCTTTCTGTCTTGAGCATTTCTGAGATAGAAACTAAATATATGATCAGGCTGGGCTGGATCATAGTCCTCCTGTGAAAGATATGCTCCACCAGGCCTGGTCCTCTGTAATTGGGATGGTAGACATGTGGTGTCATGCTCAGTCATAGGTGTAGATGGATTATCCCAAACTCAGTCCACAGCAACAGATTCTTGACCACACGTGAAGCTCTTTGTAGGGCCTCAACCATTGGACCTCAGTCTCCTCACAGGACAGTTGTGAGGAAACAAGGGATTTATACAGAGAGATCTCTGGAGAATGGCTAGGCAGTGAGGGAGCGACCTTCAGATAAGGTTTTGGCAATTCTGTGAGCATATGACAGGAAGATACCAGAAAGGGCTTAGGTGGGGCTTGTTATTAATAGTGCAACAGGTGTGGGATTATGAACTGAAACATGCCTCTTTCATTATTACCCTGTCCCCATGAGGAAGGGGATCCTTCACTTTGTTCAATTTTGCAGCTGGGGAAACCGAGGCACAGAGAAGCCAGGTGACCTACTTATGACCTCAAGTTCACAGGAAGCTCGGCCTGACTTCTCTACCATGCTCCCTAGGACAATGGGTGCTATTCAGTCCACTTCTTGTGGTGGGAAGTACACTTGTTTTCAGTCGTTTGTAATCTAGGATTGAGCACTGTTCCCGAGCTCCTCAGCTCAACACTAGCGCTCTATCACTTGAGATCACAGTACCACTTCCAGTTTTCTGGTGGTTCTTTGGAGATAAGATTCTCACAGACGTTCCTGCCTGGGCTGTCTATGAACCATGATCCTCATATCTCAGCCCCCTGTGTAGTTAGGATTAGAGTTTTATGCCACTGGCACCCGATTTAAGTGTAATTCTGATTTCTCTCTCTCTCTTTCTCTCAGGAACTGGTTGAATGGGTGCTGTAGGAGGTGGGCCAACGTCCCCAGGTGGCTGGAACCCAAGATGGCCCACTCATTCTGGAGGTGGGCTGTGGGTCAGAAGCTGTCTCATTCAGCGTGTTGATAGATCTCCATGAGGTAAACCCTCTGTGCCATTGAGAGACTATGAGTGTTATTCATTGTCCATCTAGCCTTACTGGATTTATTTTATTGTATTCTTTTCTACATTATTTTCTAGCACCTGGACAATACTATGGTACATAGTTACTGAATGAAAATGTAATATCAACTTAAGAAAGTCATTTAGGGCTCTGGGAATGTGGCTTCATGATACGGTGATTGCCTAGCATGCATGAAACCCTGAGTTCAATTCCTCAGTACCACATAAACAGAAAAACATTGGAAGTGTTGCTGTGCCTCCAGTGGTACAGTGATAGCCTTGAGCAAAAAAAACAAAAAAAAATCCCAAACCAAAACCAAACCAAAAAACATTTAATTAGTAAATGCAAAATAAAGAACCCATACTTGGAATATATAATTGCTCCTGCCTACTGACACCTGACAATAGTCCCTAATTCATGAACTTTACTTATATTAGGATATTGTGTTGAAAAAAAAGTTTTGTTCATTGGGTCACAGCAATTAATGTCTTGAATGTGCTTAGATGTCAGGTGAAGATTAATTCTGGAAATTCAAAGATTCCAGGTTTTTGAATGGTCACTGCTAATCACAATGAGAAGGGTAGTCTAAGTGAGATTTGGAAATATTTTTGGTCATTCATGGCACCAAAGCAGCAGAGGCAAAGTAACAGTTGTGACAGAAGAGAAGGAATAATTCCAGAGTTAAGTAATAAATGGTAATAACTAAGGTATACCAGAAACTGTTTTAGTGAACCATTTTTGGTTATTGAACAAATAGTTATCAACTAGTCTTATTCCTCATTAACTTTAACATTCTAAATCTCTTACGCTACCTCTTAATAAATGTATCTCCTTCTGTGCTATATTTTCTTACTTTATCTTCTTTGCTTTCTAAAAATCTCAGTCTTTGTATATTTCTCTATGAACATTTCCTGATACTAAATACCTACACAGATGGCAGAGAATGATCCTTTAAGGGTCCCATAACTGATGAGTTATTAATGAAACCACATGGACAAGGAGGACATATTTATTGTTACCTCAAATTTTCTGAAAAGCTGCAATGCCATCATTTGATTCAAATTTCCATTATTTGTTTACATAGTGTCATTCAGTGCACATAAATGCAAATATGAGCTGGTCGTTGGTGGTTCAGGCCAGTAATCCTAGCTATTCAGGAAACCAGAGGATTGTGGTTCAAAGACAGCCTGGTCAGGAATGTCCATGAGACACTTATCTTCAATTAACCACCGGAAACCCGGAAGTGGTGCTTTAGCTTAAGCGGTAGAGTGCTCAACTTGAGCTGAAGAGGTGAGGGAGTGTGCACAGGATCAGAGTTCAAGCCCCACAACCAACAAAAAGTGCAAAAATTACCTTAAGTTTCCCCAAAAGGAAGAACAAGATCAACAATCTTCTCAAGCAGAAAAAAGTAATTTCAAAATGATTCAGTGCACCTACTTTTGCTGAATTATTTAAGTTATGGCTTCTTTGCTAGACATATTCTCTTCCTTTAAAAACTGTCAAATATTAGCTTTACAATAAACTTCATCTAATATTTCTTGTTTCAAAAGAGAAGTCTGTACAGTTAATGTCACTTAGCTTTCTTACTATCTTAATTCAAAGCCAAACCAGGCAGGAGAGTCTGTCAAACTCTTATCGCAAATTGAACACCAAAAAACCAGACGTGGGGTTATGGCTCAAGCAGTAGTGTACTAGCTTTGGGGGCAGGTGGGCTGGAAAGACAACTGTTCAGGAACAGGATCCAGCCTCTGGGTTCAAGACCCAGAACCAGCACAAACTAACAAACAAGCAATCAAAAATCCCAGATATTTCTTTGGGACCCTCCTTAAAGGAGTACTGGTCAGAGAAGATGCTCCTTTTGCTGATCAAACTCACTGGATCCTGCTCTTTTGGAATCCTTATTGCTCTGGAGAACTCAGGACCAGACCAAAGGAACTAATAACTGACTCCTGCATCAAGAGAATCATCTCAGGATTGAAATATCCATCCATAAGACACTTTAAAACCTCCATGTCTTTATTCCTTTGCAGGAGAACACTTTTTAAACAACGTTTTTTTTTTCCTTTTGTTCTATGCTGGCCTTCAAATGGTACATTATTTCTTTTTGCAACACTCTGAACTAGAAGTTTACAGAAAAATTTTATATGAGTAAAGAACACACTTGAAAAAGCCAGGGGCAGAGTTTCCTTCAAGCCTTGGGATACTTTTCTTGTACAGTAAAAAGGAAAGTACAAGGTAACTTGAACTTTGTTATTCCTCTATGTTCCATTCCTCTCCTGGGGTCAGTTTCCACATCCAGTAACAGTTACTTCCAGTAACAATCGATGGTGCTGCTTGAGGTATAATAAATGATTATTGGCTTCACTGAAATAACACTAGAACACCTATGGACCTGAGAGGTAACACGTGTTTCAGAGACAACTTAGTAAAAGGAAAATAAGAAATTTATATTGCTTATAAATACATTATACATGAGTACATTGAGTACAAACTTTGTAAGTACTCTGTAAATTAAGGTGAATTTTAAATGGGAAGAAGGTTTTCAGAACATTCTTTTTGTGAGTGTATGTGCTGTTCATTATTTCCCAAGTGTACATGAGCTAACAGTAAGGAAACAATAGCAATCATAGGAGAAAGAGAAGTTCTGTGTTTAAGTATAAGGGTTCAATACAATATAGAAGACTACAAATAAGGCAACATTGAAACAATAATAGCCAAGTCCAGTATGTAGATTTATGGGAGTGATATACAGAAAGCAAGACTCCTACATGGAACATGAAGTATGAGGCCAATCCCATTGTAAATCATGCTTGGTAATCATGCAACTTTGTAGAAAGTAGAATGGAAGAATAATTATGTTTTCAATGCAAGTCAAATATAACAACATGGAATTAACTGGAAAAAATGTCCATCTTGTGAGAGCAGGGATTATGCTAGCAATGAACTGGTGGCTAAGATCACATTTCTTTTTTTCTTTACACACATACACACACACACACATATTTGTTTGCGGTGGTCTTGGCACTTGAACTGTGGGTCTGCGAGCTGTCTCTCTTCTATTCAGCTCAAGGCCAAGGCTCTACAACTTGATCCACAGTGCCATTTCCACTTTTCTTTTAGTTAATTTGAGAAAAGAGTCTCTGGGACTTTCCTACCTGGGCTGGCTTTGAACCTCAATCCTCATATCTCAACATGACCCAGCTTATGATCACATTCCTAACAGTGTACACTCAGGATATGTAATGTGTGTGTTCATCTATCTTTATAAGAATTCTTGAGTTAGGGGCTGGGAAGGTGGCTCAGTGGTAGAGCTCTTGCCTTGCATGCATGAGGCCCTGGGTTCAATTCCTCAGCACCACTTAAGCAAAAAAGAAAAAAGCCGAAATTGGTGCTGTGACTCAAGTGGTAGAGGGCTAGCTATGAGCTGAAGAGCTGAGGAACAGAGCCCAGGCCCAGAGTTCAGGCCCCATGACCGGACCCCCCACCAAACAAACAAACAAAAAATAATTCTTGAGTTAAAAATCTGGGCTACAGCTTAGACATTACCCTCAAAAAAATGTTTGTAGTTTAAAATTTGATAGTCCTGGAGAAATAAAACCTAAGAATGTAAAGGAGTCTTGGAAGTTCAGTTTGCATCCAGCCTGGGCAGAACACTCTTTGCAACTGTATATAAAATTAAGTAGTCAAAAGCTGGATTGGAAGAATGGCTCAGTTGATGGAATACGAGTCATGAGTTGAATAAGAGCTTGAGGCTTTTGCATACATACATGCAAGCATACACATACACAAAGAAGCACTTATATATGCACACACAAATACACAAATGAAACAACTCTCAGAATGTGTAGAAAAGTTAGAAAACAATAAATATATGTCCTGAACAAGACTAGAATCAAGTGATAATTTTTAATATTAGAAGTCCTCAAATAAACTTCCTTCAAATAAATTTGAGAATATTTCATTGGTAGGGATCAGAGATAGTAAGAGAGTCAATAATCATTATTAAAGTGATAGGATCCATGGAGGAATGAATCAGAGATCCCGCAGGTGCATCTGAAAATATTCGTATCCTCTGTCAAATATTAGAACATCCTTGAAAATAGAAAACAGTCTAAGCAGTTACTCTGGTGTATAATATCACTGGAGAAGTTCAGAATTGGTAGTCTGTATCTAGATTAAATAAACCAAGAAACTATGGCAGGGCAATGTGATACAAGCTTAGAATTCTAGTACAGAAATTAAGACAGGAGATTAGAGAATGGATTTACATAGTGATATGTTCCCTGGACCAAGTAATTTTGTCTTAATAAAACAAAGCAAACAAGAAAGGAATACATAGTTGGACGTTTGGGCTAATTTTGTCATTATGTTTTGAGAAGTCAAATTTCCTGTTGAAATGCAACTCATACTTAATCCTCACCAGTGTTTTAAATTCTCTCTTCATTACAGAACATTCCTAGATGTAAAATGACTTATGATTCCCATCCAAAATTTGAAAAATAAGTTATCATCATTCTGTTGCATCCCAAAGAAATGATGAAGGATTACAAAAGATTAAGCCTGGAAAAATAGCAATGTTCGTCTAATATAGGATTTTGAAGATCTTGCTAAATTAGAATTTAGATTTAAAATAATTTGTTTTTGCTTGAAATTTTATACTCTATAAGATTCTATGAAATTCTTTTTAAGTAGAGAGTTAATTAACAAATTCACAAATGATTTTGCATTCTATTTCCCTAGGATATTCTTTCAAGAGAGTTATAATTAGAACTTAGTTAATAGGTAATTCCAACAGTTCATGTATAAAATGATAATGTGAATGTTGTAGACAGAGTTGCCAAAAAATTGATGATATTAATTTATAAATTTAGAATAAGAGCAATTTTTGGAGTCTTTGGTATAACATGGTATGAACAGAATAATCGTGTGACATCTTCTTTCTTCTACCTGTATGTAACACAGGAAGCAATTTCCTTAATTATTTGCTACTGTATACACTGAGAAAAATGTTAGGTTTGGATTTGTTTTTATTTTTGTTTTTGTTTTATTGGTTTGTCCTAGGGCTTGAACTCTGGGCCTGGACACTGTCTCTGAGCTTGTTTATGCTCAAGGCTCGTGCCCTACCACTTCAACCTCAGTGCCACTTGCGTCTGGCTTTTGCTGAAAAATATATTGGAGATAAGAATCTAGGGATTCTTTCTGCCTGGGTGGGCTTTGAACTGTAATCTTCCGATCTTAGCATCCAGAATTTAAAAGATAGTTTAAAAAGTATAAATATAAATAATATTTGCAAGTGTTCTGATCTCAAGAATACCAGTGGCGGGCGGGGAGGGGGGGGGATGATGCAACCGAGTTTATTATGGTATTCTTTCCAGAACATGTATGGCATCACATTAGTAGAGTTCTATTTTTTTCACAATAGAGATAAGCTATTCATGATATGAATGAAGGGAAGTTTGAGGTGCACCCTAAAAGTTGGAAACTGTTGAGCTAGGATGACTCTATATCATAAATATTGGTATTGATGGTCATAAAAAAACTAGCTTACTGTGATAAACAATTGCTTACTCTTGAAGAATTAATTATTACCAATGCTACATAGTTTTATCCTCTACCAGACTGTGGTTTTATTTTTCTGTTGACTCTCAATCTGTAACATCCCTTTGGAAAATGCATCTATTGCAGAATTACATAACATGCAAGCCGGTACTTTTTTGAATCTCTCAGGTATGGAATCTTCCGAATTTGAAAATGAATAGTTACTAGTCATTGGAATGTTGAAGAACACATACATTCTGTCTTCTTAACAACTTATTTACTTTTAAAAGTTATAAATTTCCATAGAATTAAACTCTTTTCCCTTTTAGTATGAGAATGGACTACATTTATTCTTTTTTCAAAATATTGGTAAGTATATTTTGAAAATATTTTGAAAATTTAAAAATGGCTTAGAATATATAAATGGCTTTGTACAGTGGTTTGTGATTACTTTATTTTACATGGGATAATATTTTCTACTACTATAAGTTTTGGCAAAAGAAGAAAACTAAAAATTTACTACTGTAGAGGAATATGATAGAAATAGAAGTCAGTTTTATGTTTGTCAAATCTCTGATGAGTACCCATATTCAAGACTTAAAGTCATATTTCTTACTATGTTAGACAGATAGGGAAAACATAAAACACCATATGATCAGGCAACTATTCATGACTTTTTAAAATGTACTTATTATGTGATGAAATTTACTTTATTAGCTAATGTTTTGGTTTGAAATATGGGAGACTGATCTAGTTAACAAATTTTTGAAGGCACCTACTGAAAAGCACAAATGGAGGGGGATACTATTTCTACACTTTAATGAATGGTTGAACCTGTTTGGCATTAGTGCAGAGTAAATAAATCAACTCTATTGTAACTTGCTCCCAACACTTGAAAAACCTGTAACGTCACTAAATATCTACTTGTAAAATGTTATTTTGGCAAATGTGATTTTAAAAAGTTTATTTGAAAAGGAATATACTTTCAGGAGATTCAATGTAGGTTATCATTTGTTTGAGAATGACAACATTTTTATACTACAGAACCAAGTTTTACTGAAGTACCAGTGTTTTGAAGCACTAAGGATCTTCTCAATTAATGTTTTTCTGAATTATATTTGACCTCTATGTCAAGTATTCTTAGCATTGGTAGACAATTATGAATCTATCGTTCCAGGAACTATTTTTCGGCCTGATGATGTTGGACTGAAATCATTTATTAATCATTAGGAGAGGGGTATTACAAATAATCTTGTGACATTTGTGGTCTTGTTCACTCATATGGGATGGTCATCTGAAAATTGAAAGTTTAAATTACTGTACTTTCACATTTTGTGATTTCATCTTGCATTTTAGGTTGCCTTGCATTTCCCAATTGCTAACTGCTAATTGCTGCATTTCAAGGAATTGGGGCCCTGAAATATAGGAAATGAGAAATTGAGATGGGTCTTCAATTACTTTCTGCTGGCATGTTGCATGGGCCTAGGTGAGAACTCTTGCCCTAGTTATCTGATGATGTGGATAACTGGGACCTGGCATCCTAGGACCCGTGGATCCTGTAGAAGAATAATAGCTTTTATACATCATATCAATAAAATTTGAGTATAATCAGTAGGAATGCTTCAGAAATATGGAGAAAAACAGTTTGGGACAAGCGAGTTAAAACAATAAACATCAGCAGAGTAAAATCCCTTATAGATTAGAGAAAAACAACATTTTTTTTTTTTTTTACCATGTGAATTCAGAAACCAAGAACACTTAGAAGGTATCACAAGTTTATACCGAAAACATTGCATTGATACTTTTTATATTCTAATATATATTCTAATTCTGATTATTTATATTGCAATCTATTTATTGGAATAAATATCAATTAATTTGTCAAATTATCAATTAATTCTAGTAAAATTCACTGTGTGAAATATAAAATCAGCACATGTAAATATAAAATATATAATTATATATAATATATGAAAATGATTTGCATTGTTCTGTTGTGGTTATGGTATCAAAGGCAACTGTTTGAAAGTATTATTCCATTACCTCTACCTCAGTGTTTGGTAGAATTAGAACTAAAGCATTACCATTTGGAGATGTACAGCCTAGAGCCAAGAGGAAACACTGTGATTAAAACATTACCAAATTAAGGCCTAATAACGAGGAGAAACATATGGACTTCTCCTGGCGCTATGGAATATATTTGGTGATAGAAAATCAGTGGTGTAAGTTCCTGCCTGGTTGGATGGTAGACAGGCCAGGACATTAGGGAATCATGCATATGAACAATTTTTTCACCTTCTTGGCTTTAGCTACTTTTGAAATAGTAGGGTGTAATAAAAATTATATTTTGAAAAAATATCTTCTAGTCTGAACATTTCTGTCTGAACTGTTCGTCTCTCTATGATCCCTTGTAACTAAGATTAGTTTTGCTCCAATAAGACAATCTATGCTATCAGGGTAAGATATTCTGGTTGGTCTGTTCCTACATGGAGCAAGGGTATAGGGTCAGGGAGACATTTGTGCCAGTAAGCCCTCATTTGGGAAATTTTATGCTGCCGAAGTTTAGAAGTAGCTCTTAAGTAAGGCTTACTTTGAATCCATTAGCTCCACAAAGCTAAATCAGTTGATAAATAAGTATTTGAAAATCCATCACCTTTGGACTTAGCTATAAAGGCTGCAAAGTATGATCAAATTTCAAATGAAAAAGACTTAAAATAATCATTGACAAAAATTGCAAATGTGAGCAATCGAATAAACAATATGTTTTTTCCACCAAACACAGAATTTTACAGAAATAATATGAATAGAAATTTTGGGAACAATAAGATTTCCTTGTTACAAATAGGCAACCAAGGATATATGCCTGTCTTAAGATTGCATCTTTAACTACTTAAATTTACAGGATACTACATGCTTCAGCAGCACGTCTACCCGAATTACATTACAGAGTTTTACATGGTTCGTGTACAAGGATGATATGAAAATTTGTGAAGTATTCCATATTTTTCATTCTTCAGATGCAAGAAATTAAACAGTAATTAAAAAATTGATTACAAATATACAAGTGTAATAATACATGTAATTAATAGAAATAAAAGTTAGTTTGACATCAGTATATTCAATCTTCACCTTTTTAGAAAGGCCTTTACATAGCATAACTTTTATAAAACCTTTGAAATAGGATAACATTGTCATTTTATCCCAAAGAAATAAAATTCTATAAAGACCTAGGAATTAAAGGAATCTTAAACTGTTTCTATATGGAATGCAATCTGAAAGGCCACATTTATTAATGAACCTATATATTGTAAAACAATGTCGAATTCAAAGTATTATATCTAGGAGAGAATGAAATAGATTATGGACATTATACAAACAGAATACTAAATATTTTAAAATATACTGTTTCAGACAAGCACCAGAATTATCTTTAGTTTCTGTACTACTCATTTCAACAGATAACTTAAAATTATTTCTGATTAAAAAATCACAAAAATCATTATAGGTGTATAAAAACAACTCAAATATATTTTGATATCAAAGTCAGGCAGTTCACTTGGAAGAAAACCATGGAATCCATGAATTTTTAAAGTAAGATATTGCTGTTGTATTGTAAAAATATTTTGTATGGACACATAGGATGGACTGGCAATTTTGAAATTTAAGAAACTTACCCAAACCATTAGGATTTAGGAGAACAATTTGTACAGCCTTCCACTACTTCAAAGAGGTAGTGATACATAATTATTCTTTTGGCAATATCAAATGCAGTTTCTTCCAAGTTGTGCTTCAGACCTGGATATAATGGTTCAACAGAAGGAGATCTAGCATAACTTTGCTATTTCTATTCTCAGCAGAAAGATGCAAGGGGCTCAAGAAGCCTTTAATTTGGCCATTTGTATCTGCATCATGATGAAATAAAGAAGCCACTCTGGTTATTCCATGTATAAGTACTGTGCAGGGTTGTCCAGACATTCACGATTATTGCATGAATATCTACCTTGAGCCACCAACTCATGGACAATATCTAAGTGTCCACTGTAGGCTTCTCAATGAAGAGGGGTATATTCATCGTTATGCCTAGCATTCACATGAGTGGCCTTTTTGGAAAGTAGTCTCTACACTGTAGTAAGGAGATTATTTTTGGCAGACCAAAGAAGAAATTTACTTGAATCCTTCTCCATTTTTCTTTTGCAATTGATACCATTTCTTACTTTTTCATCTTGTTCCTCATCTTCATCAGAATTGCCTAGCCAGAGATTTTGAGTGCCAGTGAGAATGTGTCCATGTATTTCTCCAATAGTTCAATTCGGATGAACTGGTCAGAAAAATCCAGTAAATTTTCTGCATCTGTTTTTTTTTTCACTTTTATTTATTTTCTCCTTTTTAATTTTTACTATTCTAAATTATTCTAATTGGAGAGTAGGGAATTGGTAGAGAGCAGAGGAAAGATTTTCCTCCGTATTCAAAGGTACAGACTGAAAATGAGGACCAGTGGTGTCTTTATGTGCAGTTTATTCTAGGAATGAGAAAATAGGAAATAATGCCTTCTATGTAAATGAATTGGGAAATGGCAGAGCAGAAAGTGAAATGATGCAACCAAAAATATAAAAGCAAAATAAATTAGGATAATTATGGAGCAATCATATTACCTATGAGAACCATGAAAGGGAGAGAGGAAGAGAGAGACAGATGTGAAATGATCTAGCTAGCCACAAAATCCATCCCTCTGATCAATTTATAGAGCAAATAATTTAATTTTTTAAAAGAGGTGGAAATAGAATTTAAGATCAGATGTCTCCGTTGTTTTTAGTTATATTTTTATTATCTTAAATACTTGGACAATGGAATTTCCATTCAACAAATCAGTATTTTTTTAAGTATAATGGATCTTTATATAACTTTTCCACACCCTTCCTAACCTCACCCCACTTTAATTTTTTCTAGTTTCATACTATCTGCATTGAATATTATACCTTCACTCTCTTCCTCCATAACTCTCTTTATTCCTTCCTTTTGACTTCCCCTCACATCTTCCAAGTGATAATTTCCTGATAAATATTTCGTTGGATTAAAACTTCAATTTTATAAGAAATTACACCTTTGAAATACTCCTCTGCAAATAGCACGCTTTGGTTAATATATTTATGTAAACCTGTATAAAGTTCTAGCTTCTAAATATGAGACAAAACATGGGTCCTTTGTGTGTCTGGCTTAGTTCACTTAGTGACTTAGTTCACTTAATATATTTTTAGATCTATCCATTTCGTTGCAAATAATGTAACAGTCTTCAGAATGGATGGGTGCAATCAAATTGTGTATATGTGCCACACTTTCTCCAACCATCACTCCGCCAAAGGGTATCTGGGTTGTTTCCGTAACTTGGCTACGGTTAATAGTGCGGCAGTGAACATGGTTGTGAAAGTGATTTTATTTTAATCTTTTGGTAGAATTCATCACTACCTTTATGGGAGCAATCCTCTAGCCAGTTTTCCAGAATAAGAACATCCCTCCCTTCATCTTCATCACAATGTATTGCAAGTCCTCAAAAACACACTTCCCCCTACAGGTCTAAATAAGCTAAAACCACATTGTTCCCATATATTTTCAATACATTATTTCATAATTGTACATATAATTTAGTGAGAACCTTCTATGTACTTTCCTAATGTGGGAATGAGGGACATCACAGAGTAAAAGTAAGAAGTATGCAATTGAATTAGTTATTATCATATTTAATATAATTTTCAGCTCCAATTCATAGCCTCCCATAATATTATTTTAATCTTTATTTGATTACTTCATCTAACCTGTAAATTATAACAGGTGAGTTAAAAGCAAAGGCAAAAATTGTGGTTTGATTTTGACCATGTGTGAGGTTGCACAACATGGGCAAATAGATGGATTGGAATTAATAGCTCTTATCCATTTTGTTAACGTACAGATGATTTTCCCAAACTGATTTTTGCAATTCGTATTCCATTCAACAACAAGAAACATGTGATAATTTCCTTTCTTTTGCTCCTTATTAACTTTTGTCTCCATTTTATTTTATAATGGATGATTTCATAAACCTACTGTAGATACAAAAATATGTTAAAATATTTCTATCCGTATGCATTGTTATATACATACACACATATATTACACAGGATATAATGATAATGAATAACTTCAGTAACTGTACAATTTACTAAATTATTAAAACTATCGACGGCTCATGCCTGGCATCCTGGTTACTCGGAAGGCTGAGATCTGACAATCATGGTTTGAAGTCATCCTGGGCAGGAATGTCCAGGAGCCTCTTATCACCAAACAATCAACAGAA
Source organism: Dipodomys spectabilis (assembly GCF_019054845.1). Classification (NCBI taxonomy): domain Eukaryota; kingdom Metazoa; phylum Chordata; class Mammalia; order Rodentia; family Heteromyidae; genus Dipodomys; species Dipodomys spectabilis. The sequence goes on from NW_024871148.1 coordinate 482,254, forward strand.
AATCAGAATTGGAACTGTGGCTCAAAGTAGTAGAGTGGTAGCCTTGAGAGAAAAATTTCAGGGACATCATCAAGGCTCTTAGTTCAAGAAGTACAAACTACCCAAATAAAATCTATTTAATTTACACCTGTGTAAGTAAAGTATGTCCATCACCCAAATATACAACCATGCTCATTTGCAAGGTAACTCTGTTTTGTCTGAAGTACCAGAAAATATTTTCACTTAAGTTGAAAGCATTGCACCATGGGTTCATTCTATCTCTCTCATGCATTTTCCACTCAAATATTCAAATCTTAACATTATTCCAAATATTTAAAATCATAGCTTTTTACTTTAATACCCATAATATTAGAGTTTGAATTGAGTGTCTTGTGCCTCATAAATGGGTGTTCTTACCACTTTGTTATGTCTCCAGCCCTAAATTATCTTGATTATTTTTCAGATACTTGTATATGATCTTGGGCTCAGTCCACATTATGTTATTCTTCCTGGAATTTAGAATATCAGGTGCATGGCATTGTGTACACATCTTTGTCCAGTCTGGGCTTTAACCTCTATCCTCACAAGAGTAGACTCCCATGTAGTCAGGATTTTCATAAGCTTGTCATAGCTGATTTTTTTTAAGTCTTTGCATTTCCTGCAGGTTCTTCAGTACTTAATTGATTTGTTTTCTTGGGTTGTTTTGTTTCATTAGAATGTATGTGTTGAGTTGTTCCTCACTTTTCCTTTTGTTTCTTTCAAACAAGTTCTTACCTAAAGTTCTGAGAAACCAATTCTTCTTTTTCACGATAGTCAAGGTGAACATGATTCATTTCAAAGCTATTTCAGTAATATTTAAACACCTTCATATCTATGAATGGTATATAAATGATAAGTGCTGTGAAGGGCCCAGGGTGTCATATATGCAAAACACTCTACCCCTAAGGCACATTCCCAGCGCTCTACTTCAGGTTTGTTAGTTTGTGTTTGTCTTTTTGTTGTTGTTGTTGGTGGTGGTTGTAGGAGTTGAAGTCAGGGGTTGGGTGCTGTCCCTGAGTTCTTCAGCTATAGTATTGTGCCTTACCATTTGAGCCAGAGGCCACTTCAGGTTTTCTGGTGGTTTATTGGAGCTAAATGTCTCAAGGACTTTCTTGCCCAGGCTAGCTTTGAACCATGATCTTCAGATCTCATCCTCCTGAGTAGCTAGTATAACAGGCATGAGCCACAAGCACCCAGCTTCCACTTCAGTTTTCTTAGTTGTGAATTGGAGATATAATCTCATGGGACCTTTTGTGTTTGGAATAGTTTGGAACCATGGTCCTCAGATCTCAGCTTCCTGAGAAGGCAGGATGACAGACCTCAGCTATCCACCCCTAGGCCGTGGCACTCTGCTGCAAGGGGGTCTTTGGCTCCACGTGGTGGAGTGTTATCCATGAGCCCAAGAGGTAAGGGTCACTGCTGAGGCTGCACTTTCAAGGTTCATGTCTGAGAAAAAACAAAATGAAACAATTGTCTGCAGGAGACAACTCACCCACTCTTTAGTAATACAAAATTTTGTCCCTGCTATGGGGACATATCTGAGCCTCAATATTCTTGTCTGCTAATCATCTCAATTGTAGAGCTCTTACAAGGACCAGATGAAAGAATGCACCCTGTGAAGGACACAGCACATGGCACTCTTTAAAGGACTCAGCACACAGCATCATGTGATAGACTCAGCACACAGCACCCTATGAAGGACTCAGCACATAGCTCTACTAAACAAGCTGTCATTAGAATTAGGGTGCTTTCATCAGTATCACCATTCTTTGAGGAACATTTCATAAACCATACAAGTTCAAATCTAATGGTTTAGTGGGGTAGTGTTTTGGAGGGATTACCAATGGGGCTTGTACTCAATGCATGGGGATACTGTTCTAATACCATTTGTTCAAAGCTAGAGATCTACCACTTTGAGCCACATTTCCAGGAGTCTCACAGACTTCCTGTCAGGGCTGGGTTTTAAAGCCCCCTCGCAGCCAGGATGACGGCGGTAAACCAGCAGCTTCTGTTTTCTTGGAGCTGGGTTGCAGCGGTTTACATCTGGCTAAGTCAGGTTAGGTGCCAACTGTCAGCGCCAGACTCCTAGCTTGCTCTGTGGTGATGCATTTGAAGTCCTGGCCTTATATACTTGCAGTTAGAAAATTCTACCTTTTTTTGGCAGCAGTCCTGGGCCTTGAGTAAGGGCTTAGACACTATCCCTAAGTATTTGTGCTCCAGGTTAGCACTCAATTGATTGAATGACAGCAGAACTTTTGGATTTTCTGTTTATGTGGCACTGAGGAATTGAACCCAGGGCTTCCTGCTTACTAGGGAAACACTCAACCACCGAGCTCCAGGAGTGAACAAGGTATAAATATATACAGATTGCTGTATATAAATATTATGTACACAAAAAGAGAGATATCCCTATATTATTAACTTATAGATATTACTGCCAATTACTAGATATTAAATTATCTCTCCACTTAATGATGTGTCCCAGTTGAACAATTAATAAAGCATTAATTAAAATTACTCAATATCCTATTATTATCATATGTGTACATATATACATACATATATTTACATATTTAATAGAATGAGACAGGTGTCTATATATAATTAAATTATGCATCATGTGTCACTACCAAATAATAGGTATTTAATTATGACTGCATGCAATTTTTATTCTGTTAATGCTTAATAAAATATTAATAAAACTTAATACACATCCTATAATTATTGCATCTAATTTTATTTACAATGATACACTAATTCAACCCTTCATCATTTATTGTAGTGACAATTATTCCACCTATGACATTTATTACATTTATGACATCCTATTACATAGCATATAGATTTGCACCCGAATTATACATCCTACCTGTCACTGAGCACTTTCAAAGAGAAAGAAAACATGTTATGCTCAGCTTCTCACTTCAAGATTACATTTTTGGCAGTGTTGGGATCTAAACTCATGAATGAGTAATTTTCAGTGCAGCAGCCTCTAGCCAATTCAGCTCCTAGGCAGTTCCCAGGCCATGAGATCGAGCCCCATATGTTGATGCCATATTGTTCTTAGTGTAGTTATTCATTTAATTTTTTGTTTTATTCATCTATTTACCATTTATTTGATTGACTGTTATTACACATGGAATATTTATTACATAGGATATATATTTGCCTATGTATGAAACTTCACACCTGACACCCAGGAATTTCACAAGAAAGGAAAATGTGTCACCATGGGCTTCTTACTCCACGATTCAATTTTTGTGAGTGCTGGCAGCTGAACTCACAGCCTACAAGGCTCAATACATGAATGGGTGATTGTCAGCACGCCAGCCTGGTGCACATTGAGCTGACAAGTAGTTCCCAGCACTTGAGATCGAGCCCCAGGGATTGACAAAATAAGAACAGATTGACATGCAGATGGTAGTACACAAATAAATATAGATCTTTATAGAGTGCCAGAGATGTGTATACAATATTCAGTTATATATGTTACATTCCTACCAAATCTTAGGTATTTATTATGCCTCTATGTAATATTATTTTCATCATTAATGAATTATTAATTAAATCAATCACTTTCCTGGAATTATTGTGTTCATGTAATTAATAGTATTCTTTTAATGGGTCAAAAATATTCATTAAAATCCATCAGCCTCCTAAAATCACTCTAATTTTATAGTAGTATCATTCAGGAACAACTAATTCAACCTTGACATTCACAACCTTCCAATGGTATTCCTATGAATAGGAATGAGACCCTTAGGATCTCCCTCCATTGGTAGGGGTCAGGACCCGGTTTCAAACCCAGGGCCTATGTTGCCATGTTGGCCTGTGGCTTAACTGGAAACCCGCCAGCCTTCAGCAATGCCAGGTTACCAACACTTTTCAGTCATGTCATTCAAACCCAGGAAGGTCACATTGCAAAGAAAACAAATGTAAAACCTGCAGCTCTCTGCAAGTTGCCGTTGTTTTTTTTTTTTCCTGTGTCGTTTTTTTTTTTTCCCTGTCAGCTTTTGGGGCCCAGGAACCAGGTTCTGCTGTGGGTCCAGTGGCTGCACCCTAGCCTAGAGTGATCGAAGCTGAGGCAGAGTTGCAACGACCTGAGTTCAAGCCCTGTCCTTGACAAAATAATATATATATATATATATATATACACATACATACATACATACATGCATACATTAAAAATATTTAAAAATTTTTGAGGCTCTTGGCTTGGAATTCATGCCATTTTTTTCTGTCAGAACTGGGATTTGAACTCAGGGTCTGGGTAAATCTGCAGCATAGTGGGGGAAGGGGAAGCTCACCATGCTGGAAGACAAGAAAGTCAGAACTGTTCCCAGAGCCTGAATTCAAGTCCTAGCACTCATATACATTTTAAATCCATGGTTTATATTTACATATATATGTTTAATGCAGATTGCAGTTAGTGTATTCATTTTATTTTGTTTTATTTATTTATTATGTATTTTAGTGAGTATGATTGCACATATAATAACATTTTTTACATCCTATTACATAGGATATAGATTTGCCTATGTATTATACATCATTCCTGAGACCCAGGATTTTCACCAATAAGGAAAATAAGTGAGACAATTGGCTTCTTCCACCAGGATTAAGTTTTTGGCAGTTCTATGATTTGAACTCAGGGCCTAGAAGGCGCACTTCATGAATGGTCAATGTTAGCCCACCAGTCTGATGCAAGTGAAGTTGTTGGGCTAATTTGAGGACCTGAGATCAAGCCCTAGGAGTGGCCAATATATAAACACATAGATGTGTAGATTGAAATGTGTGTGTATTTACCTATGCATATGCATCTATAAATGTATACAGAGACAGAGAGGTATTTATGTAGATTCTAGTGTATAGCTCTATATAAAGAGTGATGTCTATATCTTATTTTCATATGTTCTATTACTATCAATTATTCGGTCTAAAATTATGCCTCCATTAATTAATCACAGTAGAAGACTTAATAAAGTATTAAATTCATCAGTGGTCTGTATTTACTGCATACAATCTTATACTAGAATGACTAGCTAATTAGTAATTCAATTAGTACATTTCAAACATTCTATTAGTGTTCCTATACATAGGAATGAGTATCCTAGGATCTTCAGCAGTGTCTAGGTGCCAGTCCCAGGATCCAACTCAGGGCCTAGATGTGTGGGTTGGGCTCGGGCTTCACTGACAGCCCACCAGCCTTCAGCCATGCAAGGTCAAGTTCAATTTTCAATTTCAAGCTGAGTCACTGAGACCCAGGATGGTCAAGTGCAATGGAAACAAAGGTAAAACAGTTATGTAAAATGTCCTGGTTTTTTCCTTCTCCGTTTGTGTTGGTTTGATGTTTTTTTTTTTTTCCAGTGCTGGGAGTTGAACTCAGGCCCTAGGATCCCTGGATCATCTGTGGATGTAAAAGCTGCCCCCTATCCTAGGGTAATAATGGTTTAAGACACAATAAAATGCTTCCTTGAGCAAAATCAGTTCAAGGAAAATGTCTAGGGTAACAGTTCAAGCCTCAGGGTCTGCCACACAAAAATAGAGCCAGTAACTCCATGTGTCTGTGTATGTATGCATGTATTTCTATTGGTGAACATCCCGAGTCTCTATGAAGAAAGGCACCCAGCTAGGAAATTTGCTTTGAATAGAATGATTTCATAGCACAAAGAGTGCTTTCAAGACAGTGTATGTTCAAAGGCTCTCTTTACTGTTCCCAGTGTAGCCAAGGGTTTCTCCATACTCCAGGCTGCTGGAGGAAGTCTGCCTCATTGTTGGAACAGGCAGACAAAAAGCCTCACTCCTGTACAGCTGTGAAATAAGCAATTCATCTGGGGGCAATTATTGAGGATGAATGTGGGTGGGCTCTGAAGTCCAGGAGAAAAAGGCCTCTTTGTAACCCAAGCTCTTTCTCTCCCAGTGCTCTGTTTTGATAGGAAGCCTTCATTTGTGCCACCTTCCATGGCAGGCCAAGTTCCGTGCACTTATCCTGTCTTTGTTAGACTATGTCCCAGTGTCGAAACAAATTGCTACAATTAATTCAAGAGTCCTTCTGGCAGACAACTAGGGAGCTGAACCTAATGAAATGATTCATTATTGGCAATGGTGCATCCCTAGGTTTCCAGAAGATTGCTAAATCTAAGTACATGTGTAATATCACAATGTTTCTGGTCATCTAGGGCTGGTGAAGCTCATCAGGTTTTGAAACTTTTGACCTCTCCTAGTTGGGCCCTGGGTGGCTAGGTTTTGCGGTTGAACACAGGGCCAGGGTGCTGATCATGAGGTCAGAGCAGCACTTTGCTTTACCATTTGGTGTCACAGCTTCACTTCTGGTATCTCTCTCTCTCTCTCTCTCTCTCTCTCTCTCTCTCTCTCTGTGTGTGTGTGTGTGTGTGTGTGTGTGTGTGTGTGTGTGTGTGTGTGTGTGCAAAAACCAGTCCTGGAGATTGAACTCAGGACCTGAGCACTATACCTGAGTTTCTCCTGTACGAAGATAGCACTCTCCCACTTGAGCCACAGAGACACTTCAGGCTTTTTTTCTAGAGATGTGGTAATGAGGATTCAAACCCAGGGTTTCATATATGCAAAGCACTCTACCCCTAAGACACATTCTCAGCACTTCACTTCAGGTTTCTTGCTTTCTTTTCTTGTAAGTTGGAGGAGTTGAAGTCTGGGCCTGGGTGCTGTCTCTGAGCATTTCAGCTGAAGTCTAGCACTCTACCACTTGAGCTACAGCACTCTTTCAGGCTTTCTGGTGGTTCACTGGAGATAACCATCTCAAGAAATTTCCTGCCCAGGCTGGTTTGGACCCTGATCCTCAGCTCTCTGCCTCCTGAGCAGCTAGGATGACAGGCGTGAGTCTGTGGCACCTGGCTTCCATTTCAAATTGCTAAATGGTGAGTAGGGACCTTTTGTGTCCGGGATCGTTTGAACCCTGATTGTCAGATCTCAGCTTCCTGAGTAGGCAGGATGATAGACCTCAGCTACAGATGCCTAGGGTCCTTGACTCCACATGATAGGGCAATAGCCCTGAACCCAACGGGGAAAGGTCAGGCCCTGAGTTCAACATTTACGACCAAGAAAAATAAACCAAAACAATTGTCTGCAGGAGACAACTCATTAGAGTTCAGTACATACATAATTTTGGCCCTGACATGGGGCCTCAGCTTTTTCATGTGCACAATCATCTTACTTGTGGAGTTTTTACAAGGATCAGATGAAAGAATACACCCTGTGAAGGAATCAGCACACAACACCTCTTGAACGACTTATCACATAGCTGTATCTCACAAGGCTGTCATTAGAATTAGGGTGTTTTCATCAGTATCACCATTTTTTCAGAAACATGTCACAAACTACACAAAGTTCACATCTAATGGTTTAAAGGGGTGGTGTTGTTTTAGGGGGGAGTTAGCCACGGGGATTGCACTCAAAGTTTGGGACTACAGTCCTAAAACCTTTAGCTCAAGGCTAGAGCTCTAACACTTTGAGCCACAGCTCAGAATTTCACAGACTTCCTGCCAGGGCTGGATTTTAAACCCACCAGTGTCAGATCTCATCCCTGGACTATCTTGGATGATAGGGGTGAGTGAGCCAGCAGCATCTGGCTCCATGGAGCTGGGTTGCAGCAGTTTACCTCTGGGTAAGTCAGGTTCGATAGCAGCTGTCAGCACCAGACTCCCAGCTTGCTCTGTGATGAGATATTTGCAGTCCTATCCTTATATCGTTGCAGTCAGAACATTCTTTTATTTTTGGTGCCAGACTGGGGTCTTGAGTAAGGGTGTAGACACAGTCCCTAAGCTTTTATGCTCAAAGCTACTGCTCACTGCTTGAGCGACAGCACAACTGCCGGATTTTTCTGTGCATGTGGTAGCGAGGAATTGAACCCAGGGCTTTGTATGTACTAGGGGAGCACTCTACCACTGAGCCCCAGGAGTGACAAGTGTATAAACAGATAAATGTGTAGATTGGTAGATAAATAGATAGATTTAAATGTATAAACTAAGAGAGATGTCTATATTATGAAATTGCATATACCATATTACTACTAATTATTGGCAAATAAATTAGTCCTTCCTTTTTTAATTATCATGATTGAATACATAATAAAGTATTAATTGAAAATTATTCAATGTAGTATAATTGTGTAAAATTTTATAATATGAAAATAATACACTACTAATTTAATTGTTACTTTTATAACATTCCATTTGTACAGATGTATCATCAGAATGGGCTTCTCAGAAACTCCCACCATTCATTAGTGGAAGTCCCGGGATTAGACCTCCAGGTCCAAGTTGCTGGTTTTGGCTATGGCTTCCCTAATAGTCTGCCAAACATCAGCAATGCAAAGTCATGTGCATTTTCTGGGCCTTGTCATTTAGACCCAGGATGGTCACAATACAAAGGAAAAAAATAAAGTAATATTACCTTCTTGAACTTCTCAGTTTTATCCTTCTCCTTGTTTTTTTTGCTTTTTGTTTTTTGCCGCCCTGATATTTGAACTTGGGTCCTAGAATCCCAGGTTTGGTTGTGGCAGAGGTGCCAAGACCTAAGTTCAAGCCCCATGCTTGGCCAAAAAATGAATAAATAATAATAATAAGGCCCTGGCTTGAAATTTGCACCATTTTTCTAGCAGGCCTAGGACTTGAATTTGGTACCTGGTTAACTCTGTGACATTGTGGGTGAAGGGGAAGCTCACCGTCCTTGAAGACAAGAAATTTAGACCAGTTCCCAGGGCCTGAATTCAAGCCTCAGCACTAGAAAAAATAATATTCGTATATGAGACCTATTTACATACATGGGTTTACTGCGTATGATGTTTATTACCCTTATTTATGTAGTATTATTACACATATAACAGTTCATTCATTACATCATATCACCTAGATTATATTTGCATATGGATTATACATCGTACTGAGTCCCAGGACTTTCACAGAGAAGGAAAATAATGTGTCAAAATTGGCTTCTTACTTCACGAATAAATTTTTGTCCATGCTGGCATTTCAACTCACTGCCTACAATGCCCAATTCATAAATGGGGTCACAGTCTTAACACATCAGCCTACAGGAAACTGAGCTGCTAGGAAATTCTGAGGACCTTTGATCAAGCCACAGTAGTGTCCAATATATACATTGATAGATATGTATATGTGTATGTGTGTGTGTGTGTGCCTCTCTCTCTTTATATATATATATATATATATATATTATATATAATATATCATATAATATTATATATTATATATAATATATCATAATATTATATATAACATATAATATATATAATGTATCATATGATATTATATATATATTATATGATAAAATATTATATGATACATTATATATCATATAATATAATATATCATATGATATATTATATTATATATATATCATATGATATATATCATATATAATATATCATATGATATATTATATATCATATATAATATATCATATGATATATTATATTATATGTATTATATATATTTTATATTATGTTACATATTATATATATTAAATACATATAATATATAATATATAATATAATATTATATATAACATATATAATATATCATATAATATATCATATATGTTATATATAATATAATATTATATATAATATATATAAAGAGAGAGAGAGGGAATGTGAGGATGTTAAATTTTATATATATATATTATTACCAATTATTAGTTATTACATTATGCCACCATTTAATGATGTATCATGGTTGAATACTTATAAAAGCATTCATTAAAAATTAGTTAATATCTGTCCATTAGGGGAATCATACAATAGTGCTAAAATGGAAGATATAGATCCAATAATATTTGTGTGGCATTCTAAAATAGAATCATGAATCAAGTGCAAATTTAATTATTACTTTTATAGCATTCCATTATCATTCAAATCATTAAGAATGAGTTTGTCAGAATCTCCCTCCATTTGTGGGTGGCAGTCCTAGCATTTCAAGTCCAAGCCTGGGTAGTTTACTTTGAATGCCAATCATTGGAATGACACCATGAAGATTTCAGATTGTCACAATTAAAAAAAGAACAAGAACAGAAGAAATCCAGGTGTCAATGGCTCCTGCCTGTAATCCTAGCTCCTCAGGAGGCTGAGAATGTAGAGAATGCCATTTTGAATTCAGCCAGGGCAGGAAAGTCGGTGACACTCTTATTTCTAACAGATCACCGGAAAAAAAAATGAGTGCGATTGTGGCTCAAGTTTCAGAGTGCTACCCTTGAGCAAAAGGAGCTCAGGGACAGGGCCTAGGCTCATAGTACAAACACGGAACTGCCCACCCCCCGCAAAAGGAGGCAATCACTCAATGTCTCTGTGTATGGATGGATGAGGTATGGATGATGGGCATTTGGCAGCTTGCCTATGCTCAGCCCACCCAACTTGGGCAAGCTGGGACAAGCCCTCAGAGTTCCTAGGCTGTAGGAGTGGTTGAAGGTTCTGGATTCCTATTATCTATCCCTATGTAGTACGTGAGCCTAGACCTCTAGGGCCTGGTGGCTCTCACTCATTCATCATTCCTCATTGCAGAGTCACAGACTGATTCAAAATTTCGGCAAAGATATGAAATAGCAATTTCTATGCTATTTATTGGTAAGCCAATAAATCCCACCCTCATAACTCCTGTTACATGTCAGCCTTGGGCTGCAAATGTGGATTAGCAGTAGAGTGATTACCTAGTTTGCACGAAGTACTGGGTTCGATTCCTCAGTAATACAGAAACAGAAAAAGCCAAAAGTGGCACTGTAGCTAGCCTTGAGCAAAAGAAGCTAAGGAACATGCCCAGACCCTGAGTTCAAGCCTGATGACTGGCCAAAAAAAAAAAAAGTGAGCCTGGTGAGACATATTCTTCTGGGACTCAGGAGGTCGGAGGTGAGAGGTAAGAGGTAGAGGGCAGCTGCTGGTGGCTCACCCCTGTAATCTCAGCTATTCAGGAGGCTGAGATCTGAGGATCACAATTACAAGCAGGAAAGTCTATATGAGACACTTTTGTCCAATTAAACACCTAAAAAACCAGAAGTAGAGCTGTGGTTCAAGTAGTAGAATGCTAACCTTGAGCAGAAAAGCTAACGGATAGCATCCAGGCCATGAATTCAAACCCCAGAACTCACACACACACACACACACACACACACACACACACACACACACACACACACACACACACACCAAGATAGAGCATTTGCCAGTAAGCCTGCACAAGTTCCATCTCTAGAGAGAGAAAGGAAGGAAAGATTTGCTCCAAGAGGTGATATAACCAGTGCCAAAATTCCACAGGAGTTCTAAGGCTTGGAACAAGACAGAGAGCCTTAGACAGAAGGTACAGAATGGGCAAAGGTCCTGAGGTGTGGTGTAGAGCAGGTGGTGTGTGTGGAATGAAGGTTCTGTGGCTTCAGACAAGTCTGGTAGGACATTCAAGGATGGGTCAAGGTTTGTACTTGAGTCACAGGTATGAAAGAGGGTGGAGTCCCAGAATGGGGCCCAGAGAGAAGATTAGCTTTTCTTTTCACCATGGACCCCAGCCATCTCCTGTGGCTGGAAGCCTATTTTTCACAGCTCCTGACCCTTAGGCCTCCTTTGCATTGAGGAGTCAGGACAAATGCAGGGACGAATACTTGCTTAAGTAAAGCTTCTGGGCTAGGAAGGTAGCTTAGTGGTAGAGTGCTTGCCTTGCATACATGAGGCTCTGGGTTCGATTCCTCAGCACCACATATGCAAAAAGAATAAAACAGGAAGAGGTATTGTGACTCAAGTGTTAGAGCGCTAGTCTTGAGCTGAAGAGCTGAGGGACAGCGCGCAGGCACAGAGTTCAGGCCCATGACCGGACCCACCCCCACCCCCAAAAAAAAGAAAGAAAAGAAAAGCTTCTAACCCAATGCCATCAGTGGCTCAACCCATTTAAATCCTAGCTTCTCAGGAGACTGGGATCAGAGACCGCGGACCAAAGCCAGCTCAGGGAAGGAAAGTTAGTGAAACTCTTCTTACCAGTGAACTACCAAAAGCCAGAAATGGCGCTGTGGCTCAAGTGGTAGAGTGCCAGCCTTGAGGGAAAAAGTTAAGTGACTGGAACCCAGACCCTGAGTTCAAGGCCAGTAATTGCATTAAAAAAAGCTTTCAGGAGCTCCTTGTCCACTGTGGTGAATGGCCAGATGAGCTGGGCATCAGTGGCTCAAGCCTGTCCCCCTAGCTCCTCAGGAGGCTGAGATCTGAGGAGCATGGATCAAAGCCAGCCCGGGCAGGAGAGTCCGGGAGATTCTGATCTCCAAGGAACCACCAGAAAACTGGAACTGATGCTCTAGCTCAAGCAATAATCTGAAGAGCTGAGGGGACAGCGCCCAGGCCCAGAGTTCCAGTCCCATGACCAACTCCCCTGGCCTGCTTGGAACTCACTTTTTGGCTCTAGCCAGAGTACTTTCCAGGGGGCCCCTGAGTTTCTCCCAATGTCTAGGTGTCCTACAAGTCTTGAGAGCAGCCCATTTGGAGGCCTTTGCTTACAGAGTGGGCCACATTATCAGAGAAGATCAGAGAAGTGTCTAGCCTTGGGGAACGGAGGTCATCAGAATGGCAACTGTCATGGGTGCAGTGTGGATCTGAGAGGTAAATCAACTTCTTGGACCACGGTTTGGGGCAAGGAGGGCCAGAAGCTGCAAGATGGCATGGCAGGTAATGCCTGCTCATGTAGTATCACAAGAGTGCAAATCTGTCAGGCACACCCCGAGCGGGTGTTGAGCTGGGCTCATGAAAGAATTGTGGCCTCACAAATCCACAGCCAGCTGGCTGCTACTTGTAGCAGTTGCTATCCCAGGAGTCCCAGGGCTCAGAGCCCTGCTTTCCTTACCAGTGCTCAGGGGCAGATGAAGGTCTGCAATCGTTGGCCTACTATTAAGGAGCATCCATAGTGTCCTTTCCCTTGGCCCTGTGGCCCCTTGCACGGATGGAGGGGCAGTTTCCATTGAACTTGTTGCCATGATGCAGACCCCTCAGCCCAAGAAGGAGTTAGGGAGAAACCACTTGAACTGGCTTAAGAGTTTACTACTACTATGCCTCAGGACTTCCCCCAGTTCTGGCTCAGCTCATCATTACCACCTTTTTGTGTGTGGTTGCATCTTGGTATTAGGGCTTGAACTTAGGGCCCAGGCTCTATCCCTCAGGTTTTTTCATTCAAGGTTAGCACTCTACCACTTGAACCAGAGCTTTTCTTTCAGCTTTTGGGTGCTTTTGGGAGAGGAGAGTCTCACACACTTTTCTAGCTGGGCTGCCTCTGAATGACAATCCTCAGATCTCAGCCTTCTGAGTAGCTAGGAATATGAGAGCATGACCTATTAGCACCTGGCCGCACTGTCCTTCTTGGCTAAAGACAGAGTGCCTCTCTCCCAGCCTAGCACCCATGTACAGTTACCCCTCCTACCCCACCCCTAATCCTCCAGGCTTCACAGGAATCATACCCTCCCCTGAGGACAAAGAAATAGAATCAGGTTTGAGCTTTTTGTTCTCCACATAGTCAGGGGCTGCAGGGAGCTGATGTGTACTGTAGTTCAAGTGGTAGAGCACCAACCTTGTGCAAACCAACTAAAGGATACCACCTAGGCTCCAAGTTCAAGCTGGTAAACTCACACAAACACATGCACACACGAAAATATGCACACACACACACACACACACACACACACACACACACACACACACACAACACACACAAATATCCTTAGCAGGGCCCAATGGCTCATACCAGCAATCCTAGCTACTTAAGAAGCTGAGCTCTTAGGATGGCATCTTGTAGCCATCCCAGGCAGTAAAAATCCGTGAGACTCTTCTCTCCACTAAACTACTAAAAAAGATGAAAGTTGGGCTGTAGTTCAAGTGGTAGAGTGTCAGCTTTTCGCAGAGGAAGCTCAGATACTGTGCCTAGGCACTGAGTTCCAGCTCTAAGATTTTTTAAGACACCCTTTGCCCCCACTCCACCCCCAATCAGGCCATAAATCCAGATTTTGGTCACCTTGGATCTCACTTCCATTCCTGCTCCTTTCACAGAATCGCCACAGTGGCCGGTGTGTGGCCAGCACTGGATTAAGAAGTGAACTTACAACAAGGGGGGCATAGCCAGGTCAAGGCTAATGTCCCAGAACATTGAGGTATTGTCCATACTAGTCTCTAATCCCCCCAGTTTCCTGGACCTAGAATTTAAAGTGTGTGCATCTGTATTCTGGGCATCCAGAATTGTCTAGAAGGACATGAGAGGCCAAGCTGGGTGGGAAAATAGACTTTGCTGCAACAAGGTACGTTGACATTTCCTAGACACCGATGGATACTTCCAAGCCACCTTTACCTCAAATCCCATGTAACCCTGGATCCTCCTTGCTTGGGCAGCCTTCAGTCAGCTATCAAGCTCGAGTTGGCCAGAGCCACCACAAACTCTCCTTCCCCCACACCACTGCCAGCATGCAGGGAGGGACATGAGCCAGAGGCCCAGCTGAGGAAAAGGACAGAACATCACATGACTAAGGCCCCCCCCCCCAGAGGCAGAGGAGAACTTATGCCAGCCAGCCCTGCTGACCCAGAATCCCCTGGAGGCACAAAAGATTTGTACAGGCCAGACTTGGGCCCCAAAGAAAAGCTGGAATCCAGGCCTCTGGCAATTTAGGACTCATTGTTGACCCTGATAGGGGGCTAAAGGGCAGTGTGGAGGAGGAGCACCATCCGAGGTCAGAAAGAGGCAGCACAGGAAGGGGGCAGAGGAAGATGAGGGAAATACACACACACACACACACACACACACACACAGGTAGCCCAAGGCCTCAGCAGTCCCTGGGCACACTGAACATCCCACCCCCAAGAAGATGGCATTACTATCCTCACACAAATTGTAGACAAAACTCAGGGCCTCTCACAAGTCTGGAATGGCTCATAACATAGCTTGGCATTTCCTAAATGTACACACCACTATGCAGAAATCTCAGCTACCTTATTTTTGGTTGTCAGTCATGGGGTTTGAACTCTGGGCCTGTGCGCAGTCCCTCAGCTATTCAGCTAAAGGTGAGTGCTCTACCACTGAAGCCACAGTGCCACTTCTGGCTTTCTGGTGGTTCATTGGAGATAAAGTCTCACAGATTTTCCTGCCCAAGCTGGCTTTGAACCGCGATCCTCAGATCTCAGCCTCTACCATCTCACACCTGCTACCATTCATCCAGTCCCTGCCTGCCACAGGCCACGACCTCTGGAGTTCTTGGTGAGGCACTGCCCACTGTGCTGTGGCTTTATACTGGGGCAAACCTGGGGAGTTCTTAGAAATGTCTGTACAGTGAGGCCAGCACCTGATCTCCCAACCACAGCACCCCTACTACTTTACCATCTCTTACAAACTTTCTTTCTTTCTTTCTTTCTTTCTTTCTTTCTTTCTTTCTTTCTTTCTTTCTTTCTTTCTTTCTTTCTTTCTTTCTTTCTTTCTTTCTTTCTTTCTTTCTTTCTTTCTTTCTTTCTTTCTTTCCTTCTTTCTTTCCTTCTTTCTTTCTTTCTTTCTTCCTTTCTTTCTTCCTTTCTTTCTTCCTTTCCTTCTTCCTTTCTTTCTTTCTTTCTTTCTTCTTCTTCCTTTCTTTCTTTCTTTCTTTCTTTCTTTCTTTCTTTCTTTCTTTCTTTCTTTCTTTCTTTCTTTCTTTCTTTCTTTCTTTCTTTCTTTCTTTCTTTCTTTCTTTCTTTCTTTCTTTCTTTTGGGTTGAGGGGTTTGAACTCAGGCTTGGGTACTCTCTCTGATGTCTATTTTTCCTCAAGACCAGTGCTCTACCACTTGAGACACAGCTCCACTTCCAGTTAGATTGGAGATGAGCCTCTCGTGACAATTTCCTGCCTCGGCTGGGAAATGAGATCCTCTGGATCTCAGCCTCCTGAGTGGCCAGGATGATAGGCGTGGGATGACAGGCATGAGCCACTGGCACACAGCTTATGGTGTCTCATCCTTCAGAATTTCCACCTAGTCCTCCTCTAGACACTACCACCTAAACACTCCTCTACCTCCCTCAGGGACAGCAAAGGGAGGCTGAGAATTTGGGTAGGGCCATAGGCTTTAAAGAGCCCCTTCCACATCACTAGCCCTCTCTAAGTTCCCATCTGCCTCCTCTGGATGGACTGGTCGTCCAGGGAAGATCAGACCCACTAGGAGTTCTGGGGCCTGCCCTGTATCCCCACGCCCCACTCACCAGGTACCTGCGGATTTCTGGGGCCAGCTGCTCCATATCCTGGTGGAAGACATTGGGAGGGTTGCTGATAACTGGGTCCAGGGGTGCCCAGGGAAGAAGAGTGTCCAGCTCCCCTCTGTCAAAGAAGGAGACACAAAGCATGGATGGATCTACTAAGAGCTTCAGGGCATAGCCATCCACATGTCACTAAGGTCTCTTGGAGAACTGTATCGGGGCAGTCTTGTACATCTATACTAAGACTCACACAACTGTACCGAGTCTCTCACTGCAGCCCTGGCTGGAAATGAACATGCTCTGCTATGCTGTCCATCATCTGCAGCAC
This sequence comes from Dipodomys spectabilis, assembly GCF_019054845.1. Taxonomy (NCBI): domain Eukaryota; kingdom Metazoa; phylum Chordata; class Mammalia; order Rodentia; family Heteromyidae; genus Dipodomys; species Dipodomys spectabilis. The sequence goes on from NW_024871148.1 coordinate 498,809, forward strand.
CTTTGCTCTCTGTGTTTCCTGTCAGATCCTCCTTCTTAAGCAGGACCCCCTTTTCAAGTGCTGCCTCCAAGAAGCCCATTATGATCACCTTGGCAGAGCTGGAGCCTCTCTGCTCTGCAGTTTGCCGGCTTTGTCACACTCTGCCTTCTGGCCAGTGTGGGTTGAGAGTGCACAAAGGGGCAGGACTGGGTTCCACTACTGGATTTCTGAAGGCCCTGATACACCACCCAGGGACAGGTGATTTATCACACTCCGTGTGAGGGCACTCGAAGCCCAGGCAGTCTGTGGTCATAAGACAGGGACATTTCTTTGTGTGGGCTTGCACTGAGGATCTAGGAGCAGACTCTCTGAGTTTTATTGCTCAAGGCTGGTTCTCTACCTCTTGATCCACAGCTCCACTTCTGGCTTTTTGGTGGTTCCATGGAGAGTAGAGTCTCACGGGCTTTTCAGATTATGGCTGGGTTCAAATAGTGATCCTCAGATCTCAGCTTCCTGAGTAGCCAGTATGACAGGGATGAGCCTGAGCCCCAGGTGACAGGCACCAAATTATTTTTTTTTGCTCCTGTTTATCTCCAGTCAACTAGGAAGCCCAAGTTAAAATGATCAGTTACTGGGGATCAAAATTCTCTCCTAGGTCAGTTAATCCAAAGAACTAAAGTGTCTTTGGAAAAGGTTAGTCTGAGTTGGCTAGGGCTATTTGTGTGTGTGTGTGTGTGTGTGTGTGTGTGTGTGTGTTTGTATGTGTGTGTGTGTGTGTGAATGTCAGGGATACCTACCCTTATATCTGTGGTGCCTCATCCTCCCAGCAGGGAGTGCATTAGGATCCTGACCCCAAGGAAGGTGGATGGGCGAAGGTACTTAAGGTCATATCCAGGGGGATGATCCGAATTCTGTCCTGCAACCAAAGCCTGGACAGATAATGGAGAGAAGGAGAGGTTTAGGGGAACATCAAGGGAAGCCCCTTACCTTTGGGTAGAAGTACCAGCCAGCTAGAAGACTGAATCCATCTTTCTTGGTAGTCAGATAAAAGGTGTACACTGTTCATTTTATTATGATTGTGTGAACCCTAGGGCTTGGATTCAGGGCCTGGGTGTTATCCCTGAGCTTCTTTTGTTCAAGGCTGAGGCTCTACCACTTGAGCTACACCACCACATCTGGCTTTTTTGTGTGTGGGTTTGCGGGGGGTGGGGGGCGGCGAGGTGGTTTATGAGAGATAAGAATCTCACAGACTTTTCTGCCCGGGCTGGCTTTGAGTCACGACCATCAGCCCTCAGACTCCTGAATAGCCAGGATGATGGGTGGGAGTCACAAGCTCCTGACGGCCACCATCCATTTATAATCCCTTAGGCCCAGGGCTGTGCCACCCACACTGCACCTCCTTGTTGGGAGTGGGAAGCAGACATGAGTGTGTTTGATACTTCAACAGCCTACCTATCTTTGAACATTGTTCTGGGTCAGTCTGATGGCGGCTTCCTCCTTATCCACAGCAATGACTTGGCTCTGTCACAAGAACAAATGTCCCCCGGGAGGTGTCAGGTCTGGGGTCTTTCCTCTGCAGCCAGCCCCCCTAACAGAAATGAGGGTCTTTCCTGCACAAGCTGGCTTTGAGTTGAACCGTGATCCTCAGATTTCCACTCCTGAGTACTTAGGATGATAGCCTGGCCAAAGATACTTTTCCAAGCCTGTCATCCTATCCCCTCAGGAGACTGAGATCTGAGGACTGCAGTTGGATGCACCCTTCTCAGCAATGTCCATGAGAACTCTTATCTCTAAACACCCAAAAATGTTGGAAGTGGAGCTGTACCTCAAATGGTAGAGTGCTAGCTTTGAGCATAACACAAGGGATGGGACCCAGGCCCTAGTTATAAACTTTTTCTAGCATAGACCCACCCAAGAAAGGGAAGCAGGGCACACGGGAGCTCAAAGCTAACACATAATACTCCAGACTCACAGAATAGACGCCCATTCTCTAGATTCTATGTCCTAGATCATGGCAGTCTTAGATGGGACTGACCATGCACCAAGTCAGGACGTTCAAGTACAATCTCATACTGAGGATCCCGTGACCTCATCAAGGACTCAAATCCCTCAACACTGGGCAGTCAGTTGAGGTCTAGTTATCCAGCCACAAGATATGGGATTGAAAGGATTTCTTGGCCAAGGGATGCAGACTGGAGGGCTGTAGGTCCCTCTCTCTCGGGAAGGAGAAAAGGCCTATCTATCCCAGGAATGTTCCTGGGTTATGAGTATCCTCAATGAAACAACCCTGCTCAGAGCTCAGTACCTCTGATTTTCCCACCAGCCTCTACCCAGCCCTGCCCCACCTTCAGTCAGCCCTCTCTGAATCCTAGATCTGCCATCTAGACTAAAGGTTGAGCAAGCAAAGGGTCCCACTTCTATCTCTGAGAATGGCAGTCATGGGGCCCTACAGTCCCCTAGAGGAAGTCTTGGGGCAACATGGGTCTGATTTTCCCCCTCATTCTCTGGATGTCCTGTACCAGTGGCAGGCTTATGTCTGTCTCTGGTCGAGGAATGAACACTGGGGGTGTCATCTTCAGATTGAGCCAACAAAAGTCCCAGTCCCCAAGGATGTACCACACAGGCATCCAGCAGTGGATGACAGCCAGCTGGTCAATGGTGAACCCAAAGTGCCAGGACTTTTAACAGCCATGTGGCTGGGTCAAAGTCTCAGTCACTGATGGTCTAAGTTGTTAAGGTAGGTCATGGCTCCAATGGCCTGACACACCTGACCTGGGATTGTCCTCCCTCTTCATCTTCCTCCTTATCCCTTGCCACCCCCCTCTTGACACTCCCTCAGCCTATACTTCCCTATCCTTGGACAATTTCTTCTTATCTGACTAGAAAATAAACTCGGTGGGCCAGGGGAGACTGAAATTTGGTGACACACCCTGAGCTCTAAGGTCTACCCAAGGCTGTTTCCCTCTGCAGATGGCAACCACACAGCTCTGGATGTCATGAAGTTGCTGAGGGGTCAGTGGCTTGGTCTTACATACTGGCTTTAGGCTCTGAAACTGTCCCCACAGAGACTGTGAATGGTTGGCTCCCTTGATTCAGGGACTCCAAACCAAGGCTTGCATGTTCCGTTCTTCCTTCCTTTTCCTCCCTCCATCCTACCCTCCTCTTTCTCTTTCCTTTCTTTATGTCACTCCTGGGCCTTGAACTCAGAGCCTGGGTGCTGTCCTTGAGCCTTTTTACTCAAGGCCAACTCAAGGCTTGAGCCACTCATCCACTTCTGGTGTTTACTTTTGGTAGTTTGTTGGAGATAAGAGTTTTACAGGCTTTTCTTCCTGGGACATAAGCCTCAGTCTTCCTATCTCAGCCTCCTAAGTAGCTAGGATGACAGGTGTGAAGCACCGGCATCCAGCTCAAACCAAGATTTCTTCATGTGCTGTGGAACCAGCACTGGAACCTTTCATTGTCTATGACCGCCTGGACCTGGCACTCACTGTAATGGTTTGTTGGATAAATAAATGAACATCTCTCTATGACAATACTACAGAAAACTCCCATCCAACTCAGGTAAGCATCCTGGGGGTGGAGGGGTTGGTGGGGAAGGTGTCGAAGCCTGAAGTAGCTCTTCCACAGTTCTCCCTCGTCCCTCACCCTGCCCTCCTGGTGCCACTGCACTTAACTCTTTTGGCTCTGAGGATGTGAGCCACGATGTACTTGCTGGATTCTGGGGCCTCTGCGATGCCTCTCTTCTCAAAAAACTTTGTCCAGAGGCTAATCCACAGTTTGGCACTCAATTTCTCCCTCAGGTGTGAATGAGGCACGTGAGGTGAAAGCCTGGCTCAAGGGGCCTCCTCTCCTCCCCCTGGGGCCAGACAGGATGGTCCACCACATCCGGCCCCCAAGTTTCATGTTGCAGAGAAAGGATCCTTGAGGCATCCCGGTTCTCCGAATCTCCCAGATTCCAGTGCAGGTGCTGGGAATCATCTCTGTTCCCATCTGGCTGGGGATGGCAAGGTCACTATCTCTGCTCCCCATGATGTCCTTGACTGTGGTGGTCACCCTAGAGAGAACCAGAGGAGAATCAGCAGCTGCTGGAGGAAGGTAGTCAAAGCAGGATGTTCATGACAGGAGACGATCTGGCTTGGGAACTCTGCCTGTGCTGCTTTGAACATTATTGTTTGGCAGCTGAAATGGTCCATCTAATTTGACCCAGAATCCCACTCATTAGTAGTAATTGCCAGCTTAAAGAAAAATTCCTGGAAAAACTGGCATTTCAGTTGTCCCAATCAAACTTAAAGGCTTCCAAAGTCAGTGGTCCCCTTTTCCTTCCAGACAGCCTACAGCAGGTTTCAGAAACTGGCATTCAGCCAGCACTAGCTAACTGCCATGGCCTGATACCGTGCAGGCTTCAGCAGGAGAATGCACTTGCCTACCACTGACCAGCTGGAAACAGCCCAGGCGGGACACAGATTGGAGTCTACAGGACTCCAGGGAGGACTGCCCACCAGTGCACTACCCTAGGAAGGAATCCATGCCACCAGTGGGGGCCTGGATACCCCTGCCCAGATGCCCAGGGACACCGCGAAAGCCCTGGGTAAGGTTCCCCTCTCATCCTTGTTTGTGGGGAACTATCTGCCATATCACACCATTCGCCACCCACCAGACCCTCCTAGCTTCACATCTTCTGCTCTACTCCCCCCATCTCATTCTCTAATTATGTTTGGCAGACACATTCCCAACCCTTGAATTAACTCCAACTCTACACACCAGAGCAGGGTGTCTGGCTGTATGAGTGTGGCTGTGGTCACACTTGCCTCACCAGCCTGAAGACAGAAAGACAGGTGTCCACACTGGTCAGTGATTCACACAGACCTCCAAGGGGAGACCCACACAGGCCCAGCAGCTACTGTGAGCTACAGGAAAGGAGAAGTGAGAGGTGGAAAGAGGTGGGAATGAACATCTACTGAAACCTTCCCAAACGATTCATGTAACAGTGAAGGAGAAAACGAAAATTGTGGCTGGGATCATACTTGGCATTGATGACAAAAGAACAATACACATACACACAAATAAAATGCTTTTGCTCTTTTTAGACATGGTGACTTAAATATGTTTCCATTGTTCTCATCTCCCTGCTCTCCCAACACATACACACACACACACACACACACACACACACACACACACACACACACACACACACACACACACAAATCCAGACCTGTGACAGAAGACTGGTCCATGCAGCACCTGCAATTTGCCAACTGATGACTCACCTGAGCACAGTCATGCTGTACAAGGTGAAAGATGATCTCTCTTCCTCCCTCCCTCCCTTCCTCCCTCCCTCCCTCCCTCCCTCCCTCCCTCCCTCCCTCCCTCTCTGTCTCTTTCTCTCTCTCTCTCTCATACACACACACACAGACTCAGAGCAGTGCCTCTCCTGAGTTTGTCAGTTCCTCATCTGGCACAATGTACAAGCTGGGGCATGGGGTTCCCTTGTCAGAACCAGGGGATCCCACCAAAGGGGAGCACCACTCTAATAACAAAGAACCACCCTGACTCTCCCTTTCTCCAGGGCCAGAATCTTCCTCTTGGGAACAACAAACCTTAACTCCACATAAATCAAAACCCTAGGCCAGGATGCTGGATAAAGGAGTCCTGAGACAGGTGGCTCCTCAGAGCCAGGACAGATAACAAGCAGGGGTTTATGGTGCCCCCAGAGGGGTGTCTGACCTGGTGTGGGGGCGGTGTTGGGGAAATGGATGGGGTCCTAAATGTTACATACATGGATGGACTTCCTACTTCCAGCCTACATGCTTCTGGGCAACTTGGCGCATTCTTAGGGAGGATGAGGAGACCAGATGGACCGGGAGCACCAGCAGATTCTGGCAGAGCTGGGAAATGTGATCACCCTGTGAGAACTGATGACAGCTGGGGTGGGGAGAATAAGCTGGGTGTGTGGGGGAAGGGGTGTGTTCCTCCCAGATATTCATTTTCTATCTGACCCCCAGTGCCCTCATTTCCCTAGTGCACTCTTCTGGGACCCTCCTCAGGTGAAAGGGTGACCAAGCATAGAGGACAAGGGCTCAAACAGCGAGGGGGTCTATCTTCTGCATCCAACACCCCCACCCCCAGAAAAAAGGAAAAGACCTGAGAAGGCAGGTTTGGAGATGCTGCTCCCCACCTCTGACTGAACCCACCAGGTTCCCACCAAGGTGAGGAAGGGTGCAGATGGGTGGCTGTGTGGCTCCATTACTCCGGGCCAGGAGCTCTCTGGCGCCCCCTCCTAACCCAACCCTGCATCTCCCCGTTTCCTTGGACACTGGCCACTAGGGACATGAGAGGGATCCTCGGGTTGCCACTCACCCCCACCCCCCATCCCTGGGGTGCATTTGCGGCACTGTGGGATGCAGGGGAGGCACAGGTGGGACAGGAGAGGGGAGGCGGGAGGCACGGGTCCGGGTCCGCAGAATGGTGGAGGCTGTGAGGAGGGGTCGAGGGGTTCGCTGGGCAATGGGGTCCCAGGGTGTGGGCCCGCAGGGTGGCCACTCACGTGTGCTGCTGGGAGAAGCTGTAGGCAGTGGCTCCAGGTGTGGCAGGCCCCGAGTCCAAGGACCAGGGACCTGGACTGGGTCACTGAGACAAGCCGGCCAGGGGTGCGTTATCTCAGCCGGGCAACTAAGAGAGGCTCCCGGGGTCTAGGCCTGCAGTGCCATTTTTGAAACGCGGCACCTTGGCGAGGGTCACGGAGGGAGGGGCGGGGTCTGAGGGCGTATGGTAGGGTGAGCCCGACCTCTCGTGCCCCTCAGCTGCAGACAACTCAGCTCCTGCTTCATGCACAACCAGACCTATTTCCGCCGATGCCAACATCACCCCTGCCACTGCTGCCGCCAAGGCTGCCTCTTCAGCTGCCTCTCTCAGAGCTCAGCTGCTCATTGGAGGTGATGTGCAGCTCATAGGTGGCTCTGAGTTCCTGCAGCTGGGCCATGGACTGCTCTTGCCACTCCTGCAGCTCCCAAGCTGCTTGGCTTTCTCTCTCAGCCACCTCTTTCCATTCCTCTATCTTCTCCTCTGTGTGGTCCAGCTGTTCCCACAGATGTTTCTTCACCTGCTTCTCTGAATCCAAAATGCTGGCTAGCTTCTCCTTCTCACTGCTCACCATGTGGAGAGCGTCCCGCAGCAGGGCCAGCTGTTCCTCCATCTGTCCATTGCACATATGCGCATCGTGGGATCTTGCAGATCTCTTGCTGATCCTTGGCCTTCTCCTCCAGTCTCCACAGTTGCTTCTGCTGCTCCATGTTCTGGAAATGGAGACTTTGGTTTTCCTGGACCTGGATGTGAATTTGTTCCTCCAGGTTTTTCAACTCCATCTGCGTGCAGTAGGTCTGGGCTTGCACCTGCCACTTGGATGGAGATGGTCCCGAAGTGGGCCAGGTCTCTGCCAGCTTCCTTCTCAGTTTCCCCAGCTCCTTCTCTAGGTCAAACACCTGCCTTGCCCCTCGATTCTTCTCCTCTGTCAGATGGTTCACCCACTGGGTCAGCCGCCGGGCTTTCTCCTTCTGCATGGACCTCTCAATGCTCAGGTCTTCTGTGAAGGTGTCTCGCAGCTCAGGTTATCCAGTAGTCCCTTTAGTACCTTACGCCCCTCCAGTGCTTGTTGGAACTTGCAGATTCTGCTCTTCATGTTGCTCCACTGTGTCCAGTGTGCTTCCAGCTTCTCCTGCAACTCAGTGTTCACTTGCTCCAAGTCATTGAAGCTTCTGATTATTTCCTCCAGCTGAAGGGTCACATCATTCAGCTGTTCGAAGAACATTTCGGTCTCATTCTGTGATCAATGACCACAGAAGCCAACATCTCCAGCTCTGCCATGTGCTACTCTACGGTCTGCAGGCAGCTGGTGAGAGCTTCATGCTCCCTTTCTCTGTCATCGGTCGCCTGCTGCACACGGGCTGATGAACATTGTAAATCACTTTCTGCCCAAACCAACCTCTGTATGGGTGCCTTGTGGATCTCTAGCTCCCTTTTCATTGCTACATGCAGTTGGGCTATCTTCTCCCTCTCTTACTCCCTTTCATCCTACAGGTCTGTCTTTTCCTGCTTCAGTGGTTGGATCTTGGCACAGAGCACCTCTTTTCTTCTTTTGCTGGGATCCAGGGTGGGCACCACATGTCAGTACACCTCTGCAGATCCTTGGTGTTATCGGGACCATTGACACTCTGGACCCTAGTGGCTGTGACTGTATCCAAAGGCAGGGGAGGCCTATGGTCAGATCACATTTGGCTGGACTCTCCTTTGAATCACACTCCCCAGTGGCGTTTGTCTTGGGGATTCTTCACTTTTTCATGTTCTTAGTTTTCTTGAATGTTGCAGATGTGTTAGGAGGATTCTTCTGCCAGTGTTCTTGTGGTAATTTCTTGCCCACAGCTCTCTCATGGAGTCCTGTTGTTTCAGACATCTGAGCGCTGGGACAGGAAAGATGGGCTGGCCACTTTCCCAAGGTCTGGGAAATACTCTATTCACCCACTCACTGTCAAGGACCTCAATTTCTTACTCTACTCCAATGTGGCCTCGAGTATCTTGCTCACCACTCAGCCACCTCTACCTTCCTCAACTGCTAGTAGTGGTGTCATCCAACTGAGGGAATCCAGGTGCTACTGGGTAGCACGGAATGTGGGCGTGGCCACCATTCCTGTTTCCCATTGGTCAGAAAGAACCATGAAAGAATGGGGGTGTGGACGGAATCCTGTGATGCAGGCAAAATGGGCAGAGTCAAGATGACAGCAGCCCCTTTCTCATCAAACTCTGTCCAGTCCAGTTGGGGACAAGAGGGTGACCTGCTTTAGCTGGATGGCTGCACAGATTGTTGTGTATGTCTGTTTGTTGCCAGTCCCTGACCTTGTCAGGATCTGGGCACAGTCCTTGAGCTGCTTTTGCTCAAGGCTAGCCTTCAACTAGTGAAGCCACATGGCTCTCCTTCTGGCTTTGTTGGCACTGAAGTTGGACAGGGGTCTCAGGGACTTTCCTGCCTAGGTTGAATTTGACCATGATCCTCCTATCACAGCCTAGTAAGTATCAAGGAGGACTGCTGAGAGCCATTGGTGCCTGCCTAATCATTGGTCTTGCTGATGTTCTTGGACAGACCAGTGATTTCCTTATCCTCAGGTTTAAGAGCTGGAGCCCACACCCTGGTCCTGCCACCTCTAAATGTCAGGTGATCCTAAAAAACTCAATCCTACCCATATGAATATCAATGCCATGTGATATATGTGATTGAATGGGCAGTTCTTGAATGATTCTAGGATAAAATTATACACAATTATATTATAGGACTCTGATCAATTTTAATTAATACTTTATGAAGCATTTAAACAATCACATTCATTAAATGGAGGCAGAATGAAATACCTAAGAATTGGACATCACATAGTATACAGCTGCCATTTTTTTCTGTCAGGACTGGAATCGGAACTCATGGTCTGGGTAACTCTTTTGCACTGTGTGGAAAGGGGAAGCTCCCCTCCTTGAAGTCATGAAATTCAAATCTGTTCCTTAGACCTGAAATCGATCCCCAGCACTAGAAAACATCCTATTCATGTACATTTTAAATATATGATTTGTATTTATATACATAGGTTGACTCCATATAGCATTCAGTGCATTCATTTTTATTTTTTTAGACTAGAATGATGCCCGCAGAAAATTCTCATTTAATCATAAGTTTGCTCACATTCCATCATTATTTCCATGCATAGGAACGAGTCTCTTGGGAAGTTCCCCCATTGGTAGGTATCAGGACCAGGATTCAAAATCAGGGCCTATGATGACATACAGGCCTGTGGCTTCCCCAATAGTCTGCTAGCCGCGGCCAATGCAAAGTGAAGTACCCTTTGTAGCCATGTAATTTGGACCCAGGTTGGTCACCATGCAAAGGAAGAAAATGTAAAAAATCCATCCTGTGGCTATTTTTATGTGTGGGTTTTTGTTTTTGTTTTTTTTTACTCCTGCAAGGCTTCAGGGCCTAGGATCATAGGGTCGACTATGGGCCTGTGGCAGCCCACCAGCCTAAAGTGATCAAAGCTGAGGCAGGGTTGCCATGAAGTGAGTTCAAATCCTTTGATTAGCAAAAAAAAAAAAAAAAAAAAAAACTAATAAAGCACCCTAGTTCAGAATTTGCACCATTTTTCTGCCACAGCTCAGATTCCAACTCAGGTCTAGGTAACACTATAGCACTGTGGGGAAGGGGAAGCTTACCATCCTTGAAGACTACAAGGTCAGGCCTGCTCCCAGGGACTAAATTGAAGCCCCAGCACTGGCAAAAATTATATGCCTATCTATTTTAAACATAGGATCTCTAGTCACATACATTTGTTCAGTACAATTATTCTTTTTATTGTGTGTCTTAGTCATGGATGCATTTTTTTTAATTGAGCATGATGACAGATATAACTGTGCTAGCATGGATGACAATCTATTCCCATGTCTATAGAGTTGCTTAAGCCTTCTCCATCCTAGCTGAGACCCAGAACTCTCACAGACAGGAAACAGGTGGACGGATTGGATTCTCACACCTGCATTCCTATTTTGGCAGTGTTGGGATTTGAACTCAGAGCCTAGCAGGCTCAATTGGAGAAAGGGTCAAGGTGAGGACACCATGATGTGAGCATCTAAGGAATCAGGCTGTTCCCAGGACCTGAGATTGAGCCCTGGGCGTAGGGCAGGTGGAGAGCACAATAGTCATCCATTCATAAGTTGAAGATAGTATGCATATTTGTTTAGAGTAGGAGAGATGGCGACCTGTGATGGAATCCACTCTACCTTGTGAGTACTGATTCTTGGATCTTTCCCGATGCCTCCATTTCATGACTGTGATGATTAGGGTCACGCTTCATCAATTCTTCATTAAAAATAATCGATACCTCAGGAATCTTGCCTATCATTTCCTACTCACATCCTGCAAGAACTACTCATTCAAGCATGAGATTGATCACATTCCACAACTCTTCCTAGATCTGGAAACAAGTATCTCAGGATCTCACGCCAATCCCTCAATGTAGGGGAGATGACCGGGATTCGACCTCTGGGCCTTTTTGCCTGGATGGCCTGGGGCTTCCCCAACAGCTGCAGGCCTTCAGCCACTCCAGGTAACCTTCACTCTGTAGGTCGCCGGGTTCAGATGCACCATGGTCACCGTACAAAGGAAAATGAACGTAACAGCACCAGGTGGAACTTCCCACCACTTTTTTTGCCCTCACAGCATTTTTTTTTCCTGCAAGCCGTGGGGTCCTAGGATTCGAGGATGGGCTGTAGGTCCAGAGGCCACAGCATAGGATGGTCAGAGGTAAGGCATATATATATATATATATATATATATATATATATGAGTGTGTGTGTATATATATATACACATTCATATATATATATGAATGTGTATATAAACACACACACACACACACACACGAATGAAGCATCCTAGTGCAGAATTCGCACGATTTTACTGCCAGAGCTGAGATTTGAACTCAGGTCTGGGTAACTCTGTTGCACTGTTGGGGAAGGGGAAGCTAACCATCTTTGGAGACTACAAGGTCAGAACTGGTCCCAGGGCCTGAATTGAAGCCCTAGCACTGCCAAAAATCATATGCCCAACTATTTTACACATAGGGTCTCTATTTACATACATGTGTGGAATGCATCATAGTTTTTTTAATTGTGTGTCTTAGCCAGGGATGCATTTTGTATTTTATTGTGTATGATGACAGATATAACTGTGCTGACATGGATGACAACCTATTCCCATGTCCATGGAGTTGCCTATGTCTTCTCCATGCCAGCTGAAACTAAGGACTTTCACAGGACAGGAAAACAGGTGGACCTATAGGTTTTCACATCAGGATTCTGCTTTTGGCAGTGTTGGGATTTGAACTGAAAGCCTAGCAGGCCCAATTGGTGAAAGAATCAAGGTGAGGACACCAGCATGTGAGCAATTGAGGAGCTAGGCCATTCCTAGGACCTGACAATGAGCCCCAGGGAGGGCCAGGATAGGCATAAATTCATACTTGAAACATAGGATCTGTATTGACATATATGTGTGGGAAGCATCTTGCATTCGGTGCATTTCTTCTCCTTAATTTGTGTCTAATTCATGATGGTATTGTGAATTTTACTGAGTATGGTGACAGATACAACTGTACTGATATGGATGACAACCTGTTCCCATGGTTATAGGATTGCCTATGCTTTCATTCTCCATCCTAGCTGAGACCCAGGGCTTCCACATTAGAGGAAATCAGACACAATAACTGGCTTCTGACATCAGGATGAATCTTTTGTCAGGTCTGGGATTTGAACTCAGATCTGGGTAACCCCGTTGCCCTGTGGGGGAAGGGGAAGCTCATCATCCCTGAAGACTAGAATATCAGGCCTGGTCCAGGGCCTGATTTGAAGCCCCAGCACTGGACAAAATAACAAGCCTACCTCTTTTAAACATAGGATCTCTATTTACGTACAGGTGTGGTATGCATCTTGCTTTTAATTTTGAGTCTTATTCATGGATGTATTTTGTATTTTATTGAGTATGGTGGCAGGTATATCTGTGCTGCTATTCCCATGGCTATAGAGTTGCCTATATAGCATTCTCCATCCTCGATGAGGCCCAGGACCTTCACAGGACAGAAAATCATGTGGATCCATTGGTTTCTCACATCAGGATGAATCTCTTGGCTCTGCTGGGGTTTGAACTCAGAGCTTAGCAAGCAGAATTGGGGAATGGGTCAAGGTGAGCACACCAGCCTGTGAGCCACTAAGGTGCTAGGCCGTTCAAAGGACCTAAGCTCATGCCCTGCGGGCGTCATATACTCATGAATTCATAATTTAAAGACAGGAGCTATATTTCCATACATGGGTGGGCGGCATCTTGCATTCAGTGTACTCATTCTCTTGATTTCGTGTCTTATTCATGGATGCAATATGTATTTTACTAAGTGTGATAACATAACTATCCTGACATGGCTAGCAACCAATTCCCATGAGTATAGAGTTGCCTATATGACATACTCCATTCTAGTTGAGACCCAGGACTTTCATAGCATAGGAAAACAGGTGCAACCATTGGCTTCTCATATCAGGATGAATCTTTTGGTAATGCTGGGATTTGAACTCAAGGCCTAGCAGGCTCAAGTGGTGGATGAGTCATGGTGAGCACACTAGCACATGTGCCACTAAGCATCTAGGTCTTTCCTGGGACCTGAGATCAAGCCCCGGTGGGCACTATAGTAGTCATAAATTCAGAATTTAAACATAGGATCTCTAGTTCCATACATGGGTGGGAGGCATCTTGGGTTCGGTGTAGTCATTGTCTTTATCTGGTGTCTTACTCATTGATGTATTGTGTATTTTCTTGAGTATAGGATGACAGATATAACTGTGGTGAACTGGATAACAAGCTATTCTCATTAGTATAGAGTTACCTATGCATTTTCCATCCTAGCTGCGACCCAGAACTTGCACAGCACAGAACAACAGGTGCACCGAATGGTTTCTCACATCAGGGTGAATTTTTGGAAGTGCTGTGATTCGAACTCGGGGCCTAGGAGGCCCAACTGCCCAATGGGTACACATGAACAAACCAGCCTGTCAGCCACTAAGGAGCTGGGCTGTTCCCAGGAGCTGAGATCAAGCCCCAGGGAGGCCACAAGAGTCCTCAATGCATCATTGAAACATGGGATGTATATTCACATCCATGTGTGGACTGCCTCATGAATTGAGCGTAGTTATCCTCTCTATTTTGCATGCCATTCATGGATGTATTATGTATGTTCTTGAGTATATATGACAGGTGTAACTGGGCTGACATGGATGACAACCTTTTCCCATGGCCACAGGGTGGCCTATGCATTCTCCATCCTAGCTGAAACCCAGGACTCACACAGGAAAGGAAAACAGGTGCAACGTCTGGCTTCTGACAGGATGAATATTTTGGCACTGCTGGGATCTGAACTTAGCACCTAGCAGGCCCAATAGGCAAATGGGTAAGCACACCAGCCTGTGAGCCACTAAGGAGCTAGGCCATTCCCAGGACCTGAGATCGAGTCCCAGGGGTAAGGCAGGGGAAGCACAATAGTCATCCATTCATAAGCTGAAGGTAGTAAGCAAATAAGTACCTATGTGTATAGAGTGGGAGAGATGGTGACCTATGATGGAATCCAATCTACCCTGTGACTACAGATTCTTGGATCTTCCCCAATGCCTCTATTTAATGTCTGTGATGATTATGGTCACACTTCATCAGTTCTTCACTAAAAATAATCGATACCCCATGAGTCTTGACTATCATTTCCTACTCGAATCCTCAGGAACTACTCATTCAAGGAAGAGATTGATCACATTTCACGGCTCTTCCTAGGTCAGGAATTGAGTATCTCAGGAACTCCTGCCATTCCCTCAATGTAGGATGGCTGACCAGGATTCGACATCGGGGCCTCCGTTGCCCGGTTGTCCTGTGGCTCCCCCGATAGCCAGCAGGCCTTCAGCCACACCAGGTCACCTTCAATCTGCAGTCCACCGGATTCAGTCTCACCATGGTCAACATTCAAATGAAAATAAATCTAAAAGCGCCAGGTGGAACTTCCCGCCCCTTTTTTCTCCTCCAGCTTTTTATTTTTTCCTACAAACCCTTGGGTCCTAGGATCTGAGGATGGGCTGTGGGTCCAGAGGCCGCAGCCTAGGATGATCAGACCTGAGGCAGAGTTGCCACAACTTGAGTTCAAACCCCAAGTCTGGCAAAAAAATATTAAAAAAATTGAAAAATGATGAATGAAGCACCCTAGCTAAGAATTTTACTGCCAGAGCTGGGATGTGAATTCAGGTCTGGGGAATTCTGTTGCACTGTGGAGGAAGGAGAAGCTCATTATCGTTGAAGACTACAAAGTCAGGCCTGGTCCCAGGGCCTGAATTGAAGCCCCAGCTCAGGCAAAAATCATATGCCCACCTATGTTACACATAGGATCTCTATTCACATACATGTGTGGAATGCATCATGTTTTCAGTGTAGTTGTTCTTTTTATTGTGTGTCTTAGTCAGGGATGCATTTTGTATTTTATTGCATATGATGACAGATATAACTGTGCTGACATGGATGGCAACCTATTCCCATATTTATAGAGTTTCCTACACCTTCTCCATCCTAGCTGAGACTCAGGACATTCTCCAGACAGGAAAACAGGTGGATCAATGGGCTTCTCACATCAGGATTCATGTTTTGGCAGTGTTGGGATTTGAACTGAGAGCCTAGCAGGCCCAATTGGCGAAAGAGTCAAGGTGAGGGCACCGGCCTGTGAGTAACTAAGGAGCTATGTCATAAACAGGCATAAATTCATAATTGAAACATAGGATATGTATTGACATATATGTGTGGATAGCATCTTACGTTCGGTGCAATCCTTCTCCTTATTTTGTGTCTAATACATGGAGGTATTGTGTTTTTTACTGAGTATGGTGACAGGTATAACTCTGCTGACATGTATGATGACCTGTTCCCATGGTTATAGGGTTGCCTATGCTTTCATTCTCCATCCTAGCTGAGACCCAGGACTTCCATAGGAGAGGAAAACAGGTGTAAAGACTGGCTTCTGACATCAGGATGAATCTTTTGTCAGGCTTGGGATTTGAACTCAGATCTGGGTAACCCCGTTGCACTGTGGGGGAAGGGGAAGCTCATCATCCCTGAAGACTAGAATGTGAGGCCTGGTCCAGGGCCTGATTTGAAGCCCCAGCAGTGGACAAAATATGAAGCCTACCTCTTTTAAACATAGGATCTTTATTTATATACAGGTGTGGTATGCATCTTGCTTTCAATGTAGTTATTTTGTATTTTATTGAGTATGGTGGCATGTATATCTGTGCTGCCATGGATGACAACCTATTCCCGTGGCTATGGAATTGCTTATATAGCATTCTCCATCCTTGATGAGGCCCAGGACTTTCACAGGACAGGAAAACAGCTGTAAGGATTAGTTTCTCACATCAGGATGAACCTTTTGGCATTGCTGGGAGTTGAACGCCAGGCCTAGCAGGCCTAACTTTCTAATGGGTCCATATGAGCACACCATCTTTGAGCTATTAAGTATCTAGGCCCTACCCAGGACCTGATATTGAGCTCCGGGGTGGGGTTTGTGCACCATATTCATCCAGTCAAAAGCTGAAGCTAGTATGCTAATAAATACCTACTTGTATAGAGAAGATGTGGCAAGCTTTGTTGGAATTCTATCTGCCACGTGACTACCAATTCTTGGATCTTTCCCAATGCCTCGATTTCCTGAATGTAATTATTATTGTCACATTTCGTGAAGTCTTAATGAAAAATAATTGTTGTACCAGAGGTCTTGCCTATCATTTCCTATGTGAATCATGCATGAACTTCTCAACTCTTTCCTAGGCCTGAATTCAAGCACCAGCCCGAAAAATGTAACATTTATAGACATTTTAAATATGTGATTTATATTTACATCTATATATTCAGTCTGTATCGTGTTTGTTGGAGTGATATATTATTATTGATTGATTGAATTAACCTTTATTTTATGGACTGTGAGTACACCTATATCATTTATTACATTTTTTCCAATCTATTCCATAACATGTAGCTTTGCACACATATTATGTACACCATACCTGACACCCAGCATTTGCACAGAAATAGAAAACAGGTGTCTCACTTGGAATCTTACTCCGAGATGAAATTTTTGGCAATGCTGGTACCTGAAATGAGGGCCAAGAAGTCCCAATTCATGAATGGGTGAACGTCAGCATGGCAGCCTCTAGTCCATTCAGCTGCCAAATGGATCCCAGGACCTAGGATGGAGCCACAGGTTTGGCCAAAATAGCAGTACCTTTCTATGCAGATGATGGTATACATGTAAATATATATTTAGATATTTTGATACTGCCAGTGATGTCTATGTGGAATTAAATGACATATACTATGTTCATACAGATTCTCAGGTCTTTAGTGAGGACTCCATTTAATGAATAGTATTCTTTTAATGCATAATAAACTATGAATTAAAATCAATCTGTGTTCTGTGATTATTGGGTCTAAATTTATACTAGACTGATTGATGAACTACTCATCCAACCATGACATTGATCACATTTCTCTGGTGTTCCTATGGACAAACAATAGTTTCTTAGGCTCTCCAGCCCTTTGTAAGTAGCATGACTGGGATTCAAACTCAGGGCCTAGGTGTGCAGGTTGGCCTATGGCTTAGCTGACAGCCTGTCAGCCTTCAGCAATGCCAGATGACCTACAGGTTGCAGCAGTGTTATTTGGACCCAGGATGGTCACCATGCAAGGAAGGAAAACCAAGAAACTGCCATCTGTGGGTGGTTCCTGGCTTTTTTGGTGCCATTTTTATTTTGTTTTCCTGTCAGCCCCCGAGGCCTAGTATCCCAGGATGGGCTGTGTGTCCAGAGGCTGCACCATCCCAGCCTAGGGTGATGTTAGCTGAGGCAGAGTTGCCATGATATCAGTTAAAGCCTCATGCTGAGCAAAAAATAAAAACATAAATAAATAATTTAAAAATATTAAAAATAGCCTGGCGCCAGCTATGGTTCATGCCTGTAACCTTAGCAATTCAGGACGCTGAGATCTGAACATCACAGTTCAAAGCCCTCGGGCAGGAAAGTCTGTGAGACACTTATCTCCAATAAACTACTAGAAAACCAGAAGTGGTGCTGTGGCTCAAGCATTATAGCGCTCGCCTTGAGATGAAGAGCACAAGGACAGCTCTCAAGGTCAGAGTTCAAGTCCCATGATATATATATATATTTATATTTATATTTATATACATACATACATAAATACATACATACATACATGCATACATACAATACTAATGAAGCTCCCTGGCTTGGAATTCGTGCCCTTTTTTTCTGCCAGGCCTGGGAATTGAACTCAGAGTCTGGGTAACTCTAATTCACTGGGGGTGGTGGGGATGGGGAAACTCACCCTCTTGGAAGACAAGCAATTCAGGCCTGTTCCCTAGGCCTGAATTCAATCCCTAGCACTGTTAATGTAATATTCATCCACATTTGAAATAATGATTAATATCTACATACTTATGTTTATTGCAATTTTCTTTGAGTGTATTTATTTTATTTTTTGTATTATTCATTCATTATTTTATTGACTATTATTACACTTATAACATGTATTGAATTGATTACATCTCATTAGAACTATAGAGATTTGCATATGTATTGTATACCTTACTTCAGACCCAGGACATTCATTGAAATACTATAGTAGATCATCCCATGCTTAGAAAAACAGAAAGAATACATCAACCAAAGTAATTTATCCCTAGGCACCCCAGTGGCTCACATCTGTAATCCCAACTACTCAGGAGGTGAGAACTAGAAGACGAAGTTTCAAAGCCAATCCAGGCAGAAAAGCCTGAGAGATGACATCTCCAATTAACTGGCAAAAAGCCAGTCTACAGGTATGGCTGAAGTGGTAGAAAATCAGCTACGAACAACCAAGCCAAGAAAGAGCAAGCTGAGTTCAAGTGTGGGGAAAGGGGGGTAGGGGGATAAAGGGGAGAGAAATCCTCCAAAAACAGAGAACAAAACAACAGTACACAAACCCCACCTAATTTATGGTACCAACAAACTGAAAAAAATATCAAGCTTGTGCATTTGTATAATTTTACATGAGCACATATGTTCTTAGGTACACTTCAAAGCTATGTTTTTAATAATGTGTATATATAAATTAACAATGTATATATATAAATAAACTAAGAAACTAGCCAATGAAAAAATACTTCTGAATTAGTGCCTTAACCATGGCACTAATGGAGACTCTTACCTCCAATAAATTATTTGTACAAAAGTATGTTCGAAGTTTCTTTCTTTAGAATCAATCTTAAAATGTTTGTTCACGCACCAGGCGTCAGTGGCTCACACCTAAAATCCTAGTTACTCAGGAGACTAAGATCTGAGGATGGCGGTTCAAGGCAAGCCTGGGTAGGAAAGTCCAGGAGACTCTTACTTCCAATAAACCTCTAGAAAACCACAAGTGGCAATGTGGCTCACGCTGTAAAGTTCTCGCAAAGAGCTGAAGAGTGCAGGGATAATGCCCAATCCCAGAGTTCAAGCCCCACCACCGACAAAAAAAAAAAAAAAAGAAAGAAGTTTGTTCATACAAAATTGTAACATTCTAAGCTTTAGGAAACTTTTCCTCCAGGGTCTTATGTTCTTTAGGCAACTATTCCACTGCTGAGCTACATCTTAGTACCAATGTTTTTGGTTTTCATTTTATAATCCAGTTTATTCCCAAAATGCTTACAAGTACTTACTGTCCTCAGAGAAGTGAGTGTTTATTCAGAAACTCAGCCTTTGGTGGTATGAGGACTCCCCTAGTCTATTTCGTGGTAGGCACTGAGGAAAACTCACAGGACACAATTGCAGACATTTTATAATTATAAAAATAACTCTAAATAGAAATAACATCAACTGCTGGGCATGGGTGGCTCATGCCTATAATCCTAGCTACTCAGGAGGCTGAGATTTGAGGAAGGTGACTCAAGGCCAGCCAGGGAGGAAAGTCTGAGACTCTTACCTCCAATAAACCTCTAGAAAACTGGAAGTGGTGCTGTGGCTCAAGTGCTTGAGAGCTTGCCTTTAGCTGAAGAGCACAGGGACAGCACCCAAGCCCAGAGTTCAAGCCCCACGACCGACAAAAAAAAGAAAAAGAAAAAAGAAGAAATAACATCAACTGTCCCAACCTTCTAGGGAGAAATGATATCCTCATTTTCATTCTCACTCTTTATGGCAGATGATCAAAAACACCAATGTGCTATGCTGAAATGTAAAAGTTTAAACCTCTTTTTTGAAAAACTCTCATGTTATAAAATCAAAATGTTTCAAATAAAGGCAAAGTGAACTTTAAAAAAAATATTAAAAATGCTAATGAATCCCCTTGGCTTGGAATGTGCGATTTTTTTGTCTGCAAGGCCTTGGATTTGAACTTAGGGATTGGGTAACTATGTTGCACTGTGGGGGAAGAGGAAGCTCAGTATGCTTGAAGACCAGAAATTCAGGCCTGTTTCCTAGGCCTGAATTCATGCCCCAGTCATACACCTTATATATATTTTAAAAATAGGATTGAACTTCCATAGAGATGTTCAGTCTATATTATGTTTGGTGTGGTTATTCATTGTATTTGTTGTTTTGTTCATTTATTTACCCTTTATTTTACCGACTGTGAGGACACCTAAACATACTATCACATAGCAGCTAGATTTGTAGACTTGTTCTCCATCATGCCTGACACCCAGAACTCTCCCAGAAAAGGAAAACAGGTGTCACACTTGGCTTCTTACTCCAGGATGAAATTCTTGGCAGGCACTGAGATCAAGCCCCAGAGGTGGCCAAAATAGCCATAAATGGATAGGCAGGTGGTAGTATGCCAATAAATGCGTATTAGTAGAGAGTGCCAAAGCTATGTATCTAGTATTCAATGATATTTACTATGTTTCTATGAAGTTTTAGGCATTTAGAGAGCCTAGATATTATAGAGAAAGAACATACAACCATCCAAGAAAAGTCCAAGAAATATGATAGATCTATTCAACATTTGGAAGACACCATCAGAAGGCCTAATCTGAGAATAATGGGTGTAGAGGAGCACCTAGAAACAGAAGTTAATGTTCTAGGAAATTTATTTAACAAGATCCTAGCAGAGAACTTCCCAAACATGCAAAAGGATAAGCCTATTCAGATACATGAAGCTTTTAGAACTCCAAATAGACCAGACCAGAACAGGACAACCCAGCATCACATTATAATCCTCACAGGAACAATTCAGACCAAGGAAAAGAACCTTAAAGCTGTCAAAGAGAAAAGATCAATCACCTATAAAGGGAAACCAGTTAGAATCACCTCAGATGTCTCAGCAGTGACAATCAAAACAAGAAGAGCCTGGAATGATGTATGCCATGCCATTAAGACAAACAACAATCAATCAAGAAAACTGTACACAGCTAAACTCTCCTTCATAAATGAAGGTCAAATAAAAACCTTCCATAGCAAAGAAAAACTGAAACACTATATCTCCACCAAACAAGCCCTACAAAAGATTCTTAAAGATGTCTTACACATAGAAAACCAACAAGACCTCAAAAAAAGCCAAGAAACCATATCCAAACTGAAAATCCAAGAACCATAGAAAGAATCCCACTGCCACAGGCCCCAAGAAGGTGGATAAAATAGCAGGAACTCCCAAATATTTCTCAGTTCTATCTCTCAACATTAACGGACTTAACTCTCCAATTAAGAGACATAGACTGTCTAGTTGGATTAAAAAGCAAGAACCTTCTATCTGCTGCCTTCAGTAGTCACATCTTGCCCATAAAAACAAACACAATTTCAATGTGAAAGGCTGGAACAAAATCTACCAAGCAAACAGTCCCCATAAACAGGCATGAGTTGCAATCCTAATATCAGATAAAATAGAACTTCAAACTAGCTGCAATGCTTGATAAGAAATGTACGCATTTTCCTGCCCATGAAATTGTAACCCCTCTGTACAGTATGTTCACAAAAATAAAATAAAATATAAAAAATAAATAAATAAAAATATAAAAAAATAGACCTCAAACTAAAATTATTTACAAAGGATAAAGATGGTCGCTACATACTAATTAAGGGAGCTCTCTTTCAGGAGGATATTACAATTCTAAATATCTATTCACCAAACAACGGAGCACTCAAATTTATCCAAGAAACCCAACTTTCCCTCAAATCCCACATAGATCCAAAGACATTAATTGTTGGGGACTTTAACACACCACTATTCCCACTAGATAGATCAACTTGGCAAAAACTCAACAAAGAACCTGCATATCTGAACAACTGCATAGATCAACTAGATTTAACAGACATCTATCGAATATTTCACCCAGCAGCATCAGAATACACGTTTTTCTCAGCAGCATATGGAATATTTTCCAAAATAGACCACATTTTAGGCCACAAAGCAAACTTGTCCAAATTCAGATACATTGAAGTTATACCTTGCATTCTCTCAGACCACAAGGGATTAAAAGTAGGAGTCAACACCAAAAGCCACTAAAGAAAGTCATGTAACACATGGAGGCTGAACAACACACTGCTGAATCATGAGTGCATCATGGAAGAGATTAGAAATGAAATTCAAATGTTCATGATAATCAACAAAAATGAGCACACAAATTACCAGCTCCTCTGGGACACAGCAAAGGCAGTAGTCAGAGGCAAGTTTATAGCTCTGAGTTCCTACATCAACAAATTGGAGAGATCTTAAACCAACAATTTAATGAGACATCTGAGCCTCCTTGTAAAAGAGCAGCAGGATAAACCCCTACCCAATGGACAGAAAGAAATAATTAAAATTTAATCCGAAATAAATGAATTAGAATCCAAAAAAAGCCATAGAAAGAATCAACAAAACATTGGTTCTTCGAAAAAATTAACAAAATTGACAGACCCTTAGCAAATCTTATCAGAAAAAGAAAAGAACACACCCAAATAAATAAACTCAGAAATGAGAATGGAAACATCACCAGAGAAACAACCAAGATTCACAACACTATAAGGAAATACTTCTCAAAACTTTAGGCTAATAAGATTGAGAACTTGGCAGAAATGGACCTTTTCCTAGCAAATACTGACATACCAAAACTAATCCAAGGTAAGTTAAATCACCTTAACAGGCCCATATCAAGCATTGAAATATAAACAGTAATAAGAGATCTCCCATCTAAGAAAAGCCCAGGTCCAGATGATTTCACTGAGGAATTCTACAAGGTCTTCAAAGCAGAGCTCACACTAATAACCCTCCAACTCTTCAATGAAATTGAAAGAGAAAGTTCACTACCGAACTCATTCTATGAAGTCATCATAACTCTCATCCCAAAACCAGGCAGGGTCTTATCAAAGAAAGAGAACCATAGACCTATTTCTTGGATGAACATTCATGAAAAACTTCTCAATAAAATTTTGGCCAATCGACTTCAACAATTCATCCAAAAAATCATACACCAAGATCAAACAGGATTCATTTCAGGGATGCAAAGCTGGTTCAATATACGGAAATCAATTAGTATAATTCATCACATCAACAGGAGCAGGGATAACAACCACATGGTTATCTCAATAGAGGCAGAAAAAGCATTTGACAAGATCCAACACCCCTTTATGATGAAGGTTCTGGAAAAATTAGGAATCCATGGAACATTCCTCAATACAATAAAGACTGTATATGACAAACCAACAGCCAGCATTCTATTTAATGGTGAAAAACTAAAACTATTTCCTCTTAACTCAGGAACGAGACAAGGACGTCCACTCTCTCCACTTCTCTTCAATCTAGTATTAGAATGCCTAGCTACAAATAAGACTAGATGCAAATATAACGAGGATCCAAATAGGGAAAGAAGAAGTAAAACTCTCCCTCTTTGCACATGACATGATCTTGTATTTAAAGAATCCCACAGCCCCCACTCTCAAATTATTCAAGCTGATTCAAAATTTTGGCAAAGTAGCACGGTATAAAATTAACCCTCAAAAATGGCTTTTCTGTATGCCAACAATGAGAAAAGTGGGGCTGAAATTAGGAAAGCAACTCCATTCGTATTAGGCACACAAAAAATAAAATACCTAGAAATTAATTTAACCAAAGAAGTGAAGGACATCTATGATGAAAACTTTGAAAACCTGAAAAAGGAAATCAAAACAGAACTTAGGAAGTGGCAAAAACTTCCATGCTCCTGGATTTGAAAGATCAAGATCGTGAAAATGGCCATACTTCCGAGGGCTATCTCCAAATGCAATACCTATCAATATTCCAACCTCATTCTTCAAGGAATTAGAAGAGGCAATCCAAAAATATATATGGTAAAGTAAAAGACCCCGAATAGCAAAAACAATCCTCAACAGAAAGAACAGGACTGGAGGAATATCAATACCAAATTTCAAACTCTACTACAAAGCCATATTAATCAAAACAGCATTGTACTGGCACAAGAACAGACCTCAGGACCAATGGAACTGAATTGAAAACCCAGAAATGAACATACAGACCTATAGCCAACAAATCTTCGATAACAGAGCTCAAAAAATAGACTGAAAGAAGGACAGCCTCTTCAGTATATGGTGCTGGCAAAATTGGTTAACTACTTGTAGAAAATGAAAGCTAGATTCTTATATACCATTCTGCACCAGAATAAACTCCAAATGGATCAAAGACCTCGGAGTCAAAGTAGACAATCTGAAAACATTACAGGATGGAATAGGAGAAACCCTAGGTCTCCTTGGCACAGGGCGAAATTTTCTTAATAGAGACCCAGAAACACCACAAATCAACGAAAGATTGAACAAATGGGATTGCACAAAATTGCAGAGCTTCTGCATGGCCAAGCACATAGCTAGCACGATTCATAAACCCCACAGATTGGCAAAATATCTTCACTAGACATACAATGGATAAGGGCCTCATATCTAAAATATACCTGGAACTCAAAAAATTAAATCCCCCAATAACAAATCTCCAAACAAACAACTGCACAATAAATACGTGGGCTAAAGACTTACAGAGAAACTTCTCTGAAGAGAAAAGAAGGATTGCCAATAGACACATGAAGAAATGCTTAACCTCTCTAGCCATAAAAGAAATGCAAATCAAAACAACATAGAGATACAACCTCACCCCAGTTAGAATGGCAATAATCAAGAACTCTAATAACAACAGATGCTCGAAGGGATGTGGAGAGAAGTGAACATTACTACATTGTTGGTGGGAGTGTAAACTTGTTCAGCCACTTTGGAAAGCAATATGGAGGTTCCTTAAAAGACTCCACAAAGAGCTCCCCTATTTCCCAGCAATCCCACTTTTGGGCATTTACCCAAATGATCACAAACAAGACCACACTAAAGCTACTAGCACGACTATGTTTATTATTGCAGCATTATTTACCATAGCTAAGATATGGAACCAACCCAGATGCTTCTCAGTAGAGGAATGGATCAAGAAAATGTAGTATATATACACAGTGGAATTCTATGCCTCCATCAGAAAGAATGACATTACTCCATTTGTTAGGAAATGGAAAGGCTTGGAAAAAATTATATTAAGTGTACTTGTTAGATTGGTGGTTAAATAAATGATATTATTGTTAATATGAATTTTAATGCAATTTCAGGGAACTCTCCTGCCTCTGACCTCGTAACACTTGTATTTTGGGATTTTTCTCTGGACATCTAGGATTTAGCAGGACTCAAAATAAACCAAGATCTTGCCCATGTAGTTGTAATTCCTTTGTGTGGTATTCTCACAGTTATAAAAAAAATAAAATAAGCCGAGAGTATTTGAATTCTACTATTAAGGTTTAATGATAGATCTCTACTGATCTTTCTCTTAAGTGTGTTGGAGAAACCAAAGCAGAAATTAACTTGGACTTTTGTGGTGGATGTAAATGTCTTAACTACCATTTCTGGTAGTAGGTACCACTAAATTTCAATTAGCCA
The DNA here is from genome assembly GCF_019054845.1 of Dipodomys spectabilis. Lineage (NCBI taxonomy): Eukaryota > Metazoa > Chordata > Mammalia > Rodentia > Heteromyidae > Dipodomys > Dipodomys spectabilis. The sequence continues at coordinate 524,342 of NW_024871148.1, forward strand.
TCACAGGCTCAAGCCTGTAATCCTGGTTACTCAGGAGGCTGAGATCTGAGGATCGTTATTCAAATCCAGCTCGGATAAGAAAATCCATGGGACTTGAACTCCAGTTGACTGCCAAAAAGACTAGAAGTGGAGATGTGTCTCAAGTGGTAGAGTGCTAGCCTTGAGGGACAAAGCCCAGGTTCTGAGTTCAAGCCTAGATACTGACCACCAATTAACAAATTCAGAGGTTCCACTGTGAGTGCTATATTCTTTTAGAGACTGAAGTATTTTTTTTTCGCATAATCTTTCAAACATCAGCATCTCTAATGGAGAATCATTCTAGATCCTTCTTTTCCACTTGAATAATTGTTATTCTCCAGGAGTAGAGTGGCCAAGAGGCTTGCAGATCAAGAGCTCAGACATTAAATTGGCTAAAAAGAGATCAAATTAAAATTTATTCCTTGGTTGCAAATACCACATTTTTGGTATGTGTTTGCTAGCTCTGGCACTTGAACTGAGGACCTGGGTGATGTTCCTGAGCTTTTGTGTCCGAGACTATTGCTCTACCACTTGAATCACAACTCTACTTCGGGCTTATTGGTGGTTAATTGGAGATAAAAGTCTCACAGACATTCTGGACCTGGGTGGCTTCAAACTAGAACACTGAGTAGCCAGGATTACAGGTATATGCCACCAGCATCTGGCTCAAATACCACCTATAATGTTAAAAGTCAAGGATATCTGTTAACATCTATCTCTGACAGATGTACAATGTTTTACTCCTCACTGAATGAATGTTCCTTTGAACAGTATTGCATCAAATGGAGTGGACTCAAGTTAGGTCTTGAACACCAACAATCTGGTTTGTTGGAAGCGGCCTTGTTTATCTACACCTTTGTTTTATCATTGGAAGACAAAGTAGGTACTGGTAACTTACTAGCATTTGCTTATGTGCCTTAAACAACTTTGGATTCAGTAAGTACTCTGCGTGTGTGTGTGTGTGTGTGTGTGTGTGTGTGTGTGTGTGTGTGTATGTGGTATGTGCTGGGTACTGGGCTTGAACTTATGGCCTTTGCATTCTTGCTTGGCTGATTTTTCCTACAGTAAGTAGTTTTTCTCAACAGATTTAAATTAACTTAAGTTATCAAGAAATGCTGACATGCTGCTTTAGAATATTATTCTCATTTAGTCTTGAATTCCTGACAATGTCACAAGCTTGGTAAAGAAGAAAAATATATTGTTAGAATCAAAGATGACATATATCATATTGATAAACAAAAGCAAAAGCAGACAATTGTCATATTTATTAGTATTTTAGTGAAAATAGTAGGATGGGATATTGTGCATTTTAGTATTTTTAATTTTCATGTGCCAGTACTGGGGCTAGAACGCATGGCCTGAGCACTATCTCTTAACTTTTGCATTCAAGGCTGATACTCTACCACTTGTGCCATAGCTCCAATTCTGTTTTTGCTGGTTTATTGGAGATGAGTCTCACAGCGTTTTCAGGCTGGGCTGGATTTTAACCACAATCCTCAGATATCAATATTCCTAGTAGCCAGGATTACAGGTGTTTGACCATGTTATTATATTTTTTAACTCTGCACATGCTTAAAATTAGACTCAAAGACGATGGGTGGAAGAACTTAAAGCCATGAATTGATGGGAAGAAATAAAATAGGTTGTTATATGCAAGGAAGAAAAATGGAGGAAAGAGGAAACAAAATTGATAAAAATCCTGTGCTGGATAGCACAAAGACAAATTTTCCCACTTCAATATTTTACAATAAGCAGGTTCCTGAAGCCATGAATATAATTATCTTGGCTGGAATTCCTGTGCTAGAGTAAACAGAAATTTGTGCACATCAACATATTATTTAATCAAACAGAGTGGGTGGCAGTGTGAAGGCGAAATTAAAATGTTCACTAAGATAATGTGAAACTGGCACTGGTGGCTCACACCTGTCATCCTAACTACTCAGGAGGCTGAGGTATGAGGAACATAGTTTGAAGCCAGCTCAGGCAGGAAAGGCCAAGAGACTCTATCCCTAATTAACCAGCGAAAAGCCAGACATGTATATGTAGCTCAAGTGATAGAGCACTAGTTGGATCAAAAAAGCCAAGCAAAAGCATGAGGCCCTAAGTTCAAGCTTGAGTACTGGTAACAACAACAACAACAAAAGACAATGTGTGAAAAGCTTCAATAGGGATGGAGTAAAGAAAGACAAACACTCATATATACATAAGTATATACATATACACACAGATATGTATATATACATATATGCAAAATTGTTTTTTTGAGCACCAACTTAATCAGAAGAAAATGAAACAAAAATAAGCTTAGGAAAATGAAATTATATTACCGAAGAAAATATACACATTTGCATCAATCTGTTGAATTTTAACAATTTTTTGTGTATGCCACTACTGGGGCTTGAACTCCAGGCCTAAGCATTCTCCTTTAGCTTAGTGCTCAAGGCTAGCACTCTGCCACTTGAGCCACAGCTCCATTTTCAGATTTTTGCTGATTAATTGGAGATAAAAGTCTCATGGACTTTCCTACCTGGTCTAGTTTTGAACCTTGATCTGCAGATCTCAGCCTGCTGAGTAGCTGGGATTAGAAGTCTGAATCACTGGTGTCCAGGTGAGTCTTCTTGCTAAGTTGGAGCCTGGGGTCATTGAAAATAACATTAAGACCTTGGAGCAGGAAGAAGCCAGGATGAGGAGTCCCTGTGTCTCTACATGCCAGAAATAAGGGCACAGGTATCTGGGGGAAATCAGGAAGGCAAGTTAGCAAGCTAAGTGCTACCAGTACAAAGTTAGGAAGTACCAAAAGAAAATAAATATACTGTACTCCAAATTCAGAGCGTCTTATTCTTGCTTGGCTTTTTCACTGAAGGCTGATGCTCTACCAATTGAACCACAGCTCTACTTCCCTTTTTCATTTTTTGCTGGTTCACTGGAGATAGGAATTTCACAGACTTTCTAGCCTTGGCTGGCTTTGAACAAGAGTCCTCAGACCTTAGCCTCCTGAGTAGTTAGTATTACAAGTATGAGAACATGGCAGTTTTCTTTTCTTTTCTTTTTCTTTTCCTTCCTTCCTTCCTTCCTTCTTTCTTCTTTCTCCTTCCTTCCTTCCATCCCTCTCCTTCCTTCCTTCCTTCCCTCTCCTTCCTTCCTTCCTTCCTTCCCTCTCTCCCTCCCTTCCTCCTTCCCTTCTTTCTTTCTTTCTTTCTTTCTTTCTTTCTTTCTTTCTTTCTTTCTTTCTTTCTTTCTTTCTTTCTTTCTTTCTTTCTTTCTTCCCTCCTTCCTTCCTTCTTTCCTTCCTTCCTTCCCCTTCCTTCCTTCCCCTTCCTCCCTCCCTCCCTTCCCCTCTCTCTTGCTTGCTTGCTTGCTTTTACCTATATCTTTTTAATATATTGCTCTTTCTGTCTCTCTCTGTCTCTCTGTCTCTGTCTCTCTCTTTATCCCTGTTATGAGGCTTGAACTCAGGGCCTGGGCACAGCCCCAAGCTCATTTCCTCAAGGCTAGTGCTCTACCACTTTGAGCCAGATAGCCACTTCAGTGATTAATTGAACATAAGATCTTATGGACTTTCTTGCCTGAGCTGGATTTGAACCACGATCCTCAGATCTCAACCCTCTGAGTAGCTAGGATTACAGTTGCTAGCCACTGGTGCCAGTTTTTTCTCTAATTTTTTATTTCACTTTTCAAGCTTTCATAATGAACTAAGTTGTGTCATTCTCCTTTCTTTTAAAAAATTATAAACATTTCTGTCCCTTGCAATATCTAATGATATCATACTTTTCCACAATAATTGAACTATATTCTTGCACAAGAATGGTTCCTTATTTTTAACTCTTACACAAATAAATTTTGTTTGTCTAACCCCTTCCTATAGCATATAGGAACACTAGTTCCTTTCCCATAGTTATGACCAGTTGTACGAATAATGTATTCTAGTACATATAGAATATGTACAATGTCAGATATGTATCTGGCATTGCAAATAATGGTACTTGGTATTGAATTGGGGACTTTGTTATACCCAAGCCAGTGGTGAGAAATGACACATAAACCGTGCCACAACCCAAACCTGCCAAGTCAGACAGAATAATTCCATGGAAAGTTGTTAGATAACTGAAACTCCAAACCAGAAATGACAACAAATTTCAGATGAGCAAAGTTCAGTACAAAGAGCACACAAATTATACAAATGAAAGGCAATTAGAGACATCAAAAAGTAAGTGATATTATAACAAAGGCTCTGCATGATAGTAAGGGGATGGAACCTCACACACTGAGATCAACCAGGAGAATGATGATAAGAACATTTAATGAGAGAAAAGAAGGTATGTATAAACACTTCAATGAAATCCAAGAGAAAATAAATAAATACCTAATTGAATCCAAAGGGAATATAAATGAATAACTAAATGAGCTGAAAAAAGGATACAAATGGGGGCTGGGAATGTGGCTTAGTGGTAGAGTGCTTGCCTAGCATGCATGAGGCCCTGGGTTTGATTCCTCAGCACTACATAAGTAGAAAAAGCTGGAAGTGGTGCTATGGCTCAAGTGGAAGAACACTAGTCTTGAGCTGAAGATCTGAGGGACAGCGCCCAGACCCAGAGTTCAAGCCCCACAACTGACAAAAAAAGGAGCAAATAAACCCATAAATAAATGCAAAGAAGATGCAAATTAAGAGCACAAGAAACAAGAAAGATATGACCAATAATTTTACTAAAGATGGAATTATTGAAAAATCAAACTGAAATCCTGAATATGAAAACTCTACATGACAAATAAAAAGAAAGTTGAGCTGGGCACTGAGCGTCATGCCTGTCATCCGAACTACTCAAGAGGCTGAGAACTGAGAATCACAGGACAGATGGCTGGCAGAGATTCTTATCTCCAATTAACCACCCAAAAGCTAGAAGTAGATGTGTGGTTCAAGGGGTAGAGCTCCAGCCTTTAGTGGAAAGCAAGATTTCAAGGCCCTAAGTTCAAGTTTCAGTACCATAGCAAGGGCTGGGAGAGACGGAGGGAACCCCTATTCCTGGGCTGCAAGGTCCCCATATAATCTCCTCTAGCTCTAGGTCCTAGAGTCTGAGCCTCAGGCCACAGTGGGGATCTAAGGCCTCAGGGCACCCTCAGCACCCCCTCCCCCCAGCAGTCTCTGGTCTACTTCCTCCTGGACTATTTTTGAGCCTCAGATCCCCAGGCCAATCCCCTGTTATGGAACCCCCTCATCTTCAAGACCTCATGGTTCCAGACTGGGGTGCAAATACCCCAGGCCCCCCCTACCACCTGTTACCCACACAGCACCAGGTCCTGGGGGAGCCCCAGCTGAGGCCCCCACTTCTGTACCCACCAGCTGTCTAGCCGAGGCCTGCAAAGCTTTTCCCGTGAGCTCTTCTCACAGTGACTAAAACAGAGAAATGTGAAGACCATGGATTTTGAGAAGTGAAGAACATGCCTAAGTGTTTAATATGCAAATAATGTTTGTATGTTAATAGATGCAAACACATGTATTGGAAGACTACAATCTAAAAAACCACTGTAAGTCACAACATGGTCAGAAGTACAGACAGTACAGAGCAGAATCAGTGCCATCCTCAGTGAACAAAGCAGGGCCTCGAGTGTCAGCAGGGTTAAAAGAGAACACCCTGGGCATGAACACTCCACAACAGACCACAAGTGTGGATAAGAGTTGCAACTCACGACTGAGACTGACTGAGTGTCATGGGTATTTGCATAAGGCCATGAGTTCACGATTGGCTAAGGCTTTCCAGAGCTCTGTGGCTGGCAGAGTCCCATCACATGACCTTTGCCACCACTGCACTGTTACCAGCCACTGAGGTATTTTACTTTAATGCATTTTTTACTGTTATTTTAAAGGTGATGTACAGGTGGGCTTACAGTCACATAAGTCCGGTAATGAGTCCATTTCTTTTTGGACAATGTCTCCCCTTCCCTCACTCTCTCGCAGTTTTTCCTCCCATGCCCAACCACAAGCTGTAGAGTTTATTTTCCACAGTGTCCAGTGAATACCACAGCTGCGTTTGTTTCTCCTTTGTCCCTCCATTTCTATGTCCCTGCATGCCCTCCAGAAGACAGATACATGGACAAGAAAAAATAAAACAAAAACAGCAATGAGAAAAAACCTCTTGTTTCATTTTTCTGGAGTTCATTTGGATAAATATTATTTTGTATGATCAGAGGTGCATAGGCATAGTGCCTTTGTGTTCCTCCCCTAAGATATCCTCCTTTGGTCTTACTGTGTGTGATTGCCTAGAGATGTGTCTAATTTATCATGTCCTAGTGAATTGTGTTTTTTTAAACCATCCAGTGTGTTTACTTACAGATTTATAGGCACATTCTAGCTCCCACAAATGAGGGTAACCAAACAGCCTATGTTTCTTTGTATTATAGTTTCTCTTCAGATGTATAAATCTTTTGCCTTTCACTTCAATTGATTTTTTTGTGAGAATCTTGAGGTGACTGAATAACTCTCCTTGGTGGCAGGATCTCCACTGGAATATGGCTTCCTTGTTGTGTGTGGATTGAGACAAACCAAGCATCCTCGTGCTAGGCAGGTTTCTTAAGTGCAGCTGCACAGGGTGGCAGTGACCTCAAAATCTGTCACTCTATGCGCTATCAGGTAGGGTCAGGTCATTAGGCAGTGAGACATGTCACGGATGCCTTTGACACAAATCTCTGTGCTTCAGCCATGCATCAGTTAACGTGACCTGAAACATGGCCCAGAATCTCCAAGACCTGCTTGTATCAGAAATCCCCGTTGTTGATCTTGGGTCATTTCAGATCACACAAATGCCACGCCTTGGTCCTCCTGAACTCTGGCTACCACTGCAGGACTGTGCACAGATGGCACCTTGAATGTGTGGGTCCTATTCCTGCCACTGCAATGTATAATCGAGTTCTTTCCTCTGCTGTAGTTGCTTTCTGGACTTCCAGGACCACCCCTCTTAAGTGAGCCAACACTGGCCTTTCTCGTTTGTCAGCCCATGTTCCACTGTGTGAACTCAGGCCCCAAATGGCAGCAGTAGGGTGCTGATTCTTGAGCACTGTTCTTTTGGAAGCCAGGAGGAAAAAAAAGAATTATGACACAGTAAGATTTTATCATTTTTAAGCGCAGACAGAATGTTTATTTCCTGTTTAAATTAGTCTTCACTTACTATATTTTCACTTATTAGGAACAGAAAATATATCGTAACTTGTACATAGCAAAAGCAAATGGGTGCAATCATTCAAACATTAAAATTGTAATCAAATATGTACAACAGATAAATAAACGTGTATCTCTAAGAGTTATCTTATACAAAAAAAGCTGACACGAAAATGCACACATTTATTGCCCAAAGTCACAAGTTCACTTCCAATTCTACTGTGGCCATCCATCTCAGTCACAACTTGAATCTTCATGACACTGCACAGGCTTAGATAGACAAATATTTTTAAAATAGGCAGGGTTCATAGGAAATAGCCAAATGGCTATGAAGAACTGTCTAAACATTGGAAATAATATGCAGAAATTAATTAATAGGAAGAAAACATATCAAATGGGTCTAAAGAGTACCTGACATTATACTGATGTAGTCTAAGGAAAACAGACAGGTAAGTATTTGACATTTTTGTAAAAAGAAGCAATGACAGTAACCAACAATGCAAAACCCTGTAATAACTGCTCATAATAACTCTGGAGAAACTAAGTGAACAAAGATTTGGGCTTTAATACGTACAATATTTCTATTTTCCAGTTGGTATTTTATACAATTTTGAATTTAAATTTAAAGCATAAGAGGTGTCCTCTTATGCTTTAAATTTAAATTCAAAATTGTATTCAGACTTATTTGCAATAACTAGTATATGTCTGAATGATGATTTTAAATATTCACATTTCTCTCCCCATTCAATGATAGATTTATCTCTTCTTTCAATCAGAATATTTTGGATAATTATTGAAGTAATTATTGGCTTGATAAGAAATGTACTCATTATCTTGCCCAAGTAATTGTAACCCTTCTATATGGTATTTTCACAATAGAAAAAGGAAAAGAAAAGTTAAGAAAAGAAAATCATTATTCATAGAATTATACAAATGCTTGAGGAATAATTATGTCAATATCATTTTTTTGAATCTTAAATGTAAGAAAGGTTCCAAATCTGGATATATCATTAGAACATAAATATGTATCATTCTAAAAGCAATGCTGAAAGTGGTAAAATATTTTTCCCAGCATAAACACTATTTAATGAAAATAGTAAATATTTTCAAAGTAACCTAATTGCTATAGCAGTTCCAACTTCAGCTCCAACTACTTCTGTCAAAAATAAACAGATATTTAGGTGCAGAAAGCAACTGAGTTATGAGCTTTTTGGTGGGGAGTGGGGGAGTGCTGGTACTGGGGCTTGAACTTAGGGTCTCAAATTCTCACTTAGCTGTTATATTCATGATGAATCTCTGCCACTTGAGCTACACCTGGATAATCTGAGATAAGCGTCTCAAGGACTTTCCTGCCCAGGCTGGCTTTGAACCTCCCTCCTCAAATCTCAGCCTCCTGAGTAGCTGATAGTACAGGTATGAACATCAGCACCCAGCTTTTTAATTCATTCTTTAAGGATCAGATATTCCAATGATAAGAAACATTTTTAAATAAACAAGTCCTAGAATAAAGAATGAAGTGTATTTTCTAGAATATTGTACAAATATAAATTTCTTTTGCTCACTTGGCCAGTTTTTCCTCTCATCATCATTATGGGCACAAAGTCTTAGAATACAGCTAGACACAGCACCCCCCCCCCCCCAGGACAATTCAAGGGACTGCGTCTCTAAGGTGTCACGTAGTTACTAATGCTAGAAACTTGAGACAAATTTTGTGGAAGATAAATAACTAAAACATCAAGTGTTCACTTAACATGTTCCAAATGTTGTAAGGCAGAGTTTTAATCCTGCCAATCTGGGTGGCAATTGCTCACCTGTCATCTCCCTTAACTATTCAGGAGGTTGACATGTGAGGATTTAGATTTGAAGCCAGCCTGAACAAGAAAGTCTGTGAGACTATCAAAATCCCAGAAGTGGTGGTGCAGCTCAACTGGTAGAGCACCAGTCTTGAGGGAAAAAGCTAAGAAGAGATAGTGGCTAGGCCCTGAGTTCAAGCCCTAGTACACAGAAACACACAGACACACATGAGTCTCAACTGGCCTCCCCCACACACGCCATTTTTAATCTTTCCAAAGTTCTATGAGAAATCACAATGAGTGTCTTCATGTTGAGAATGAAGGAGTCTAGATACAGAATAATTCATGCTTCAGGCTGAGGAATTAAAAAGTGGCAGATCAAGGTTAGACTTAAGCATTACTTTGCATTGTCAACTATCTTTAAACCAACCATAGAACCAATAACTCAGTGTGATTAATTTTATTTCAAGAAGCCAGAGAACTGTAAAATAACCTGCTCAAGGTTATTTAGAAGATTATGTGTCAGTGCATGGGTTTAAACCTGAGTCAGGTTGACTACAAAGCCACCTTCCTCCTGCTTTGCTGCTTTATATCAGAGTTGAGACCAAATTCCGTACCATACATTGGCATCTGGAACTTGGTAGAGTCTTGACATGTGGTCATGGGTCCTTTGAAGGTGCTGTTTCAGTCACTGGAGTTGGGGAAAAGAAAAATCCACAGAAACTCACACGAAGCAGGAACTGATGGTTCACATCTGTAATCCCAGCTACTCAGGAAGCTGAGATCTGAGGTTTGTGGTTCAAAGTCAGCTCAGTTAGGAAAGTCCATGAGACTCTTATTTTCAATTAACCAGCAGAAAGCTAGAAGTAGAGCTGTGGCTCAAATGGTAGAGTACTAGCCTTAAGCTGAAGAGCTGAGGGACAGCTCCCAGGACCAGAGTTCAGGGTCCATGACCACCACCACCAACAACAACAAAGTCAAACTAGATATATCAATGGTAATAAAAAACGTATATAATATTAGAATCTTTAAGAACTAGTAATATAACTTATGTAACATAATAATATATAATATAAAATGTAATATTAGAGTTTCTAAGAATTACATGAATTTTAAGAAATACATTTGAATACATACATACAACTAGAATATTGTCACATAGAAACAGGCTTTTAATCAATTTACCATTATAGGATTAGCAACCAGCAGAAAAGCCAGAAGTGGAGCTGTGGCTCAAGTGGTAGAGCACCAGACATGAGGGAAAAAAATCTTAGGGACAGTGCACAGGCCCTAATACTAGCACACTCAAAAATAGCAGCAACAACAAAAACCAAAGAAAAAGCATAATGTGAATAATGTTATACATATACACTATATTTAAAGGTTATATACACTATTATTAAAATAGTTAAAAGGTTATATATATATACTATTATTAAAATAAGGTTATGTATACTATATTATTTTTAAAAGTAGCCAAGTTTGGTAATGCATGTCTATAATCCCTGCACTCTGGACGCAGGAGGATTAAGAGATCAAGGCAGTCTGGGCTGTATTACAAAACCCTGTCACGAAAAGAAAACACAAAACTAAAAGCACTAAAACTAAGCCAAAACCAAAACAAGATATCATTCTTCCATTATTATTATTATTATTCCTGAATGCTATTACATATAGAAGTCTGCTTCCTTTTTTTTGCCAATTCTTGGGCTTGAACACGGTCTGGACATTTTGTTTCTTTCCTTCTTTTAAATACATTTTTTTTTGTAAAAATACTGTACAGAGGGGTTACAGTTACAGAAGCAAGGTATTGAGCATTGTTACCTCCTCCTTTGATTTTCTTCTACCATCCCTTCCCTCCCCATCTCCCCAACTACACTCTCTCCCTCCCCCCTTCCCCGCCTAAATTGTAAACTTCATTTTTCAACATAGTGTTTTGTACATCTCATTGTTACAATGGGTCAATCTGTATACCTATTTAAGAATTTTGCTTTTTCCCTTCCCCTCCCCAAGCTAGAGAAGTGTATATATAAGATGCAGGGAACGACATCAAGTACAGTGAAAATGGGTTATACCATGGAGGAGGAACATACAAAGAAACAACAAAAAAAATCACATGTTACTTTGGGCCTGGCTTACTTCACTTAATATAATTTTTCCAAGTCTTTTCATTTCCTAACAAATGTGGCAATGTCATTCTTTCTGATGGAGGCATAGAATTCCATTGTGTATATATACCACATTTTCTTGATTCATTCATCTACTGAGGGGCATCTGGGTTGGTTCCATATCTTAGCTATGGTAAATAATGCTGCAGTAATAAACATAGTCGTGCTGGTAGCTTTAGTGTGGTCTTGTTTGTGAATATTTGGGTAAATACCCCAAAGTGGGATGGCTGGGTCTTAGTGGAACTCTATGTGGAGTCTTTTGAGGAACCTCCATATTGTTTTCCAAAGTGGTTGAACACTCCCACCAACAATGAAGTAAGGTTCCCTTCTGTCCTTATTTGCAATAACTAGTATATTTCTGAGTCAAGCAGAAAAGGTCAGGTAAGTTGATGTTAGGGAAATGAACCCTAAAATATGTATTCAAATGTATTATTCTTACGTGTGATTATCTCTAACACATTTACAAGATTATTTCTTTGTTGCTTTGTATGTCCCTCCCCCACAATATAACCCCTGCTTTCACTGTATTTGATGCTGGTATAATTTGTGGAGGGGAAGGGAAAAAACAAATTGGTTAAATAGGGATACAGGTGCACCCATTGCAACAATGAGATGTATAAGTCGTTATGCCGAAAACGAGCTTTACAACTTTTGGAGGGGGAGAGGAGGATTGGGTGGGGGGGCGGAGGAAGGATGGGAAGGGATGGGGAGGGGAAACAAAGGAGGAGGCTACAATGCTTGATAAGAAAGGTACTCATTATCTCACCCATGGAATTGTAACCCCTCTGTACAGTATTTTTACAATAAAATAAAAAATGGAAAAAAATCACATAGTACATTATAAATTCGTTAGGAACAATAGCAAGAAAGAAAGAAAAAACGTGTCCCTATCTTGGGGTTCATTTCGCTTAGACTCCACATACAGCTTCCCTATGACCTGGCAATCCCACTTTTGGGTATTTACCCAAATGATCACAAACAAAACCATACTAATACTACCAGCACAAATATGTTTATTGCAGCTAAGATATGGAACCAACCCAGATGCCCCTCAGTAGATGAATGGATCAAGAAAATGTGGTATAAATATATAATGAAATTCTATGCCTCAATCAGAAAGTTATGAAATGGAAACTCTTGGAAAAAACTGTATTAAGTGAATTCAGCCAAAGAAACATAATAGGTCCCATGGTTTCCCTTATTTGCAATAACTAGTACATGTATAGGATAAGCAGAAAAGGTCAAAAGCTCTGTACATAGGACCAGATAAGATGATGTTAAGTAAAATGGACACTTTCTGAGCTTCTTTTGCTCAAGGTGATCACTCTATCACTTGAGCCACAGTGCCATTTTTGACTTTTTTGAGTAGTTAATTGGAGATAAGAGTCTCAAAGAGTTAAATGCCTAGACAGGCTGTAAATCATGATTCCCAGATCTCAGCCTCCTGAGTAGCTAGGATTACAGGCATGAGTCATCTGCACCCAGCTGCTTATTCCTTTAAAACGATACCTGAGAGAGTGTGGATACTCCACATGCACATGCAAGTTTTAGAATTGTTTAATTAGGAATGTGGAATGGGAATGGGAAGAAAATTTTTGGAATCATTAGAAATGTGTTTCTTCCAATGGATCTTTCTCCCCCCTCCTCTCCTCTTTCTCTCTTTCTCTCTCCCTCCCTCCCTCCCTCCCTTCCTTCCTCCTCCCTCTCTCTCATTCCTTCCTTCCTTCTTCCTTCCTTCCCTCCTTCCTTCATCCCTGCCTTCCTTTCTTTCTTTCTTTCTTTCTTTCTTTCTTTCTTTCTTTCTTTCTTTCTTTCTTTCTTTCTTTCTTTCTTTCTTTCTTTCTTTCTTTCTTTCTTCCTTTCTTTCTTTTGTTCTTTCTCTCTCTCTGTGCCTCTGCCTCTGTCTCTCTCTGTCCCTCTCTCTCCTCTCTCTCTCTTTCTCTTTCTTTTTGCAAGTCCTGAGGCTTGAACTCAGGGTCTGAGCACTGCCTCTGAGCATCTTTTGCTCAAGGCTCTACCACGTGAGCCACAGTGTTACTTCCAGCTTTTTCTGTGTATGTGGTACTGAGCCATTGAACCGAGGGTTTCACGCATGCTAGGCAAGCACACTACCACTGAGCCACATTCCCAGCCCTCTTTTCTTTCTTTTTTTTTTGGTGAGTGGACAGCCCTTTTTCACTTTTCCAAAAAGGCCACAGAGATGAAATGCTGGAAGTATTAGAGAAATTATTAGAGAAAATGCTGGGTAGAAAGAGTGCTCCAAATGGGAAGTGCTTTGATGAACCCCATGACCTTTCAGGGTTACTAAGGAAATTCTTGTAGCAGGGTTTTTTTTTTTTGCTTCCCCGCCCCCCCCCCATTGGTGAAATAGTCAGCAAATGAAGCAATGCATCTGAGCATGCTCAAGTGCTAGGAAAACAAATCTGCTGTTTAAAGGACTTCTCTAATAAGAAGCAGAAGACAGATGACAGAGCTGGGTTGTGTTCTGTTCCTTTGGGGGACATTCTTTGGTGATGAACTTTTCCAAGAGCCCAGGGCTGATAAACTTCTCACCTCAGAAGCTCCTCCCAAGCCTGTGGACATTAAAAACCAGACACAGAGCAGAGACCAGTCCCACTGGCTCAGCCAGGTCTACCCTCCTTTAGCAATGGGGAAGAGACTGCAGGGCAACAAATACAGATCCAGTGTGATTTAGGGACTTTTTAAACACCTTTAAGTCTAAAGAACTGGTGACTATTCCTGAAGAAATAACCCCAACTTCTTTCATGATATGAAATTGCTATAATTTAAAAAACCGCACCATTTTCCCTACTGAGGAATCAATATTATTTCAATTAGTTTAAATATGTCTTTATTCTGGCAAAAAAAAAAAACCCTCAATGTCAATAAAATGTGACATGCTAGGTGGGAAAGTTGAAATATAGAAATAAAAATGTAAGTAAAACTACTACAGTCTGACTACAGGGTACATGAATGCAGGGCTTCCAAGATGAATTAATTTACCATTCCCTTGTAAGTCTCTGCTCTACTAAAATTGCTGCCATCTGTTTTTATGGGTACAGTTAGTGCTAGAGTTTGGGTTTGGAGTCATTTAGTTTGCTTTTTTTTCTCCCACTACCCTCCTAGCTTTGCATATCAAGAAAATCCAATTAGGTTAATGTAGAGAGTTGCCTGTTTGAGAAAGTTCATGAGACTCAACCATTAAGGAGTATGTCTTATATGAGATTCATCTAACCACAGTCCAAGTTCTCTAAGCAACAAAAGAAAAGACTGATGATATTCAAGGAAGATTCTGGAAGGATGACTCAATGGATTGTTAAAGCTACTAAGTGATTCACTATTTTAGTTGGGAGGTAACTCTTCCCTTCAAAGTTCATGGATACCATGGAACAAGTTCAGGTTTTATACAAACAAGAGGTTCTATTTGCTCTGGAATAAAAGATCTTATATCTCAAGTCCTAGAAAAGAATGGTGTGAAACATGCTCTCAGGAAAAACAACAACAAAAAAGACACCATGCTTCTGTTTAGCCATGCTGTGAATAAATTAAAGGTTTTATACCATTGGTAAAAAGAGTTTTAACCAAGTTGTTTATTTTAGAGACTAGAAATTTGATGATGCGGGAGGTGGAGAGCATGATGTGACTCATCCTGTCTGGCGTTTATTTCTTCCTCTGATTCTTTTTACTCTCTCTCCTACCCAGCATCTTATAAATTGAAAAAATTCTTATTTGTATTGCAGTGGTTCTTATTTTTTAATCTCTGTATAAAAATTTGAGCATCTTTCTTGCTTTGACCATTGAAAGAAATAAGAGTTCCATTTCTGTCTGCTTTGCTTAACTTTTCTTTTCTACTTTTGTGTAGGACTTTTGTTTGCAAGAGAGCTATAGCTTTGGGTCATTTTAACTACTTTATACCTACAAGTGATCCCTAGATACCTATGTATCTTAATGCTCAGACATTTACTTATAGTTTGATAGTTTTAAAATATTTAATTATACTTATATTAAGGAGAGAAATATCAAGTACTAAATTTTTGTTTTTGCTTTAGTTTTTTTTAAATAGTAGCCAAAGTTAAATGTATTGAAAAGGCATGGGGGTAGAAAAGGATAAGTAGTGTCATGGCTTGTTTATCTAGAAATATTATTTACATTAAACTCCCTTTCCTGTGAATAAAACAAGAAAAGAAAATGCAGGAGAAGTCAAGTTCAAAGTGAAGTTGGGTTGCTTTCATATTTGTCTTTTGTTTTTGTTATTATTTCTTAATTAGAGAAGTAACATAATTGCAGTAACACCTTGACAAGCATTCCCTTAAATCACACAATTCCTAAGACCCACGAACCTCTCTTTCTTCCATCTCCCCCACCAGTCCCTCCCTCTCTCCTCCTTCCTCCCTCTCTCTTTGTCTCTCCTGGTACAATGGCTTGGGTATAGTCTCTTAGCTTTTTCACTCATGGCTGGCACTCTAACACTTGAATCACAATTCTACTGCCTGTTTTTTGTGGTTAATTATCAAGAATGTCATAGACTTTGATGCCTGGGCTAACTTTGAACTTTGATTTTCACAATCTCAACCTCCTGAGTAGCTAGGATGATTGGCTTGAGTCACCAGGGTCCAGCTAGATTTATATATTTATGTATTTATGTATGTATTTATTTATTGGAATTCCATACAATTTTATCTGAACCCTAGTTATGGAACTCAAATATTAGGATTGTGGTAAATTGGGTCTGAGGTAGTGCCTTCTCCCCTTATATCCACAGAATTTATGTCTGTATTATGCATTTTGAATATTTGATGTCTTGAATGCTAAGATGGTCGTTCCTATAGTTCTAAGATCTCGGTCTTCAGGCTCTGTCTCAGAATCCAGGCTACCATCTCTAGTTTAGGCTTTAGAATTTTATATAAATATAATTTTAATCAAGAATAGTTAATACTGTATCTTTTTCCATTTATTGTTTTATTTTTGTGCTGGTACTATAGCATGAACTCAGAGTTTTATCACTCAAGCCTAGCACTCTATCACTTGAGGCACATCTTTACTTCCAAATATTTTGGTAGGGAATTAGAGATAAGAGTCTCATGGACTTTCCTATCAGGGTTGGCTTTGAAGTGGGATCCTTGGATTTCAGTCTCTTGAGTAGCTAGGATTACAGGCATGAGTCACCGAGGCCTGGCCTTATTATTTATTTTTATTATGAGGGGACCTTTTTGTAAAAAGTTACAAAAAGTTTCAATTCAACATGGCTGTTCATTAGTTCAATGCATCTAGATCAACGTCATCTAGTACTGTATTCTTTTGTCCTCAATTATTGAATTTGCAGAATATGACATTGCAAAGGAAAGTCGACTGAAACTGGACATGCAATTCATGGAGGCACTTCCTGTGGCTGAGATATAAATAGGAGAACATCTTTTGTGAACCACTGTGATAGCTTGCACACTTCAAAGCCACTTTCTTTGAGAAAGCTTGGTGATGAAAGTTCTAAACAAAACTGAGGCCAAACGGCTTGGGGCAAGCTGAATTAGGGAACAAGGATTTTAGGGGTTTCATTAAAAGTAAAATTGCAAGCCGGGCGCTGGTGGCTCATGCCTGTAATCCTAGCTACTCAGGAGGCTGAGATCTGAGGATCACGGTTCAAAGTCAGCCCGGGCAGGAATGACTGTGGGACTCTTATCTCCAATAAACCACCAGAAAGCCAGAAGTAGCGCTGTAGCTCAAGTGGTAGAGTGCTCACCTTGAGCTGAAGAGCTGAAGGACAGCGCCCAGGCCCAAAGTTCAAGCCCCAAGACGGACAAAAAAAAAAAGTAAAATTGCAGTTTCAGTGCTTGGCCTAATGAAGGTGTTAAAGAAAGCTTAGCCATTATCACTATATTTTTATATTTTATTTATTGCTTCTGTTTTATATTATAGACATTTATACTTTGCTTTACATATAATCAGAGGCTTACTATTGTTCAATTTTTCATGATCGGCTCTAATGTCATATTGACAGGAATCATTTTATCTAAAGGAAAGGGAAGAGAATGCATGTCTTTTCTACCCCCACTCTGTCCTGCTGCCTGCCAGTCCTGGTGTGCGGTCCCTGAGCATTTTTCCTTCTTCTTATTTCTCTCCTCTCCTCTCCCCCTGCTCTCTCTTTCTTTTTGTTTCTTTCTTCCTTGCCAGTCCTGGGGCTTAAAGCTGGACACTATCCCTGAGCTTCTTTTGCTCAAGGATAGTGGTCTACCACTTGAGCTACAGCGCCACTTCCAGCTTTTTCTGTGTATGTGGTACTGAGGAATCAAACCCAGAGCTTCCTGCAGGCTAAGCGAGCACTCTACCACTTAAGCACCAGCTCCACTTCTGGATATTTAGTGGTTAATTGGACATAAGTTTCTCTGACTTGTCTGCCTAGGTGGAGCTGTGATCCTCAGATCTCAGCCTTCTGAGTAGCAAGGATTACAAGCATGAGCCATAAGTACCCAGCTAACATAAAGAATTTAAACCATTAATTAATTATGAAGAACAAATCATAAGGTTATCTCTATATGATAATAGTGCGACCATGACCCTTCCTTTCCCTTCTTTATTTTCTCTTCATTTCCCCTCCTTTCTTTTCCCTTCTTCCTTTCCCTCCTCTCCCCGACTCTGATCTCCACAGTAAAACAACATGACCACCTAGTGCCTTCTCATACAAGCAACATATTTACAGTGAGCCACAGACTGCATCTTTCTAAAAGATTTATTTTAGCCAAGCATCCACGGTTCAACCCTGTAATCTTACTACTCAGGAAGCTGAGATCTAAGGATTAAGTTTCCAATGCCAGCCCTGGTGGGAAAAATCCATGAGACTCTTATCCAACAAGCCACCCAAATGGTGAATATAGATGTGTAACTCAAGTGATAGAGTGCCAGACTTGAGCACAAATCTAAGAACATGAAGCCCAGATTTCAAGCCCCAGTACTGGAACAAAAGTATCTTTCAGTTAAGACTGATTTATTTACACATATATATATATATATATATAATAGATTATTATATTTCTTTATAATTACAAAATATTTATAGTTTATTTTGCAGCATATTTATCATAGATTATATCTATATTATATTAAATATTATATCTATAGTAATTATATTCTTATGTATCTATATTATATTATTAATTACATTATGGATTGTATCTATAATATCAATATTATATCTCTATATGTCATAGGTTATATCTATGATATATAATAGTATATAACATATACTATATATTATACATGATAAATAACACTATATAATCTATGTCAGATTATATCTATAATATATAATTTATATCATAGCTTATATATGGCATAAAATAATATAGATTTTATCTATGATATTTAATATATTATAGATTATCATAGATTATATCTATGATATATTATAGTATAATTGTGTATACATAGTATATACTATGATATATATAATATATAACATGAGAGAGAGCTTTTCTGCAAAGATAATACTTTTTGTTATTTAAAGCTTCAGTGTTTCAAAAAATCATGTGCTTCTTGGGGCTGGGAAGGTGGCTCAGTGGTAGAGTGCTTGCCTTGCTTGCCTGAGGCCCTGGGTTCGATTCTTCAGTACCACATAAGCAAAAAGAAAAAAGCCAGAAGTGGTGCTGTGGCTCAAGTGGTAGAGCACTAGCCTTGAACTGAAGAGCCGAGGGACAGCGCCCAGGCCCAGAGTTCAGGCCCATTACCGGACCCAAAAAAAAATAGAAAAATCATGTGCTTCTTTAACTACAGGCATATAGTAATAATAATAATATTTAATTTTGTAATGAAAACCTGGTGAGGTGAGAATTGGGAGTCAGTGGAATGCTTTACATTGTTCTTAGGAATGGAAGCTCCAACATCATTAAGTTCTAGACTCATGGTTCTCACTATTGGCCAAAGGGAAAATGCGTGTAAGATGTTCACTAAAAATATCTACAAGAATGTTTATAGAGCACTATTCAGAACAGCTAGGAATTAAGTAGCACCCAAATATCAATTACATTACAATGGATGAGTAGAACAATTATATAAATGAATAGTACACTGCAATCAGATTATATAAACCACCACAACACACAGCAATATAGGTGATCTCAGAAATTTAACTTTGAACAAAACAAGGGCTTATGATGTAGTGATGTTTATATATGACTAAAAAACTGACCAAGCTCTTTTATTGGGACCTTATGCCTATAATCCTACCAACTCAGGAGGCTGAGGTCTGAGGATGTGTGTGAAGCCAGTCTGGGAAGAAAAGTCCATGAAACTTTTTTTTCTGTTTGTTTGCTTTTTTTTTTGCTTAGTCCTGGGGCTTAAACTCTAGTCACTTCACATTTTTTTTCTGTGATTAATTGGAACTAAGGGTCTCACAGACTTTGCTGCCTGGGGTTGGCTTTGAACCATGAGCCTCAAAGCTCAGCCTCCTGAGTACCTACCATGTACTTGGCTCCGTAAAACTTATCTTAAGTACCATAAAAGTCAGAAATGGAGCTATGACATGGCAATCAATGAAACGAAAACAATAAAGAAGGAGAATTTTCTTACAATGAGAGGGTCAACTTTAGCCAGAAGCTGGTGGTTTATACCTGTAATCCTAGCTACTTAGGAGGCTGAGCTCAGGATGGCAGTTCAAAGCCTGGACAGTGTTAGGCCCTGAGTTCAAGCCACATGAATGACAAAAAGAAAGAAAGGAAGGAAGAAAGAAAGAAAGAAAAAGAAAGAAAGAAAGAAAGAAAGAAAGAAAGAAAGAAAGAAAGAAAGAAAGAAAGAGGTCAACTATAATAATATAATTATAATCTTTTCCAATTGAATATGTTATGAAGGTGTTTAAATAGTTAATAACCATGTAAAGATGGGAGCACTATTCTAAGTAGAAATTGTTTACTTTTCTGTGTCTTAACCAGTTTGTATTTTAAAGATCTACACAACTGACATAATCTACTGTGTGTCACAAGAAGTTATCTTACATGCAATTAACAAGGTTGAATGGTATAAAGGAGAGAAAATCAGACTGCAATGAGAGTGGGTTCCTTAAGTATACACCACGACACTGGACCTGGCTGGAAATGCCTTGAGTAGGAAAGAAAGTGGTAAGTGATCACAAATGAAAGAGACCTTAGAAACTGACAAATTGGATGGATACCCTGTGCAAAACTACCTAAAGATTAAATAAGATGAAAATAAAACAATAAAAAAGGAATACCAACCATCCTTTTTGCAAGTGAGAATGCCAAGACTGAATAATATTAGGGTTATGTTTGCTAGTAAAACAATAGAGTTTCAAGTTTAGTTTCTTGTGATGTATTAATGTGAATATATTTCTGGACCTAGATTGTTTGTTTTGGCCCTATATAGAAGCACATATTTATTTAGAGAGCTATCAAATAAAACACTTAGGGTGATCAGAGCTTATTAGCAATAAGCTCTCAAATGGACTCAGGAAAATTAAAACGTCTTCATCATTTCTATCAATTTTCTCAAATTGTTTAAAATAACCAATTTAAAAAAGATAATATATTGTTAGAAGCAAAATGAATAAAATATTGTGTGTGTGTGTATATGTGTGTGGGGGTGTAGGGGGTGGGTGGGTGCGCGCATACGTGCGTGCATGCCTGGGGCTTGAACCTCAGAGGTCTAGGTGCTGTCCTTGAGCTTTCCACCCCATCTTAAGTCTACTGCACCATCACTTGAGCCTGAACTCCATTTCTGGCTTTTTGTTGATTAATTAGAGATGAGTCTCCTTGACTTTTCCCGCCTAAGCTATATATGAACTACAATTCTTAGATTTCAGCCTACTAGTTAGAATTATAGGTGTGAACCACCTGCACCTAGCTAAAATCAATTATTTTAATTAAACTTGTGCTTTCCATTTGAAACTAATGTACAGCAAGTATATATATATTTCAGACAAATGAAATAAATAGCATCAGAAAATAGGAGAATGGGAGAACCAGCTGAACATTCAATAAGGGTCTAATATCCAGAAATGAAGGGTTTATGAAATTATAAGTCAAAGAATTAATAACCCAATAAATAAATGGGCAAAAGAACTAAATACAGATTTCTTAAGAATAGAAGTAAAAAAGGTCAATAAACACATCAGGAAATGCTCAACATCTCTGGTCATGAAGTAAATGCAAATCAGAACAAAGTGAGACTCCATTTCACCCCAGTGAGAATGGTCATCATCAAAATTACAAACAACAAGTGCTGGTGAGGATGCATTATTTGTGAGAATATAAACTGGTGTAGAAATTATGGAAGGCAGTTTAGGGATTTTGTTTTTTGGGGGGATCCAGTTGTGAGGCCTGAACTCTGGGCCTGGATGCTATCCCTCAGCTCTTCAGCTCAAGGCTAATGCTCTTCCACTTGAGCCACAGCGCCACTTCCGGCTTTTTTCTTTTTGCTTATGTGGTGCTGAGGAATCGAACCCAGGGCCTCAAGCTTGTAAGGCAAGTGCTCTACCACTGAGCCACCTTCCCAGCCCCAGTTTAGGGATTCTTAAAATAACCAACATAGGATTATCCAGCCATACCATTCTTGGGAATCTATTCAAATGTTTACAAGTCATGATATGGTAAAGATATTTGCACACCCATGTTCATTGTTGCACTATTCACTGTAGCCAAGTTAGGAATCAGCCTAGATGCCTTCAAATGGATCAAGAAAATGTGGTATAGATCCACAATGGAATTTAACTCATCCATCAGGAAGAATATTATTGTATCATTTTAAGGAAATGGACGGACAAAATCATGTTAAGAGAAGTAGGTCTAGACCAGAGATACAAGGAACATGTTTTCTTTCACATATGGACGTTAGATTTAAAGTATACACATTTGTGAAAACACATACAGGGTCGTATGCATTTCTATACAAGCTGAATAATTACAGTATAGCATATACACGGGAGGATTGCAGTGGTGTAACTCTTTTGAGTAATTTTTACAATTTAAGAAAATAAATATCAGGAAGATGGAACATGTGTTGTTGGTGAGGAGTGGTGGCAGGATGAAGTCAAGGGAAAGGAGCAAAGGCATGGAGAAAGGAAGAGTGGATAAATACAATCATTATACTCAATGTACATATTTTAAAAGGAGCAAGGTAGATTTAGGTGATATATGAGATTGAAAGAAATGTGATCCCAGCAGTGGCAGAAGCTGGACAATAAAAATTAAAATGCTTGCTACAGTAAATTTCAAATCTTGCCTGGTAATTAATGTCTGATAGGAAAATATAGCATATGCCTAGAGACTGAATTTACATTTCAATCTTCCATGCCTAACTAGTTAACATATGTGTGTCTGGGCATGTAAACACACGTGTGTGTGTGTGTGTGTGTGTGTGTGTGTGTGTGTGTGTGTGTGTGTGTGGTGTGCGTGCGCGCATGCTAGTAATGATGCTGAAATGGAGGCTCTGTGTACTATCCCTAAGCTCAAGGCCAGAGATCTACCAATTGCAGATTTTTCATGGTTAGTTGTACTTAAGAGTTTTACAGGAATTTTCTGGACAGTCTGTTTTCATACTCTGAGCCTAACATCTCAACCTCCTGAGGAGGTAGGATTATAGGTATGTGTAACCAGTGTGGAGCTTTAATAGTCCTTGATATTGACTTATTGACCAAATTTGTTGTGCTTGTTGCTAGTTACTAAACCATAATCTAAATCCACATGGATCCAATGGATGATACTACTTTCCCCAGTTCCCTTTAGACAATTATTAACACACTATCACAGAAATCAGCTTTCACTGACATGAGCATGTGCCATAGGGAGGTCATATCAGGCAAAGATCCTCTGATTTAGAACAGAGAGAATCTGCATAGTCTAAGTGCTCATAGTGTGGACCAGCCTAGATGCCACAAGAGAGTGTACATTGGCCTTCTGCGTTGTCAGGCGTGGATGCTGAGGAGAGTACATTGGTGAAGCTGGTGGAGTGAGGGGTGAGTCTAAGGCCTAGCTTCCACTTAGATATGATAAGCCATGCTACCATGTCTAGAGGACATAAAGGGTCCACTCAATGGCCCAAAGATGTTGGATAGTCCCAGGTATGGCTCTGCCACCAGCATAGGGTACATCTTGACTTTGCACTTGCTAGCTATAGTCCCAACAAGTCCTCATACATTCATATATGCAAGGAGAGCCTTTAGGCTGGATCTTCCCTTTCTTAGACAAAATGAATCCTTTGTTTTCTTCATCTTGGCTCCAAAGATTTCTTCCATTTCTCCCTCTCCTGTTGGTCTTCCTTCCAGCCCAAGGATGTCATTCCAGTCCCAGTGCTTCCACTTCAGCATGTATATGTGTGTAGGGTTGCACAGTTAGAGCCTGGTAGTCCAGCCTCTAGTCTAGTCCTGGGGGCATGGGATCATATCCAGGCAGCCACAGATTCCAGTAGGACTACCTGCTAAGTGGAAAGTGACAGTTGTCTATGGTGGCCAAGGGGGTACCCACCTAGCAACCAGCACAGGGCTGCATAGCAGGTAATCATTCACAAGCAGCTTGAATTAGAGGACAATCTGGTTCAGGATGTCACAATATCAACACAGGACTGTGAGGTATTGGTTCCTTTTTCTGGACACAACTTTTCCCTTTATGCTGTAAGAAAAACAATTCATCTTATAACTCTCTAGTAAAAAAAAAAAAAAAAAAAAAAAAAGAAGTACTTTCTTCCATATTATTCTCCATGCTTCCCAGGTAATCCTGGGGACTATCAGGTGATTGCCACCATGTAAGAGCAGTGTTTAAGGGCTGCAAACTTAGACTTCTTCCATCATCCAGCTAGCCTCTCCTCTTCCCACATTCAGAAAGGATTCTACCCATGTCCGCTCTCATAGCTGAAGTTAGGCACACTACATTTATAGGCAAAGTAAGAGTCTCTATCAAAACACAGTCTCCAAGGGTAGTTTGGAACGTCCACATCCTAAATTGTCCTGAAATCTCCACAGTAGACATGTTTTTGCTGCTAACGTTTTTGTGCCTGAGCTAGGGATTAAACTCAGGCCCTGAATGCTCCTGAGCTTTTTTTTTTGTTCAGGGATTACACCCTATCTCTTAAGTCACAGCTCTACATCCAGAATTCTGGTGGTTAATTTGAGATAGGAGTGTGGTGGACATTACTGCATAGGCTGGTTTCCAACTGTAGTCTGTATAGCCTAAGTAGCTAGGATTAGAGGCATGAGCTACCAGTGCCTGGCTGTTGCTACTGTTTTTATGTTACCCATAGTGAGGTCTCAAATAACAATTAACTACTGAGTCCACCATCACTTTTCTTGGTTTCCAAACCCTTGAGAGAGATGACCTCTAATGGAACCTCTTCCTCCATCCCATTTAAGTTTGAAGCTAACCTGTTAAGGCCACAATTCTGACATAAGACCATTTCTCTCATGTGTTCCTAGCCTGCTGTCAGAATGGCTTCTCCCAGAACAAACCTATCCAGACTAGAGAAGCCTCCTGTGATATTGTTTGGGGACATTTATTCATACAATTCTAAGGATTCATGATTCCAGTCACAGAAAAAGTAAAAAAATCCAAAAGAAGGTGACATTATAATGAATCTTAATAAATAAATACCACCAGGGTATTGAGTACTGCCTCAAAAGATGGCATGAGAATTTCATCCTTTTGGTATTAGAACAGGGTTTGAAGTCTTTGGAGTTGCAAATTTCTAACACCTTTTGGTTTATGTGTTATGTATTACATAACTCTGATAATAGAAAGGGTGTTAGAGTGGAGTGTTTGTCATTATCTATTATATTGCACACACACACACACACACACACACACACACACACACACACACACACACACATCTTTCAGTTCCTTTGGTTATCAAAAGATATTCATTCCATTCCTTTATGTTCTTTGTATTTTCTCAGAAATTTCAGGTAAGTGTTCTTTAGAGCTGAGACTCTACATGCTTTATATTGTTCTTGGCATCCTAAATAGCTTCCGGGTTTCAGAAAGGACCAAGTGGGCTCAGAAAGACCAGGGATTGGAAGATGAGAGATGACAGGAGCTGTTATATGTTCATGTGTGCTGATATTTTCAGAGAAGGTGAATGAAGAACCAGCCCATTGCTGATAGGAAGTGCTGCCATCAGAGTTTTTTTTTTTTTTTCATTTACTCAATGGAAAAGTTGAGAAATCATCTCTCAAATGAGGGAAGTGTCTCATGAGTCAGCTAAATGTGGACAGGTGGTGGCCAGATTCAGAGGGTTTGTGATCTGGTGAGGTAATAAGACCTCTCTCTACACAGCATCTGAAATCACTACCTGTGAGTTTAAATCCACTACAAAAGTCACGAGAGCCTCACTCTCCAGCTCACCTGCTCAGCAAGCTGCAGTGAATGGAAACCCTTCAACTGTGAGAACAGTGCTCTGCCCCTAATAGCCCCACCTAGCCAACTCCTGCTACTTTCCTTAGCCCTGTCCCTCTCTGACCTGCCTAGCCAACAGGAGCCACTTTAATGAGGCTCTGTTCCCTTCCTTCCAGAATGCTTCGTTTTCACCAGGGCTTCACTCCTCTCAACGTCCACCCCCTGTGTGACTTTACCAAGGCTTCACTCTTTTTCCTATCTTGTAAAATTCAAGATGTACTCATATCATGCTACTCAACTGTTTTGTGGTTAATGTTAATTTCTTTCTTTTTCCCTTCTTTTTTTAAAAAACTATAATGTCATAACTCGTAGACACATTTGTTTACACCAAAATTGATGAGCTTCTCTGTGGTTTGAATTAAAAACCATTTCCTTTTTTTAACTTTGGCCTGTAGAGCCAGTTATCTCAGAACTGCCTCAAAACAATTTACTTTGGACCTTCCTAGTCAGGCAGTAGGGTCAGATCAGTTTGGTAGATTTTAGGCTCACATCACCACTACTGTTGATAAAAGTTTTTCCTTTTAACAAACAGCAAAATTAATAATTATGTCCTTTAACACAGGTTTACATTAGTTACATTAAATGAAAAAGCAAATAATTTTAGACCATGATAACAATTTTTATCCATTACAATGAAAGTACTTTAATCATGTTTACACACACACACACACACACACACACACACTTTTGCACAAAAATTTTAAGGCATGATTATTTTTTAAAAAATGAAAATCGGGCATAAGTTCTTCAGAATTCTAGTGGCAAAATACATTTTGCCCATTTTATGATCAAACCATGGGCTCAATGCTAGAAAAACAGGCAACACCAAACAAAGTAAAAGTCAAACCTTTAAAACAATTTTAATAATAAGACACACTATCATATTAATTGACCTTTAAGTACTTGTTAAAAGTGTGGGGTTGTATAAAAACCAACCACATGGCCAAGATGGCAAAAAACATGTCAGGATGGTAAGAAAACTTGGTGGAACATTAAGTAAGTAAGCAAAGAGGAAGCAGGCAAACAGGAAGCAGACAAATAGGAATCAGACAAATATATAAACAGAAAGGCAGACAGATCACACAGTAACACAATGTGGATGTACTTGAGGAGAGAGAGAAAGTTATAGCTAAGAGAATTTAAGCCAGGATGGCATGCTTTGAGAAGGAATCTAGAGGAGGTTCCCTGAGACCCCGTCTGCACTTCACCTCTCAAGGGCACAAGCAGAGAGGCAAGCAGAAAGAGAGAGAGAGAGAGAGAGAGAGAGAGAGAGAGAGAGAGAGAGGGAGGGAGGGAGGGAGGGAGGGAGGGAGGGAGGGAGGGAGGGAGGGAGGGAGGGAGAGGGAGAGGGAGAGGGAGAGGGAGAGGGAGACGGAGAAGAAGAGAACACATAGTGGATTTCCTTCCATTTTCTCATGCACTCATGGAAATTACATACAGAGAGAGAAACACAAAATCCCGAACATTAAATATACAGGATGGAATTCTGTAATTCCCAATTACATATTGTACTGAAAGGGAAATTACAATTAAATCGAAAATTAGATCATTTTGCAAGGATTCCAAAAAAATTAGTTCTTACACATTCCTTGTTTGTTATCTTGATGTGTTTGTGACTAGTTGGGTCATCTGGTTTGCATTAGGATGAAAACACTATATTGTTCTTAAAATCCAAGGGAAAATTACAAGTGTGCAAATGAAAGAGGTATATGTATATTTAGATCAACCTTTACTTTCTTAGTTTTCGAACAATGTCATGGTCCCAAATAATAATGGATTTTGCACATATAAAAAAATGTGTTGATATATTTCTTTTTTAAAATGTATTTCTTATGAACAGATAAGACGTGTTAAGTGAAATGAACCCCAAGATAGGGACACAGGTTATTTTCCCCCTTACTATTGTTTCTAACATATTTATAATGTACCATGTGATTTTTTTGTTTCTTTGTATGTTCCTTTCCTATGGTATTACCCCTATTTTCACTGTATTTGATGTCAGTGCCCTGTATCTTGTATATACACTTCTCTAATTTGGGGAGGGGAAGGGAAAAAGCAAAATGCTTAAATAGTGATTCAGGTTGACCCATTGTAACAATGAGATGTGCAAGACACTATGTAGAAAAACGAACTTAACAATTTAGGGGGGGAGGGAGGAGGAGTGTAGTTGTAGAGGTGGGAGGGAATGGATGGTAGGGGAAAAACAAAGGAGGAGTCAACAATGCTTGATAAAAAATGTACTCATTACTTTGCTTATGTATCTGTAATACCTATATACAGTATTTTTACAGTAGAAATGTATTAAAATGTATTTCTTAAAAATAGAAATATTTTTAAGTTCTTATGCACATTTCCAATTAGGCAGTTCAGATGATGTATATATGAAATTTTGTTAGTTAGAATTTTGTGTATATGTGTGGTGGTCATTGGGTTTGAAGTTCGGCCCTGGGTGGTGTCCTCTGTCCCCACCCCCAATTTTTGCTTATTCAAGGTTAGCACCTTCCCACTTGAGTTACATCTTCCAGCTTTTTGGTTTTCAGTTGGAGATAAGAGTCTCTCTCTTTCCTGCCTGAGCTGGTTTTAAACCATGATCCTCAGATCTCAGCCGCTTGAGTAAGTTACCACTTAAATTTATTGTTTTCCTTTTATTAACATATATTTTTATTGTAAAGATACAGTACAGAGGGATTACAGATACATGAGTAAGGTAATGACTACATTTCTTATGGAGCATTTTTACCCTTTCCATTGTTTTTCCCCTACCATCCCTTCCCTCCGACCTTCCTAACTCTTCCATCCCCTCCCTCACCTCCAAAGTTGTAAAGTTCATTTTCAACATAGTGTCTTGTACATCTCATTGTTACAATGGGTTAACCTGTATCCTTATTTAAGCATTTTGTTTTTTTCCCTTCCCCTACCCAAATTAGAAAAATGTATATATAAAATGCAGGACACCAGAATCAATTGAGTGAAAACAGGGGTTATACCATGGGGGAAGAACATACAAAAGAAATAAAAAAAATCATAAAGTACATTATAAATATGTTTAAAACCGTAGCAAGAAAGAAAACACCACGTGTGTCCTCTCGGGGTTCATTTTGCTTAACATCATCTTATATGGTCATATGTACATAGCTTCGGACTTCTTCTGCTTGTCCTAGATATATACCAGCTATTGCAAATAACAGAAAACATAGGACCTATGTTCCTTAGCGCCTGGCTTACTTCACTTAATATATTTTTTCCAAGTCTTTCTATTTCCTAACAAATGGGGCAATATCAGTATTTCTGATGGAGACATAGAATTCCATTATATGTAGATTTATATATGCATGTATATCACATTGTCTTGATCGATTCATCTACTGAAGGGGAACTGGGTTGGTTCCATATCTTAGCTATGGTGAATAATGCTGCAATAAGCATAGTTGTGCTGGTAGCTTTAGCCACTTACATTTAAATCACGTGATCTACTGAGTGTTTCCCTGTTCTCTTTTGTGAAAATACACCTACCCAACAGCAAAGGTAAAAGAACAAGTTAAAAGTTGTTCTGATACCCCCAACCCAAAGAAGATACATGATATAATTATTTAAATGCTAAGATAAAAAATTTGGAGTTGTTGAAAGACTGAGTTTCTTTAGTCACATTTTGGGAAAAGTTAATCAAATATTCAAAGTATTCCTAAAGAGAATAAAGTAGACCTGTTTTTTAAATAAGGAGTAATGAGGAGAATAGTTTTTGTGTCATTACTGTAGCCTATTTGAAAGAGTTGGAAGGTACAGATGATCAGGTATATTTTCTGCATAGCAATCACTTAATTCTAAAATTCTTAGTTTTCCTCTGCATTTTCAGTTTGTCCTCAATAGGTGTTTTATTTGAAACATACACCTTGGTACTAGGTGTTTCTGTAGTTATTTTACTTTTATGAAAGTAATTTTAGGTTTTTTAAAGCCAGAAAAGCTAATAATGATGTCATTCTCTGATATCCTTCACCAAGATCTCTACATTTCATTATATTTGTTTAATATGCTATCAGTATATTTATATGCTATAAAGTTTGGTTTTGCTTTTGGTTTTTGTGCTGGTATTGGGGTTTGAAGTCAATACATTGGTCTGTCACAAATGCCAGTCATTAATGGATCATGCCTGTAATTCTGGCTACTGGGAGGCTGAGATCTAAGGATCAAGGTTCAAAGCCAGCCTGGGTAGGAAACATTATGATACTCTTGTCTTCATGACTAAAAGGTGAAGTGTTGTTCAAGTGTTAGAGCACTGGCCTTGAGCAAAGAAGCTAAAGGGTAGCAGCTAAAGGATAGTTCCCAAGTCCTGGGTTTAAGTACCTCTACCAACACACAAACCACACACACACACACACACACACACACACACACACACACACACAATTTTCTTTCTCCCCAAAGCATGTGGTTCTTTGTGTGTGTGGTGGGGGTTCTTTTTTATGTGACCCTGAAATACACTTTGTTTTCTTTTTCATTTAGTTGGTGATTTTTGCACAGGGAGAGCAGATTATTGGTGTTACCTAAGTCCTGGGTGCCAGTGATTCCGCTGGATGACTGAGGTCTGACTTAGTGAGCAATGGGGCACCAGGAAAACTCTACGAAGCAAATGGATGGAAACATGGGAAGATATGCATTCAGGTAATTCTTCAGTCTATCTTCTTCCTCCCAATTGTCTTTCTCTCTCTGTGGGGTGAGTTCTTTTTCTTACCAGGTAAACCTGAACATTGTATGGCTTTGTGTGTATACCCATATGCGAATAAGGGTTTTGTAAAATGTCAGCCATCACAAACTAGCTCTTTTTTCTTCTCTTACTATTAGTGAGTTTGTTGGCAGCTTTCATTGTTCTGAGAAAAATGGAATGTTCTAGATATTTTCATGGGATATTTATAGAATTAGGTCAGAATTTATTGTGTTTTTGCTCTAGTGAATTGAGAAACATCTATGTGAATTTATAGGTAGCCTATAGTTAACTTATTTCTACAGTATGGATGAATTTTTGGATACGATATCTTTATGGAAAACCAAAGACATCTTTAAGTACTTTATCTAAATGAGGCAGAAATTGAGAGCACTTCAAATTTTTCAGTTTTAATCAGAATCTTGTACTAATTTGGCATAAAAGATTTTTTAAGTGCTGCAATCAATTAATTTCATATGTAGGAAAAATGACAAAAAGGAATGTCCCTTAGATATAGTGTAAGTTTTTCCTTTTGATTAATTAAGGACATTATGTTTAATTCCAACTAAGGTATTGTGAGAAATACCAAGATATGAGATTCACTTTCTGCCAATAATTAGATTAAATTAGTGGGAAAACTCCTCTGTTTGCAGTAAAAATTGCAATATGATATATAAAAAGTGTGTGGTCAACACATTTGTGTCGTTGTGTAGTTATAGAATTTTAATAAATTTCTTCAAGCACAAGGAAAAGTTTAAGACATGTTAGAGTTTTATACACAGCAAAGAAAATACCAGGTTGTTTTCAACAAATGTTTTCATTTTTCAATTTGTGTGTGTGTATGTGTGTGTGTGTGTGTGTGTGTGTGTGTGTGTGTGTGTGTGTGTGTGTGTGTTGGTACGTGGTCTTCAACTTAGGGTATTGTGCCATACCAATTTCCAGGGTTTTTTTCTATATGAGTATCATAGACATTGCTGCTTGAAATCCCTTTGAATCTAGATCCTCAGATCTCAGACTCCTATGTAGCTGGGATTACAGGTGTGAGCCACCAGCATTCTGAGTGATGTTTTTGTCATGTTGTGTGGCAAGTTACCAGAAATTTAATGTTTGCTCACTGAATACCAACTATTGTAGGCTACAAGTTTGAGCTAGTAGTTTGGGTGTGGCTTTTTTGTAGCAGTTGCTCAGTTTCTAGCAGGAGGCCACCAGGCTATAGTCTCTCATGAAATGTGTGGACCTCTTCCAAACTTAAAGGATGCCTGGTAGGTTTTAGGTCCTCTAGCTGTAAGATTATGGTTTCTGCTGTCTGGACACCTATCATACAGCCACTGTTGTCAGCTCCCAGGTACCCCCATACTTCCTTGACAAACATACCCTCCTTTCTGTTTCATTCACTCTGTGTTACTGACTTCTAGAAAGGCCTTAATTTGTACTCACTCCTTGGAAGTAACTCATAAGCACCTCTTGTGGGAACTAATTACATCTGTAGACTTTAAATTTGTTATCTACCAGAGCATATTGTGGGGTTAGCAGAAAATAAAAGACTTCCCAAGCATCTGGGTTTTGTGCATTGACTTCGGTAGATTATTAGCTATTCATTATTAACTATTTATTAATCTAAGTGTCCTCAATTTCAAAAACTGGAAATATTGAGTTGTTGTTTGCTTTTAGCTTATCAAGTGTGCAGTTTAAGAAAATGAAAGATAATTCTTTCGATGGAGTAGAAAATAATTTGCGCTACAGTGAATGAAAGGCAGTTAGGAGTGAAACAAATAGATTCAAGAGCATTGGCAGTGGCTTCAGAGATGGGACAGAAATAAACAGGTTAGACATATTTTTTAAAGAGAACATGTGGGAATGTAGCTTAGTGGTACAGTGCTTACCTAGCATGCATGAAGCCCAGGGTTCAATTACTCAGTACCATATAAAGAGAAAAAGCCGGAAGTGGTGTTGTGGCTTAAATGGGAGGGTGCTAGCCTTGAGAAAAAAGAAGCTCAGTGATAGTGCCCAGGCCCTTAGTTTATGCCCCAGGACTGCCAAAAAATAAAAAGAGAGAACATGTCAATAATGGATGAGGGAGGGATCCAGAGGCCAAATTCATCACTGAATTTTTCTCCTCTATTTCAAAATCAAGACATCATTCTCAGAGAAACAATGGGTCAAAAAGATGATCCAGAAAGAACATACCTTATGAAGTAATACTAGAATTTTTTAGTGCAACTGTCCTGTAGAGATAATTCATTAAGTATAATTGTGTCATTTTTTCTTTTTTTTTATTGTGAAAATACTGTACAGAGGGGTTACAATTACATGGTAAAGATAATGAGTACATTTCTTATCAAGCATTGTAGCCTCCTCCTTTCCCTTCCTATCCCTTCCCATCCTCCCCCCCCCGCCCCCTCCACCGGTTCCTCCACCCCCCTCTCCCCCACCAAAGTTGTAAAATTCATTTTTCTACATAACGACTTGTACATCTCATTGTGTCTTGCAATAGCACAAGAGCTCATTGTAATAGCCCATTGTTATCTAGAGATTCTGTTTGGGTGCTGGTCCTGAAACTTAATCAGAACTCAGTTGTTATTCCTATTTTCTTCCTCAAGGCTACTACTCTATTACTTAAGCCAAGGTTCCACTTGTGACTTTTTGGTGTTTAAATGAAGATAAGAGTGTCATGGACTTTTCCTGGTTCACCTGGCTTCAAAATATGATCCTCAAATATCAGCATTCTGAGGAGCTAGGATTACAACTGTGACTCACTAGACCCAGAGAAGCAATTTTTTTGAGTGAACAGAATTAAGAATACAGATCATCCAGGAAGATTCACTCTCAGTACTAAATAAATCATCATGACCAATTTCCATAAATACACACACATACACCACACACACACACACACACACACACACACACACACGGAACTCAGTGGTCTGTATCATCTTTCCCCAAAAGAATAGTGCCTTCTTAAGTGGCAAAGTATGGTGTCACAGGCCCATAATCCCAGCTACTGAGAGGCAGAGGTATAGGAGGATTGGGTTCTGAGGCTGGCTTGAGTGAAGCTAACACAAGACCCTATATGAAAAGCAAACTGTAAAAGAAAAAAAGGTTGGAGCCTTGGAGGGCTCCAGTGGTAAAATATCGGCCTAGTAAGTGTTCGGCCCCTCAGTTTTATCTTCAGTTCTATGGAAAAGACAATAAAGTATAGCATCTCAGTCCATTTTGTCATGATTTAACAAAATCCCGAAGCTGTATACTTCATACGGAAATAGAGGTCTATTTCACTCACAATAGTGGTGGCTGGAAACTCTAAATAGCATAGTAGTGCATGGGACAAGGCCTCTAGGTGCATCACATCATATACGATTTTGGAATCATGGCATGTTCTAGAATGAGAGTGAGTAAGGGCTTAGGGTGTTTTTTTTTTTTAATTTTATTTTATTTTATTTGTGAACATACTGTACAGAGGGGTTACAATTACATGGGCAGGATAATGCATACATTTCTTACCAAGCATTGCAGCCTCCTCCTTTGTTTACCCTTCACATCCCTTCCCAGCATCCCCCCCCACCTAATCCTCCCCCCCACCCCCACACCCCCACACCGACCTTGTAAAGCTCATTTTCAACATGACAACTTGTACTTCTCATTGTTGCAACAGGTCCACCTGTATCCTTAAATGACTTGTTTTTCCCCATCTGCTCCACAAGTTATAGTGACATTAAATATAGTGAAAGCAGGGGTTATACTGTGGGGGAGGGACATACAAAGCAACAAAGAAATAATCTTATAAATGCGTTAGAAACACATGCATGAAAGAAAAAAACATTAAAATACATATCTAAGGGTTCATTTTCCTAACATCACATTGTCTGACCTTTTCCGCTTGACTCATACACATACTAGATATTGCAAATAAGGGAAACCAAGCGACCTATGTTTCTTTGGGCCTGGCTTACTTCACTTAATATAATTTTTTCCAAGTTTTTCCATTTCTTAGGGTGTTTTTTTACAACTGGTAACAGTGATCATGTTAGTCCCTTGAGAGTTAATGAGATGGCATTAATCCATTTATGACAGAATCCTCTATTAAAGGTTCCACCTCCTGACACTGCTACATTGAGAAGTTAAACTTCAGTGTGAGCTTTGATGGTGACAGGCCATTAACAGGCTTTTGGCAGAGACAGGTGAGACCATTGGAAGCCGAGGACATTCATACAACTAGGAAACTTGGACCGCTGCTTGGATCTCATTGATTCTGGTATTTGCTATATTTGTGACCATATCACAGCCAGGATTCATCGAGTCCATGTCTGTTCCATGTGCCAGCTTCAGTTATGCTGACTGATACAAACTGCTGGACAATAGGGAGGACAAGGATGGAGATGGGCACGAAAATGGAGGTTTGGCATTCTTCATGACACTTAATTAACATTACTTGATTTATGTAGAAAAAAATCATTAGAAAGCTGAATGTCTACATAGAGCCATGTAATAACTACTGTATGACCCAGAAAGATACCTTGTAGAGCAGTCTGTTTACACATAATGCAGACATTCCTCTGAACACAAAAGATAAAAAAAAAAAAACAAGTTCTGGCCTACAAAATTAATTTTCATTAAATATATGGTTATGGACCATACTAGGTCTTGAACTTATGGGCCTTCTTCTTACTTCCACACTTCCAACTGGGATCAATACCTGTCTTTAATATTTTATTAATTTTTTCAAGGATAGATCTAACCACTGACCCTAATTTTTGTCTAAAATAAATTTTGAAAGTTTTCCAGTGAGTGAAGTGTTCTATTTCACTTCGTCATTCTATTATCTTCAAGTTTCTAGTGTTTCTTGGAAATTAAAGACAGGCTCTCGGTAGCATTTAAAAGGAAATCTTTTTTGCCTAATCCCGGTCTATAATCCTAGATTCTTAGGAAGCTGAGATGAGGAGAATGTTGTCTTAAAGCAAAGGCAGAGAATTCCATGACATATCATCTCCAAAATTGTGTATGTTTTACATATATAATATTATATGATATATTTAATATGTAATATATTTGTGAAATATATACATACTATGTATGTATATATATACTGTGTGTGTGTGTGTGTGTGTGTGTGTGTGTGTGTAGAGCACGTGGGCAGCAAAGATGGCTCTGAGAGGGAGGAGAGTGGGCAGAGCCCGATTTACTGTAGAGCACATGGGCAGCAAAAATGGTGCTGAGAGGGAGGTGAATAGGCAGAGCCCAATTTGCTTTATGTTCAGTGTGTAAACAGCCCATGGAAGCTTAGGTGCATGATAGGGTGTGGCCTTGACAATGATTGGTTTCTCTTCCTTTCCTGCCATGCCACCCACTCTTTTTTGCTTTAAAAATGGCTTGCTCTGTGTTAATAAACGAGTTTTCCTGCTTGATGACTCCCCGCTGCGTCTGATTGTCTCCCGGGCTGAGGGAGGCTGGGGAATGGGTCTGTGGCCGGCCGCACTTACCTTTCCTCGGACCCTGTCCATCTTTCGTGGGATGGATGGAAGAAGACCCGACATCTGGTGCCCAGCGTGGGGCACGAAAGGAAAAGATACCGGCCGAGGCTAAGTGGTCTCTCAGGGTAAGTGAAACCCTTAGTATGGGTAATACTATCTCACAGAAGAAGGAGGAGGAGGCAACATTAGGCTTAGAAGGAGTAAAGGAGGATTAGGACTTGGGAAGTGAGAAAGAAAAGGAATGGGTCAAATTCTACGGAGAACGCACTGAAACATACACAGTGGAAGTCAAAACAAGGGTGAAGGTTATCCCCTCTGATTCAGGTGCCCCTGATGGTCCTAGGCCCCCTCCCTATTCCCCTGATTGGAGAGGAGGTACGTGACCTGCGAGAGGGACCTGCAAGACTCGGACCCCTACCGACCTTCCATGGAGGGGCCGAGGGCTGGGGAAGTAACCTACTCGGAGGCCTACCCTGGAAGTAAAGGGCCACCGGAAAGCCTGGACCCTAGGCCACAGAATTCACTTCTCTAAGCGTATCCGGTCACTCTGGCACCAGGAGCTTATAGGTCCTTGGAATGGTATCCATGGGAAGCTAAGGATCTTAAAGAGCTCTGTAAGGCGGTGGCGGAGTACTGCCCAAATTCTCCTTGGGCTCAAACCCTATTACAGGACATTGCTTTTCACCCATGTGTCCCTAGGCTGGATGTGGCCAAAGCTGTCCTTACTAGTTCTCAGTTTATTAAACGGTGTGCTTTCTTTAAGGGGGAATGCAGAGTGAAAGCAGAGAATAACCCGT
Source organism: Dipodomys spectabilis (assembly GCF_019054845.1). Taxonomy (NCBI): domain Eukaryota; kingdom Metazoa; phylum Chordata; class Mammalia; order Rodentia; family Heteromyidae; genus Dipodomys; species Dipodomys spectabilis. The sequence continues at coordinate 560,825 of NW_024871148.1, forward strand.
GATACCTATTATTTATGCCATGTTAACAGAGACAGGGGGAAGGGTACTACACTGGTTGTCCAACAGGCCACAATACCTGGCCCATACTGTGACCAGGTGAGGCAGGCAGGACTTGCTGCTTGGTACAAACTGGATGATTGGACTACTGAGTCCCCCATAGCAGGAGTGAGACAAAAATCGGGTGAGCCTCTAGCTGAGTTTGTAGACCAACTCTAACAGAGTATTAACTACAAGCTGCCAGCAGGAAACCTCCGAGATCAGTTTATAAAGCTGCTAGTCTCGGAAGGGATGAATGCAGACCACCACATGGCCTGCAAGGGATTGAGAGAGAGTTCCCTGAGCAGATGGGTGGTGGCCTCACAGGATGTGGTAATGCAACAGGACCAGTCCCAATCATTAGCTTTAGCTTTACAGGTTCAGACATCTGCTATGACTGAGGCTATTACCCAGGCACTGGAAGCCCAGGGCCGAGGAACTCCAGGACCAATGGGGAGAGGGACTTGTTTTAAATGTGGGCAGGAGAGGCACTTTAAGAGGGACTATTCACAACAATCCCTCCAACAACCGGCCTAGGTGGTCCAAACCGCCCCCTACACCCTCCCCCAGGTGCAGAAAGGGGTACCATTGGAAAAAGGATTATCGATCCAAATTTTTTGTAAATAGGAAGCGTTTAAACTAGGGGAGGGGCATCCTCCAGCCCCGTTAACTCAAGGAGGAACCCCCTCTGCTGTGAGGCCCAGGCAGCCTCGTGGCTGGGTGACCGAGGTCCATTGGACCGTCCCCCTGGTAGAAGGAATCCACCCTAAAATGAGTATTCTCATAGGCAGAAAGAGGTTTCACTGTTTAATTGACACGGGGGCAGATCAAACCATACTCAGGGAGGAGGAAGTACCCTTGGACTTTAAGCTTGCACATGGGCCCCCGATATTGGGGGGTAGGGGGCAACTCCCAGTCCAAAGAGACAGTCGCCCTTATGAAATGGACTAGCCCAGATGGAGAACAGGGAAAGATATGCCCTTTAGTGGCAAAAAACCTCACTGCCAATTTACTAGGGCAAGACATGCTAAGACAAATGGAAGTCGTGGTCACTACAGACCATTGAGCAGCCTATGATGATATCCTGGATGGAGAAGAAGCACAAAGGCTTAAACAGGATCTAGAGGGAGTTAAGGAAAAGGATTTTTTTAACTTTCATAATTACAGAGAAGAACATAGGGGACCCGCTCGGTGCACCCCCAATCCTAAAGGCCACTGTGCCCAGAAGCCCAGAAGCCCTATCTGGGTGGAGCAGTGGCCATTGACCAAACCTAAACTTGTAGCCCTCCATGTTTTTACTGATGGAGGTAAAGCAGGCTCTGCATATGCAGCCTTTGAGGAGCAACAAAAGACCCCAAGCCAACAAAGATTTCAACCTTGTCAAGGGTCAGCACAATATAAAGAAATGCAGGCCATAATTATGGCTCTTCAGGACATTCAAAAACCCTTTAATTTGTATTTTGATAGCCTATATATGATTAACTTGCTTCCTCATATTCCCCAGGCACATAGTAAGCTGGATGAAAACAATATTTCCCCTCTTATGGTTATCCTTAAAGGCCTATTAGAAGTGCGGGAGCCCCTATTCATATTCAGCACTTGAGAGGGCATTCAAAACTTCATGGGTTTTTATCCCTAGGCAATAATTGGGCAGACCAGTTAGCGACTTGCATGCAAGTATTAATGTTACAAGAGGCTACCTGTTTGCATGATTTAACCCACATTAATTGGAGAGGTGTTCAGCATACATCTCCTCAGATTCCTGTAAAGGACCTCAAAAGGATATTACATACCTGTAAAACATGCCAGCCCTTCTTAAAAGTACCCCCATTACAACCACCAGGGGTAAATCCCAGAGGTCTTAAACCAAACATCCTCTGGCAAATGGATGTTACTCATTTCCTAGCTTTTGGCAAGTTTAAATATATCTTTGTTTCTATAGATTGTACTCAGGAGCATGGTGGGCCACATCATATACAGGAGAAAGAACTAAACATTCATAAGCACATTTTCTTCAATGCTTTGCCACCATGGGTCTACCAGCACAAGTTAAAACCCTTAATGAACCCTGTTTTGTTAGTAAAGCAAAGTCAGAGTTTTTTGACAAATGGCACATTAAATACTACAGGAATTTCTTATAATCCCCAATGCCAAGCAATTATAGAAAGAAATCACCAATGTCTTAAGGAGCAATTATTAAAACAAAAAGGGGGAGTTAGCCCCCATATACAGTTACAGATAGTTTTGCTTACCGTTAACATTTTAAATTTTTCAAAAGGGGCAACTGAATCCAGATTACGGAAGCAATGGGGACAACTAAACTCTAAGCCCCAAGTGAAAGTCAGGTGGAAGGACCCACTGACACAAAAATGGAGAAGACCTGACCCCCTAGTTAGTTACTATGGGCAGGGGATTTGGATTCTTTTTTCCCATAGGGGAGACAACCCCCATTTGGATCCCTGCCAGGAACCTTAAGTTTTTACCAATCTCCTCTATACAGTAGGATGCCTAAGGATAAGCTAACCAACAAGGAAAGAAAAATGGCTATGGTGGCCGAGGCTTGTGTTTAAAAGAGAAAAGCCAGAAAGATAACTACTAACCATCCCCAAGGGCAACCAGCCCTTGAGAAGCTCTTGTGTTCTCTAACAATTGCAGCTGTTGGCTGTCCTGACCCTCCCAGTCTTGGCAGTGGCCCTATGGAATCTGCATCAACCTCAATGGGTGACCTGGGCAATGATCAGCACTGGCAATGCAGAAATCATCAATAGCACCACAAGAGAAGCTGTCCCTTCGACCTGGTGGCCTGACCTTCATTTTGATCATCACCCTATGTCATTATGTATTGGCTGTTTAATATTTCTGTAGGAGCCAATTATTTTAATGTTACCTGCTGTAATTGTTCTTTTACTAATTGCTCGTATAGCAGCATTATTGAATTCATACTAATTGCTAAACAACCACTTTTTGTTATGCTTCCAGTTTAGATCTTTTTCAACCCCACAGGCAAATAGCTGGATTAGAACAAGCCCCCCCTCTGGACTCTGAAGTGGCAAAGACTGCTATCCCATCCTTGACTAATGTAAAAGGACTGCTAATGACATTTTTTGGCCTGGTAATGCTTTTGCTGATGGTTTTTCTATGACTTCCTTGCAAAACTCTTATGAGCTTAGCCAGCCAGTTACATAAGATCAAGCTCCAAGTGAATAAATTTCCCCGAGAGGAATCGCAGCCAGAGATGGATAAGAGGGGGTGTCAGTCTGACCAACCTAAGACAGGGCCTTCAGCTTCGCTTTGAAGAAGTTCCCAATGACGGGTAAGGCAGACAAGGTGGTCCATCCAACCTAAGACAGGTGGGTTTGCTTCTTTAAACAAAGACTGGGGAGATGTTGGGAGCCTTTGGGAGCTGACAGTAAAGCTCAAAGGTCATTTTGACCCCTGTGCTTGCTTAAAGGTACGTACAAGGAACTGTCTTACTTAAAAGACACCAGTTACCCAGGATTGCTTTGCTATGTCTGCAGAATTTGTTTTAAATCTTCCTTGTTTTTCTGGACTATAGTAGAATGGCCTGAGTGTGGGGTCCCACGAGGATGCACCATGCCGCATGTGTGGAACTCCCAATACCCAAGCTGCTCCCATATTCTGAAGAGGATGACCTTACGAGATACTGACTTTTATATATGCCCAGGAATTAATTGAACTGCTTCGGACATTTCTGTGGTGGGACTGTTTATTACTGTGCTAGGTGGGGATGTGAGGTAACTGGGATGGGCCCTTAGATCATGCACAAGGGCCCTCCCTATCCTTATCTGGCAAATCTCGCCCCCCCAGACTTGCCTTGAACCCCCTGCATAGCCAATGCTATCCTTACCAATGTAATCCTGTTAAAATAACCTTTACAGAGGAGGAGAAAGGATAACTAACTGGGAGGTGGGTCTGCATTAAAACAAAAAATGGGGAATCTGTAGAGCACATGGGCAGCAAAGATGGCGCTGAGAGGGAGTTGAGTGGGCAGAGTCCAATTTGCTTTATGTTCAGTATGTAAACAGCCCGTGGAAGCTTAGGTGCATGATAGGGTGTGACCTTGACAGTGACTTGTTCCTCTTCCTCCCCTGCCATGCCACCCACTCTGTTTTTGCTTTAAAATGGCTTGCTCTGTGTTAATAAATGAGTTTTCCTGCTTGACAACTCCCTGCTGCATCTGATTGTCTCCAGGGCTGAGGGAGGATGAGGAACGGGTGAGAGGCCGCACTTACCTTTCCTCAGACTCCGTCCTTCTTTCCCAGGACAGATGAAGACCCGACATATATATATGTGCATGTGTGTGTGTTTGTGTGTATGTGTGTGTATACCTCACAAATTAAGCCAGGTTCAGTAACTGAAAGATTCAATAAGTAAACTTGAAAAAAACGAAGAACTGAAAGATTTCCTCCCATATCCATCCTTTCTTTAAATATTATGTGGGTTGTAGTCTAAAAAGGTAAATCTTCCACCAAAAAGGAAAACCTTATTTTTAATACATCCTAGACCTTTTTTCTCCAATATTTAAAGTACTAAAATACCTACCTGGACAATGGGTATTGTCCATGTCATCCAAAATGATGAATGATTGTTAGATGAACTGTCCAAGTCTGTAGATAAGGATTCAAGCTGGAATTCCCCAGTGTGAAATTGAATTGAAGACCTGGGTACTGTTGTTTTATTATGGAAGGGCTCTGAACCCTTTCTCTTGAAAAAACTTTCTTTGTAATATGTGAATGTTATTTTCAGGCCTGCACACAGCATCATATTCTGCAAATAGTGGTAGGTATACTGCTAGCAACTCTCCTCCAATCCTGTCTCTTATTTGAGATAGAATTTGTGATCTTATTGTCCAACTATCCAAAGGGAAGGACTTTGTCCTCTTACCAGCATCTCCCATTGTTCCTCAGGAAGAAAGAGGAACTAAACGAAACCATAGGTTCATGGTGTGTGATCATACTGGAACAGGAGTTCTTCTGCAGGAAGCAGAGGAGAATGGAAGGAAGAGTGGTACTTCTCTTCAGTATTGTTGGTTTGTCATCATAGGACAATTGAAATTCCAATGACAGGCAGGCAGTCAGGTTTTCCATTGTAGAGGAACAGGAAAGGTGTAAATTTCTACATGAGATGGGCATACTGGAACAATTGTAGGCATTGATTTAATTTTGCTGCTGGCATTCTAGTTTAAGTCAATTTTAATAAAAAAAAAAATAGATGGCCATGATTTCATTGAATGTCCTGTCCAATATTGATTTGTGGGTATCAAGCAGGCTGTAACTCATGTCACACATGAGTGCAAGAATAATAGGGTTCAGCTCATTACATAGTGGTTCATCAGGATATAAGAAATATTCCTCGACTTGGTTGAGCTAGTCTCCATTATTTGTTCTATACTCTGCCTATGCTTTGAGTCTGCAGTTTACAGTTTCAAGATGATATTTTGTCCTTTTGGAGACAGGTGAATGGAGCAATATACGTGACCTCCAAGACAATTATCTGTATCTGGCTAAAATTCATATATTTAAATGGGAAATTTGCCATCTCCATAAAATACAAAAGATGACTCCCAAGCACCAGATTTCTACTTTGCAGCCATTGTGGTTTTCATGCAGGAATATTTTGGGGGGGTCCAATCGTGGGGTCTGAACTCTGGACCTGGGCTCTGTTCCTCAGCTCTTCAGCTAAAGGCTAGCACTCTACCACTTGAGTCATAGTGCCCACTTCCGGCTTTTTTTTCTGCTTATGTTGTGATGAGGAATTGAATCCAGAGCCTCATGCATGCAAGGCAAGCGCTCTACCACTGAGCCACCTTCCCAGCCCTGCAGGAATAGTTTATAGGGACAAAATCAAGGTACCAAATATGTCCTTAAGCAACCACCCTTGGGTAATCCTTGTGCTTATGCCAAAGTCATTGACCTTCACATTGCATTTGTCATCCAACAGAATGCTATTGGGTTTAAGGTCTCAGTGTGCATTTCTATTTTTGTTAAA